>NC_092377.1:87331343-87638843 GCF_030028105.1 Mobula birostris
TGAACCAGGGTGTAAAGTACATAACACACATAACAAGCAATAACTTATGTGTCCTAGACTTTCCCACTATAGGAAACATCCTCAGCACCTCCACTCTATCTAGGCCCATCAATATTCTGTAGGTTTTAATGAGATCTCCCTCATCCTTCTGAACTCCAATAAGTAAGGACCCAAAGCCATCAATGCTAAACCTTTCATTCCTGGGATCATTCTCACGAACCTCTTCTGGATCCTTTCCATTGCCAGCACATCCTTTCTTAGATAGGTGACCTAAAACTGCTCATAATACTCCATATGTGGTCTGCTCAATGCCTTATAAGCCTCAGAATTACATCTTTGATTTTATATTTTAGTACTCTCAAAATGAATGCAAACATTACATTTGCCTTCCTTGTCACTAACTCAACGTGTAAGTTAACCTTTAGGCAATCCTGCACAAGGACTCCCAAGTTCCTTTGCATTTCTGATTTCTGAATTCACTCTGCCTTTAGAAAGTAGTCTATGCCTCTATTCCTTCTACCAAAGTGCAAGATCATACATTTCCCTACACTCTATTCTACCTGCCACTACTTTGCCCATTCTCCCAATCTGTCTAAGTCCTTTTGCAGACTCTCTGCTTCCTCAGCACTACCTGTGCCTCCACCTATCTTTGTGTCATCGAAACACAGAAAACCTACAGCACAATACAGGCCCTTTGGCCCACAATGCTGTGCCGAACATGTACTTACTTTAGAAATTACCGCGGATTACCCATAGGCCTCTATTTTTCTAAGCTCCATGAACCTATCCAGGAGTCTCTTAAAAGACCCTATTGTATTCACGTCCACCACTGTCGCCGGCAGCCCATTCCACGCACACACCACTCTCTGCGTAAAAAACTTACCCCTGACATCCCCTCTGTACTTACTTCCAAGCACCTTAAAACTGTGCCCTCTCGTGTTAGTCATTTCAGCCCTGGGAAAAAGCCTCTGACTATCCACACAATCAATTCCTCTCATCATCTTATACACCTCTATCAGGTCACTTTTCATCCTCCGTCACTCCAAGGAGAAAAGGCCAAGGGCCTTTTACATCATGGGCAAACTTGGCCACAAAGCCATCGACTCTGTCATCTAGATCATCATGAAAAACAACAGACCTAATGCTAACACCATGGAACATCTCTAGCCACTAGCAGCCAACTCGTAAAGGCCTCCTTTATTTCCACATAGACCTTAACCTAGACCTTCCAGTTTTTGATTCCCTTTCCCTGGGCAAAAAGACTGTGTGCATTCACCCTATCTATCCTTCTCATGATATAATACATGAAATGGACAGTTAGGTCGATAAGACCAACCCTCAGTCTCTTGCTCTCTAAGTCTGCTCAATCTCTCCTGATAACTTGCAGCCTCAAATTCTGGCAACATAGGAACAAAGCAGAAGGAGGTCCTATAAGCTGATATAGGGGGAAAAAATGGAAAAAAATTTCTAGAAATGAATTTAGGGAGCAAAGAGATGAATTAAAAAGCAGGACCTCAAAGGTAAAAGTCTCAGGATTGCTAACTGGCCATGTGCTGGTCAGAGTAGGAATAGCAGCAGTCAGGATGAATGTGTGGCTTGAACAGTGGTTCAGGAGGGGCAGTTTCAGATTCCTGGGGCATTGGAACCAATTCTGCAACTGATAGGAGCAGTAGAAATCTGACAGTCTCCCTGTGCACAGGACCAGGAACAATATTGCTAGGGGGAATGTTTGCTAGTGCTGCCAGAGGGTTAAAGCTAATATGCCAAAGCCAAAGTCTACAGAGAAGTCAGAGTGGACTACAGAAAAGGCAAATGAAAGGACACAAAGGTAAAGGACAATGAATATAAGGGCACTCTATCTGAAAGCCTGTAGTATTCGAAATAGTCAGTGTAACTGTGCGCAAATCAGCTCAAAGAGGTACGATTTAGTAGCCATTACAGAGACATGGTTGCAAGGTGGAGATGACTTGGGAATTAAATATCCAAGGGTGTCAGGTAATATGGAAGGGCAGGAAGGAAGATAAGGGAGACAAGGTAGTGTTCTTAATTAAGGATGAGATCAGGGCAACAGTGACAGAGAGTTAAAGATCTAAGGAGCAGAATGTTGAAAACATCTGGCTAGAGATTAGGAATAGAAAAGGGAAAAATCACTGGTGGGAGTTGTCTTTGACCACCAAATAACAACATTACAGTGGTACAGGCAATAAACTAAGAAATAGCTGATACAAGCAAGAATGGAACAGCAGTTGCCATCGGGAACATTAACTTCCACATTGGATGAATCCAGTTGGTTGAAGCAAGTTTAAGGAGGACTTTATTGAATGCATCCACGATAGCTTTCTTGAACAGCGTGTCAGTGAACCTATGAGGGAAGATTCTTAGATCTGGTCCTGTGCAATGAGATAGGTAAGATTAATAAATAGGTAATTAAAATTAATTAATAGGTAAGATTGGAAATGGTGATCAGAGTATGATTGACATTTCTCATACAAATGGAGGATGGAATAATTCAGCCTAAACAAGGGAGACTAGAATGGGATGAGGGAGAATCTGGCGGTATAGACTGGGATCACAGGTTATATGGTGAGACAAGTGAGGAACAGTGTAAGACCTTCAAAGAGATTTTTCATGGTGCTTAATAAACGCATATTCTAGTTGAAAGCAAGGACAGAGAGGGTGGGGACAGCCAGCCTTGGATAACTGAGGAAATAAATGAAGACATCAAACCGAAAGCTCATGCATACAAAGTTGCCAAGACTAGTGGGAAACTAGAAGATTGGGAAAAACTTCAAAAAGCAACAAAGAATCAATAAACAAGCAATAAGGAAATGGAAGATAGATTATGAAAGTTAACTAGCACAAAATGTAAAAACAGATAGTAAAAGTTTTAAATAATGATCTAAAATGGAAAAGGGTGGCTAAAGTGAATGGCGGAGTGCCACAGGGGTTGGTGATGGGTCCGCAACTGTTCACAATATACATTAATAATTTGGAAGAGGGAACCAAATGTAGTGTACTTAAGTTTAATGACATTAAATTGAGTGGAAAAGTAAATTGCGTAGAGGGTGCAGAAAGTCAGCAGAGAGATACAGATAGGTTAAGTGAGTCGGCAAGGGTTTGGCATATGGAGTATAATGTTGGTAAATGCGAGGTCATCCACTGTGGAAGGAAAATGAAAGATCAGATTACTATTTAAAAGATAAAAGATTGCAACATGCTGTTTTGCAAAGGGACCTGGGAGCGCTTGTACATGATTGTTGGCTTGCAAGTGCAGCAGTTTATCAAGAAGGCAAATAGAAAGTTGGCCTTTATTGCTTGAGGGACTGAATTTAAAAGCAGGGAAATTATGCTGCAACTGTACAGGGTACCTGGAGACCTATCTTTGGAGATGGCACAGAGGAGGCTTACCAAGTTGATTCTGGAGATAAGAAGGTTAGTCTCTGAGAATAGATTATATACTATACTCATTGAAGTTCAGGAGGATGAGACAGTATCTTAAGGAAACATAAATTTATGAAAGGGATAGATAAAATAGAGGCAGGAAAGTTGTTTCCACTGGTATGTGAGACCAGAAGTGGGGGACATAGCGTCAAGATTCAGGGGAATAAACTTAGGATGGAGATGAGCAGAAACTGATTTTCACAGAGAGTAGTGAATCTGTGGAATTCTCTGCCCAGGGAAGCCGTAGAGGCTACCTCATTAAATGTATTTAAGATACAGTTAGATCGATCTTTGCACAACAGGGGAGTTAAGGGCTATGGGAAAAAAGCAGATACGTGGAGCTGAGCCCAGGACAAGATCAGCCATGATCTTAATAAATGGCAGAGCAGGCTTGGTGGGCCAGATGGCTAACTTCTGCTCCTACTTATGTTCTTTTAGCATTTCATCTGCAGCGGAGCATTTGGAATGCGTTGCTTAGTAAGTTTCTGAATCTGCATCTCCTTACTCTATTTCATGGCTATGGAGGCCATGGTAACATTGGACAACTCTCACTTTCGAACAACCAGCTCTTTTCTAGCTGGGGGACTGGACAACTGAATACTCCATGGCAGAAGTTTGTGGATGTTTGGTCATTGAGTATATTGAAGGCTGTGACTGATAGTTCTGTGGACACTGAAGGATATGCGGATAGCATGGGAGAGCAGACGCAAGGCATGAGTTCGTTAATGAAGCTCAGAAGCCGAGTGGAAACATTTTCATCTCCAATTCCATGCAAGTGGAAGAAGGTGAGGGTTAGTCTTCTGAACCCCTGGCCAAAACGTCGGAAAACTTGTGCCAATGCAAAAGGTACTGACCTTAAAATTAAAAATATAAGTTAATGCCAGGCATTGACAGAGCAGAGAGCTGGGTATTTCTTTTAAAACCAGGGTTAAAATGTCTAATACTAGAGGGCATGCATTTAAGCTGAAAGGAAGAAAGTTCTAAGGAGATGTGCAGACAAGATACTTTATGCAGGGAAGGCTGGAAGGCAGTACCAAGGTGGTGGAGGCAGATACAATAGAGATGTTTAAGATAAGCAGATGAACATATAGAGAATGAAAGTATATGGATGATGTGAAGGCAGAAGGGATTAATTTAATTAGCTTGGCATAACCCCATGAGCAGAGGGGCCTGTTGCTGTGCTGTACTGTTCTATGTTCAAACTGAAGAGTATTCTATAACACTAGGTTCCGCTCCATGCCAACCCCAAGTGCCAGCTGAACATCCAGCCGAACGTCAAGCCCTTGCACCTCTGTGTATGCATCTCCACAGTACAGACAGAATCAGCTCTGTATGGTGCAGGTGCATGCACAGAGCAAAAAAGGCAAAGCTTGAGGTGAAGATGTGCACAAAGCTGGATTTAGACTGAAGGTCGACCTAAGGGCGGACGGAGGTGAAGGAATTAGTTTCAATAGTTTTGATCTTTCTACTACTTTATGGGTCAGTATCTTTAAATCTCTTTCTGAATCATGTTGGTTGCATGGCTTCCATTAAAGATTGCCTTTGGTGGGCTTGGGGAAAGTTTCAGTGGGGAGATGACGAGGCTGGTAGAATTACGCACTTGCTTGTTTACTTCAATGGGGCTGAGGTGGAGATGGTTGAGAGCTTCAAATTCCTTGGTGTAAACATTTACTAATAGCTTGTCCCTGGTCTAACCGTATAAACAATTTAGCCAGTGATGCCTCTATTCCTTAGGAGGCTGAGGAAATATAACATGTCCCCAATAAAGCTCAGAAATTTCACTGGATGGCAATTTTTTTCGAAAGCCTTGCTTCCTCAGAAATCTTTGTGGTTACGACTGAACCATTGAAGCTAAACACGAATATAATTTCAGACTACTTTTATCTCTTAGGAATTTGGAAAAACAAGAAATTAACCCCTATTAAATATAATACGTTTAATTGCATAACAGTGCTGATGCTTTCCAATAGTTCACCTAAGCTAAAAATGTTCTGTTGATGATTTTCACTTCCACTCAGTGTCTGAGGCGTCCCGCTTGTGTCCAACAATAATCAGCCAGCATTGATGGATTCCAGTTGCCCCAATACCGTTTCTCCATGACTGCAATGTCCTAGTGAAAACTTTCACCATGCTTGACACTGACAGTGCCAAGATTTGTAGGGAAGAACTCTAAATGGGAATGCAGAATCTTTTATGACAGGTTGTACTTCATGGTTTCATATGGTTGAAGCACGTTGCCAACCAGCTGTATGTAGTTTAGTGCTCTGTAGTTGCCAATAAAATTTTCAACAAAATCCTTGAATGCCTTCCATGTGACTTTCTCCAGCCCCACTAGAAGTTCTTCAAATTGCCTGTCATTGAAGACCTGTTTGATTTGCAGACCAACAAAAATGTCTTCCTTAACTTTGGCATCAGTTATTGTGGGAAACATGTCTCAAATATCAAAATTCTTCATGGACATTTTTGTGCCTGGTGACAGCAGATTCCATCCTGGCAGTCTTGAACCCAGTATTTCTGGTTTTGCCTTGGACAAACCAAAGTCTCTGACCAGCTCATTTAACTCCAGACATCCCACCTCTCCCGGAAGTTCCGGGAGTCTCCCGCATATTAATTGTGGCTCCCTGATGCCCGCAAATTATATTCAATATCCTGGAAATCAATTTTTTTGAGAGAGAGAGAGAGAGAGAGAGAGAGAGAGAGAGAGCATGCGCGCAATGGGAGAGTGTTCCAAAAAAAGAAAATATAAAACGTACGTCACCTCAGACTACCCTAAAGTGTACCCCTGCCTAATAGGGGTCAAAAATAATGACAGTGTTGCTCACTGTACTGTTTGCAACAGTGACTTTTCTATTGCCCATGGTGGGTTAAGACTGTAAAAGACATGTTGAGGTGAGTTTAACAGGTGTCATTCATTCATTAGCATAGCTAACATTATTTAAACTAGCTGGCTAGCTGCAAAGGAGCTACTCTACTGCAGACATGCCACCTCTCCTGGAATTTCTGGGAGTCTCCCGCAAATTGATGGTGCTACCTCCCTGAAATGAGTTTTTGAAGGGTGGGATGTCTGTAACTCAGACTGAGTTATCAGATGAGGCTCAGTCGACATAAAAGGCTCAAAATCTGTATCAGTATTGGCATTATTTTCCAATCCTGGCTCATGCATCATGGCGTCTGCGCCTGCCTCCTCTAGACTCCATGTCTCTGGTGGCTTCGGGAATGGAAGACTCGTTATGCAGCATAGTGGTAATGCCCGGACAAGATAGAAATCTTCTCAGCTTACGTTGTGAGCAATGTTTTAATTGACTTGAATTATGAATTAAAACAGCAAATATAGACAATTTCTAAAAAAACGGTGGGTGATAGGGAAACTTCATGATCAGCAGCCCAAAATCCATAAGATACACCTAAAAGTATTCTGGAAGCAAAATCTTTGTTGTCCTGTGTTTTTATAGACACACCTTAGTATCATATCCAGACACATCATAGCTTGATGGGAAAGTGCTTTGCCCAATGCCACAAGAAATTACAGAATTATGGACATAGCTCAGCAAATTGCGAAAACCAGACTCTCTTCCATGGACTCGGTCTACACTTCTTGCTGCCTTAAGTTTTTAAAATAGCTATAATAAGCATGGATAATGCCAGAGAATATTAAATTTGGGTAAAGAAAGTTATAAGGGTATTAGGCAATAACTAGAGTCATAGAAAGGTACGACATACAGACAGCCTTTCGGCCCATCTAGCCCTTGCCAAACCATTTAACCCGCCTACTCCCATCAAGTCAATTGGAGACAGCTTTTTTTGGGGCAAGAGCACATCTGGCATAGGGAGGGTGTTTAGAGACCAACTGCACAGAGTACAGGGTAATTAAGAAGGAAAGATCGTTGTGGCAAGATATGGGAACCTTGGATGTCAAAGGAGGTGGTGAATGTGGTCAAGAAGAAAAGGAAGAATGTGCAAGGTTCAGAAAACTAAAATCAAAAGGAACCTTTGAGGATTATAAGGAAGCCAGAAAAGAACTCAAGAAGAAATAAGAGTATCAGGAGGGGCCATGAGAAGTCGATTAAAGAAAATCTGAAGGCATTCTATATGTACATCACAAGCACTGGGATAACTGGGGGGTAGGACGACACAAGGATAAAGGAGGTAACGTACTGAAGGGGGAGGATGTGGGTAAGGTCCAACACGAGTAACCTACGTACAGGGCGCAAGGCTCCACCAGGGAAACAAGACTTTGTGGCCTCTGGAGAACAAAATACTCAAACAATCCCACAGTAATGTTGCCCTCGTGTAACAAGGACAGATGCTGACAGCTGGGGCACCATAATTCTGTGCCAGATCCAAACTGCTTACTGCTTTTTATACTGTACCTGATTGTAATGAAGCAGCATTAGGTCGATGTTGCTGTGCAGAGCAACTTCTATATTGAAGCACCGTGGTAGCTGCATGAAATCGATGTAGGCTAATTCCTCCCCCACCCCCCACTGCCAGTGCCACCCATGGTCTGGTTACAAAGTTCAGTAAACAAGACAAAGATACACAGGAATGCAAGATGGGAAGGGATTATTTGGGACAGAGGGACACAAAAGGACAGAGGTAGGTTAAGCATGGGCAAAATGGAGTACAATGTGGGAAAATGTATACGTATTCATTTTGGCATGAATCTGAAAGGTAAAAAGGACATCAGGGGAAGGACTGTGAGAATGCAGAATTTAGGTACAATCAGGCCTAGTGTGCTCTTTACTGAATGATAAGTCAGCCTTGAGGGTCAAGTGGCCGACTCCTATTCTGGATTCATATGCTGTCATGTTCCCATAATTTACCAATGGGAGAATCCACTGGGAGATTAAGCTTGGTTTGATCTTGGAGGTCAGTTGCAACAATACTCACTCTCAACCTCAGATTCCTTCACCATTGTGACTGATCGCAAACACTGAACCAGAGTCATTTAGTTCATCACCAGCCTCTAGGACTGGAATCTCTCTTGGTCAGGTGCCACAACCAGGAAATTTACACGAGAAGTAGGGCATCTTGCACTGCCAACTTGCAGGGTAGGCATCTTCCTATTTAAATACTGGGCACCTTTTAAATATGGGATCGTTGGCAACTCTCGGCTGACCCAATATTCATGGATTCCTTGTCTATCATCTATTCCTCTGTGTTCTCAGTAATTGAACGGTCAGTCCCTCTCATGACTCCACCGCCCTCCCCCGCCACCACCCAATCCAATGGCTCACCCACCATTCTAGAGCAATACAGCATGAAAACCGGCCCTTCGGCACAAATGATTCTGTATATGCCAACCTCAGCATGCTCCCTGCTAGTCCCAGTTGTCTGCATTCACCCCATTACCCTCCAAGCCCCTCCACCTATTCAAATGCCTCTGATAAATGTCGCCATTGTACCTGCCTCTGGCAGCTCATTCTAGGTACTCACTATCCTCTGTGTAAAGAATGATCTCTCAGATCTCTTTTAATTCTCTCTCCACTTGCATCTATGCCCTCTAATTTGTACTCCCCAATGTGCAGCAAAGGGGGTTACAATGTGGGAAAAGACTGACTGTCCACCTTATCCATAGTCCTCATGATTTTATAAACTCTTGCGCTCCAGAGAATACAAGATCCAGTGTGATCAACCACTTTCTATGCAGCTAAGATCAGACACTTTAATTTTCCTTTCTGCCTTGTGTCAGAACATGTAAGAGGCACCTTGAATTTGTGAACCTGGTTTAATTGAACCTCAACGCCCCAGTTTGAAATGATCTGTACCATACTGACATCTGCAATGGTGAAACTACACTTTTTTGACATTGGCTTAATAATGAATTAACTTGTCGTGAAACGGTTTTAACCAATGGCATCTCCGGTCGATGACAGCCACTATCTAACCCAGCAACTAAGTACCATCTGGAAGTGATGTCATGGGTAGATGGCGGGGGTGAGGGGGAGGGTGAAGAAGGCCTTTGGCACACTGGGTTTCATTACTCAGGATATGGAGAATGGAAGTTGGGAAGTTATCTTGTAGTTGTACAAGATGTTGGTGACATCATGTTTAGAAGTATTGCCTTCAGCTTTGGTCACACTGCTCCAGGAAAGATGCCATTAAGCTTTTCTCTTTGATGCGAAGGAGACTTGATAGAGGTGTACAAGATGATAAGAGGCATTGATTAAGTGGACAGCCACAGACATGTTCCCTAGGGTGGAAATAGCTAATATGAAGGGGCATAATTTTATGGTGATTTGAGGAAAGTATAGCACAGATATCAGAGGTAGGTTTTTTTTAAACACAGAGAGTGATGGGTGCATGGAACCCGATGGCCAGAATAGTAAATACATTAGGGACATTTAGGAGAATCTTAAACATGGATGAAAGGAAAACAGAGGACTCTGTGGAAGGAAAGGGTCAGATTGTTCTTAGAGTAGGTTAAAAGATAGGCACAGTATCATGGGCTAAGGGGGCTGAACTGTGCAGTTTCCAGTTTTATGTTCTAAGCTGGAAAGGTGGCATAACAAACCTAGGAAGATGCTTCCGGCTCATGGGCCTGGGTTATATAAGGAAAGGAGTGTGGCTAGGACTTCATTCCTATGAGCACAGGATACTGAAGGATGATTATAGTGGCGTATAAAATCAGGAAATCCGGGGGGGGGGGGGGGGAGGTGGAGAAGAGATGGGGTGAATGCACAATCTTTTCCCAGGGTTGGGAAATCAAGAATTAGGGGGCATAGGTATAAGGTGAGAGGGGGATGATCTGAGAGGCAACAATTTCAACATAGTGGGTGGTATGCATATGGACCGAGCTGCCAGAGATGGGGGTTGAGGCAGGTACAATAACAAAGACATGTCACAGTTAAATGGAAAAGAACATTCTAGAGGTATGTAGGTTAAATGCAGTCAAATGGGATTAGCTTTGATGAGTATCATGGCCAGCAGGAACATGTGAAGGGCTTTTCTCAATGTTGTAGGACTCTAATATTTGAACAATCAAGTATTCAGGAATCCTTAAACGATTCAGCCAGTCAGATACTCCTAGCACTTTAAAAAAAAAATCAAACTAAGAGCTTTGAAATTTTCCTTCACACACCTTGGAGAAGCTCCATTTGAAATGTGTTCAAATTCAAACATTCACATAAGCATCATAAATCACCTATTTTTTTATTCTATCAAGACATCCAACAAAAGTGGAAATACGTTCAGAAATCATTAATAGCCCATCAAGCCAATTGTCTTCCTGAAAATTCTAGTTATCCCCATTTCATGACTTGAAGTAGTACACTATCCAACAATGAAGAAATGAACACACTCGACTTCTATATCATGGACACCTAATGGCAGCAATAATAATTAAAACTCAGCTTCCCGTATTCCACTCCTGTTACACATCACTCACTTCCTCACTGACTAATGTTGCTGTTTTGACTCCTAAAACATTTAAAATTCTTCTTTCCAAACTCAAACATGGAACTTCCCCACCAACCACTAGCTCCCAACCCCCCAGCCCATTCTAGCCTCATGCCTCTTATAACTTTGGCCATTTTTCCTGCTCATTACCTCCTTGTTGGTGTAGAAACATCCAGCCTTCCCTTTGGAACATTTTGCATGAGCTTCTCCTTCCTCCTGGTTGCCTTCTTGAAAGGACATAACTTTGACAATGTTTCTGCACAGCTTGGCCAATTTTCCCACCTCCTCTTTGATTTAACAACTTATTTTTCTTTTCTCCCCTGTATAAAAGCAATGGGGTCAGATCGTGCTGGTCCTGATCTGTTGACTGCACTTGTCATTGATATCCTTCATGTCGTCCCAGCTACTTCAAGGTTGGGTTGCCACCAAACAGTGCAGACTTTAAATAGTGACCAGGTCTCTCGGTGTTCCTGTCTAAAGCTGGACTCTTTTTAGCATTTGTCACTTCCTGCTTATAATAAAAAATGTCAACTTTCCTCTTTGAAATGGAGAAATAAGGGACTAGCGCCTGAAGCAACAAACAATCTGCAGGAGAAAAATCAGTAGGTTATGCAACATCTGCGGGGATGGGGGAAGAAATTGTCCATATTTTAGGTCAAAATCCTGCATTAGGACTGGAACTGGAAGACATAGCTTCAAGATTCGGGAGAGCAGATTTAGGATGTAGATAAGGAGGAACTGCTTTCACCAGAAAGTAGTGAATCTGTGGAATTCTCTACCGAAGGAAGAAGTAGAGGGTATTTCATTAAATATATTAAAGATACAGCTAGATAGACTTCTGCATAGCAGGGGAATTGAATTAAGGATTATGGGGAAAAGGCAGGTAGACAGATCTGAGCCTATGGCTATATCAGCCATGATCTTAATGAATGGTGGAACAGGCTTGATAGCATACTCCTGCTCCTATATCTTAAGTTCTTGGGACTGCAGATGGTAAAATGGTTGAAATTGACGAAAATAATTCATTTAAGACCACTATCAATGAACTTAAAGAACATTTTTTGAAGTGTGAAATGGAGAATTGAATAATGAAGGATTGTGACCCTTATTCAAATGAGTGGGACTGTTGCCTGACCAGTGTCCATAAATGCAGGCAAGGACCAGACACGAAATGCACACAGCACCTTGACTCATACAACCAGACTGAGACTCACGGGTGCAGAGCCAACATTCAGATGCTCCCAGACGGACCCCTCTGCAGTTTCCATGCTTTTGCACTGTGGCAAGAAGATGGCTCTCCAAGGAGCTGCTCGCTGAGCTTGCCCACCATATGACCACAGGTTGTTTTCGTAAGTCAGCAGTCATGGAATGAATTAACCAGGGTTCACATTCCTGATTCGTATTTTTACTGGAAGTCATGCATGCATGAATTTCAACAAAAAAAAAAGCAACCTGTGTTTAATGTAGCATGTTTCCACAGCAGAGTAATCAGAAAATTGTCACAACAGACACTCATTAGGAGATAATCTGCAAAATTATCAAGAGTTTGGTTCAAGAGGTGGGTTTCAAGGGTTATCTTGAAAGAGAAATGAAAGTGATGGAGGTGGGCAGATCTTAAGGCTGTACCGCACAGGAGAAGAATTGGGCCTTTTGGCCCATCGAGTCTGCTTCGCCGTTCCATCATGGCATTTTTGGAGGGTACTCCAGAGTTTAAGGTCTTGTAAGTTGTGTGATAGAGAGACACAAGACTGTGGAACTATCAAAGATGTCCAAGAGGCAAGTGTCGTGGATAGGGACACAGGTAAAATTAAATTGTTTAGGAAAGGAATGTGCTCTTACTGTAAGCTGTTTGGGTGAAATATGTGAGGGGTGGATCGCACTGCAAATTGTTACCTTGAGTTCACTAAATCACCTGTCAGAGGCAGAGTCACTGTTTAGTCTTTTGAAGCCAGTTGAAAGCTGACATTGAGTGGCAAGTGTAAACCCATTCAAATAGAGAAATCTAACCTATTGGCAGATGCCTTAAGTATCTACTGTAAATTGCACAAAGTCATCTTTTGTACGTGGGCAGTATGTGAGAATAGGAAGTTATGACTTACACAGAAAAGGTGGAGTGTAATGGCTCCATGTCGTCGCTCTTCGTTCGTAAAGACGTCATCAGGGAATTCCCGAAGAGCTGGAAAAGATAAATAGATAAGTGAATTGAGTTAACGGAAATGTATTAGATTAAAACATAAACAGGGTCACTTCACTGACTGAGCTAGGAGATGACTAGATGGGACACAGAGGTTAGAGTTTAAGTTGTAGTCACACTCGGGTGCAGCATTGCCACCGGATAGAACAGGATTGGTAAATGTGTGAGTCTCTCCCTCTTCTCCCATTCTGTTTATCTGCTCATTTATCGAGCTGGGAGTGGGTGACTTGTAAAGACAGTTACATGATCAATATACAAATGATCAGTATACTAAACGAACATATACCATCTCAAAACCGTGCAGTGTTTGTGGCTAATGGTGCCAAATACTGTAGTTATGGCCCTCACTCTAGAAAGGACATTGTGCAGTTCACAAAAGGTATCACCTCGACCTGGGGTGGGAGGGAGCGAGAGAGGCTTGAAGAGGTCCAACAATCAGAGGTCTTCAAGGTCTGGGACGGTTGATGGGAACATAAGTGTAGGATGGGAGGGAATGCAATTAGCTGTTGGGGTTTGGGTAGGGATTACAGGTGAAAGACAGGCATAGAAACTGTTACAGGGATATGAGGGTGAAGTCTCTAGGTTTCTTCTAAACCACAAAGAAGGCAGCCTATGCCACATAGTCTATCGTCAAGGGACAGTCTTCACCCCCGGAATCACATTGCACCATCTGAAGTGTATGACTGCGACACCACCTTGAAGGGCCTCCACATAAAATATTTTACAACTGTCTGTTTCCTTGCTCTGAGTGAATGATCAAGGGTTAGTAGAATGGGGGAAGAGGGAGAAGTACAAACATAGGTCCACAAATCCATTGCTTCCCAGCAGACAACGTCATGTCATTGAGTGTGGGTCAGACAGCTTCAACTCCAGTGACTACACTAGAAAAGCAAACAAACTGCCAAGGCCTGACGTAGCTCCAAAGCAGAAGAGAGCGCAAAATCTGCCCTCCCACCCTTTCAATGTGCGTCACATAGCCTTGCGTTAGGAAGACCCGATGTTGTATTCAAGACACGCTGACATTCCTAAAGGCTTTATTCAAATGCACCCTTAAAATGTTATTAGCACAGTATAAATTCAGACAGTTCACTTCCTCACAGAAATGACATTCAGCGGGCAAAAATTCAGAGCAGGCTTGGTGAAGATGCTGAGCCCAGCTGCAGATTTGTCTGGTCCTTCCCTGAATGTGGACTTAGACGTTTAAAGGGAAATTCAGGATAATAGAAGAGCCAAGAGTTCAGAAACAACTGTAGCCATCCATTCTTGTGAATGACAACAATGCATTCTGTGGCTCCTCTAGGTTTATAAAATACTTGAAAGGCTTGCAAGGGCTTAGGTCAGGAGATTTGTTTTCATAGATGGCTTTAAAAGTATTAAAAGCTATCTGTCATTTTACTTGTGGTAATTTCCAACAGTTCGGTCTCTACTGTGATTTGTCTTTAAGAATATGCATTGTGCCACTTTCGTTCGCAATGCTCTTCTAGCTCCCAAGCCAGCTGCTCTCGCCTCGGTCAACCAACATGAGAAACGTACAAAGGACAATGCTGAGGTTAATGGATTGATTATCATACATGATGAGGTACATCACCGTGCATTTTCCAATCACGTTGAATCAAACTTTAGCTATCATCAGAGTGCCCTGTCCTTTCTAAAGCACTAAATCGATGCAATAATTACTGACTCTGAATTTCACAGCTATCATACTGAGACAATCATACCTCCAGCTGATGCCTATAAACAGAAGACCCTTTGACAGAATCCTTGCCGTCTATCTCTGGAGCCTTGGCGTTGTATGAAATTACATTTCCAATCTACACAGTGCAATGTCATGATCGATGTGCAGGATATTGTGTTACTGAAGGTAACTCCAGTTTGCTCAGTTGAAGGCAGATTGTAAATCAGTAATGAGGTGCAAGTTCAGCAATTTCAGTAGAATAAAAAGATTTTTTTTTAACATTATCTCCATATCTGAAGATACATACTTGAACAGGTTTCAAGTCTTTATTTTGAAATGATGCACTCTTTAAACTTTCCTCTGCTCCATTATTTTACAATCACAGACTTCACTCATGTGTTCAGACTTCTAACACTTCAAACTGAACCTACGTTTTATGCTTGCTTCTTTTTCCCCCAAGTAAATCAGGTTTTAAAAGTTCACTTTCCTTGGCAGATGCCTAGGCCATTTTGCACCATCCACCTTCAGCCTCCTGTGCCCTTCCAACCTCTGACCCTGACAATTCACTCCCTCCTGCACATTTTCATATTCTTGACCCTTGGTCATCACAGTTTGCACTCTGAATCTTTCCATCTCTAAAAGTATCCTCAGAGCCATCTCTTGGAACACATTAGCTGGAGGAAATCCTTCCGATACTCAAGACTACAAAATCACACAGGGCAGCATCCTACAAACATCCACCTTCTTTAGCTCCAAAACCTTTTGCATCCTTGTTTGGCAGACCCCTATCAATCATACATTGAAAATTACTGAGTTGGAGTTGGCAGCTCCTTGAGGGAACAAGTTCCACATACAACCATCCTTTTAAGTTCTCTCCTGAATCGCTCAGCTCTGAGTTTAATATTCTCCTTGTTTTGGCAATACCAAGATAACATTACTCCCTTTTTACCACACTAGCTTTTGGTGCTGAGAGTTTAAAAATAAAGGTTCACCCATTTAAGAGTAAGTCTGCAAAAAAGCTGATGCCTCAAGTCCTTAATCCATATTAAGGACCACCATGCACCCTTCTCATTACTACCATCGTGGTGGGCTACAGGAGCCTGAAGACACACACTCATCATTTTAGGAACAGCTTCTTCCCTTCCACCATCAGATTTCTGAATGGTCCATTCATGAACCCTATTTCACTATTCCTTTTCTTATTTATAAAAAAAATTACTTTTTTATTGTCACTTTTTATGTCTTGCACTGTACTGCTGCCTCAAAATAACAAATACCTTGACATACGTCAGTGAATAATGAACGTGATTGTGATTCTGAAGACAATCTGTTGTTCTCTCAGAAGCTTTTGCAACTCTCACCCTCAAAGGGCAGCAGAAGCAGAATGTGTGAATAATTTTGCTGAACGGGTCAATAAATATTTCATATCCAAGGAGGTAAAAAGTTACCACAAGAGCTGGAAATGTGGATAAGTTCAGCCATGAACAATCTGAACGGTGGAGTGGGCATGAGAGGTTAAAGTGTCTACTCCTGCATCCTGATAAGGGCAGGAGAAAATCTGCCATTATATTTGTCCATAGGAATGGATAGGCATTGATATCATTTTTATCGGCATTAATCTCTGAAACTAATTTCAAACTTGTTGCGTCTTTTAACACTTCTATGCATATAAGCTAATCTTATGTATTTATATTTATTGCGCTTTTTTTTTATATAATGTTTTGTATGCTTGCTGTGAGTGCGTGTGTTTTTATGCTGCATCGGTTTTGGACTAACAATCATTTTGTTTTCTTTTACACTTGGGTACCGAAGAATGAAAGTAAACAATCTTGAATCTAAGCATGGATTTTTCTCCTGGGTGCCGTATGGAAGCATTGAATCCACTTTCAGAAGAACATAATAGGAGCGGAAACGGACCGCTCAGTTGCTTAAACACCAGCCTCTCTCTCAAAACCCCCCCCCCCCGACCATTCAATACAACTGTGGTTGACATACGCTGGCCTCAACTCTTTTTCCATCCCAGCTCCCCATATTTTTGCAAACATTTTTATCCATCTGCATCTTGGAAGCATTTAATGACGTGGCTTCCAACGCTCTCAGGAGCACAGAATTCAGAGCGTGACTACCTACCGAGAGAATAAATTTATATGCAGCTCAGTCTAAAATGATTGCTTTCCCTTTTTTTTGTTAGCTATACATCTTTGATCCTGACTCTCTCACTAGTGAAACCATCTCAACATCTGTCAAGCGCCTTTAGAATGCTGTGCTTGAATAAGGTCACCCGTCATTCTTACTTTCCCAGCAAAATAGAATGTATTGTGGAACATACATTTATGCCATTACATACATCTAAATGTCTGCCTGTGAAGATAAACCCTTGAATACAAATGCCAAGTAACTACACTCCAGCTGTATGAACGTCTCCTGTAGCCCGAGGAGGGGCTCACCAACTCCTGGGCTTTGGAAAAGGTACAGATAAAATTTACAAGAATGGTACAAGGTGTGAAGGGATTACAGTTTAGGCTGGGGAAGCCAGGGCTTCAGACCTTATAGCGGAGGCAGCAGAGGAGATTTCTAGAACAATGAGCTGTTTCGCATTCATTTCAAGAGATCTAGTATACAAGAGCAAGGGTGTGATGCTGAGGCTTTATAAGGCACTGGTGAGGCCTCATCTTGAGTATTGTGAACAGTTTTGGGCTTCTCAATTAAGAAAGGATGTGCTGGCATTGGAGAGAGTTGAGAGGAGGTTCACAAGGATAATTCCAGGAATGAAAGGGTTATCATACGAGGAACATTTGACAGCTCTGGGTCTGTACTCGCTGGAACTTAGAAGGATCAATTGGGATCTCATTGAAACTTTTTGAACGTTGCAAGGCCAAGATGCGGAAAGGATGTTTCCCATGGTGGGGGAGTCTATGACAAGGGGGCACAGCCTCCGGATAGAGGGGCGTCCACTTAAAACATATGCAGAGAAATTTCTTTAGCCAGAGGGTGGTAAATGTGTGGAATTTGTTACCACATGCAGCTGTGGAGGCCAGATCAATGGAGTGTAATTAAGGCCGAGCTTGATGGGTTCTTGATTGGACATGGCATCAAAGGTTACAGGGAGAAGGCAGGGGAGCAGGGTTGAGGAGGAGAAAGAAGGATTGGCCATGATTGAATGGCAGAGCAGACTAGATGGGCCAAGTGGCCCAATTCTGTTCCTAGGTCTTATAAGGAATAAAGCAAAAGGAACAGCTTCAGTGGCAGACGGGCTTAAATCCTGACATTACATGTACAAGTTGAGAACAGAATGGAAGAGACATATTTTAAGTAATAAATCATTACGAATAGGAGTGCAGTTTCAACATAATACACAAATTGGAAAACAGTAAAAGGAAAGTGCCTGTGGCAACTGAAACCGAGGAAGTAGAACGGACAGAAGACCTGATGGTCTGCATGGCCTCCACTTGTGCGAGTTCTCTTCTGTTATTTTCTGTGTTGTTATTGATGAGCCCACTGGTTCATGCCTTGAAAATATTTATTTCATTTGGTCTTGGGTACAAATAGCATAATTGGAGCAGAAATGGTGGATAAAAGAGCAAGTCATTAGTCTGTTAGTTCAGGAGCATCATCAGTCTATTCTTGCTGGCTGGTTTTCCATGTTCCCATGGGCAGAGGATGGGACATCTTGCACCAAGGAGTACCCAAACAGTGGAACTCAATCTAGAAGATAAAAGCAAGACTAACACATTTGCCAAGTGGCAGTACTGCACAATAGACATTTGATTCTTCTGACCAATGTTAATTCAGCAGAGTTGGGGAAATGTACAAAGATATGAATGAAATTTGCTTCCACTCTTCAGGCACAGTAGAGTGCCATAATGACCACATGCTTGACAGAACAAAGTTCAAAGTAGAGTAAAGTAAAGGCATCCGTTAGTTTTGTGAGACCATGGGCAAGGTTGTATGGAAGACCAGCAGTTGCCCATGTTGCAAGTCTCCCCTCTCCACAACACCAATGTTGTCCAAGGGAAGGACATTAGGACCCATACAGCTTGGCACCATCGCACAGCAATGTGTGATTAAGTGCCTTGCTCAAGGACACAATGCGTTGCCTCGGCTGGGTCGCTAGTCCAATGCCTTAACCACTTGGCCACAAAGTTCAAAGTAAATTTTATTATCGAAGTACATGTATGTCACCATATACAACCTTGTGATTCATTTTCCTGTGGGCATACGCAACAAATCTATAGAATAATAGTTATAACAGAATCAAAGAAAGACCAGTGTTTTCAACCAGAGTACAGAAAACAACAATAATAATAAATATATAAGCAACAAATATCAAGAACATGAGATCTTGATATTTATTGCTTATTTATTAATTATTATTGATCCAAGAATCTTTTAAAGTGAGCCTATTGGTTGTGAAAACATTTCAATGATGGGGCAAGGGAAGTTATCCCCTTTGGTTCAAGAGCCTGATGACTATTTCTGACCCTGGTGGGGCGAGTTCTGAGGCCCTTGTACCTTCTTCCTGATGGCAACAGTGAGAAGACAGAATGATCAGGGTAGTGGGGGTCCCTGATGATGTTCACTGATTTAATTTCTCCCCCCCCCCCCCCCCATTTTACTTCAGCTGAAACAATCATGGGCTGTCTTCTGCAAAGATCTCAAGTGGTCACTCGAATAAATTTGAAATTATACCCCCCCCATAAAGCTGCAATGGAGGCTTGATTTTAATCTAAGGCTCTGAGGTAAAATATCAGCATGCCGACCTACCTTGCCGACCAATTCTCAACATTCTGCATATTCACAGCAGTAAGCAATCTCTTCACATTGGAACATAGCATCATTAAGCAACAGATGGATCAGACAATCTATTTCATCATTCAATTTCCAGAGACTGGAAGTAACAAAGAGAATCAAAACACCCCTCCAGGTCTCTACGTTCTTGCTCAGCTATCATGAATGACTGAGGCTCCCTTTGATGACATTGAATCCAAAATGAAGTCTTGGATTGGATAAAGGACAAGTCGCACACCTCATTGGACACCAGTCAGTCCCCAGGCTGGCAGTGATGAGTGTGACACTGATCAGAAGGGAAAGGACACAGTCTGTACCAGCAAAACACAGAACTGACTGTGGGGCAGTGTCAGTGTCTATCCCATCAAGCACAGGAAGTGAGCTTCAGTGCAAATGTCTCAGTGTGAGACATCAATCCACGTGTACCTAAGGAGCATCTTCCATGACCCCGGGACGCCTAGAAGATCATTCTAAGTAGACATTTTTAGTTCAGCTTTGTTTTAGTACAATTTATTTTGGTAACAAATAAGCAAGAGGTGGGAAGAATTGTTAATGGATAGAAAACAGCAACATTGGAGGGGAACGATGTATTGAACAAAAGTCAGCTTCTACACTTTGAGTCATTACAAAGCTGAATGATACAGAAGTGAACCCACAGAAGTTAGACACTAAAATTTAAAATGACTGAATTCAATGGAGAGGCACTGAGGCTTCTCCATTTGTCCAGGAAGATAATTATTGCATCTGCTAATTAGTAAAGCTAGGCTGTCACAAAGCACCACATGTCGTTTATTTCTGGAGAACTCAGATCTTTTCTGGATTGCCAATCCAATGCTCTGGGACTGTCCTGGTGTTTCTGGTGGAGGGAGGGGAACTAATCTCCACAGCTACAAGGACTACTCATGGGCCCAAGTACACAATTTGTAAGTACTTTGTACTGATTAATTATAGAATGATATGATATGGCTGAAACACACTGTTTAACAAACATCAGGCAACTGAGTGATAAGAGTATATTTATTAGCTCTGTCCATTATGAAATGTCCTATGTCGTATGGTGAAAGCACAGGGTAGTATATCCCTCCATCTCTAGGGATGCATCCAGCCAGAAAACATGACTCCAAGCTCTATGAACACTAATACAATCTACTTGCTAGCAGGTTGCAATGGGCTGAGTGGCCTCCACAGAGTACAGTTGCCAGAACCTCTACTTCAGGAGAATGAGGCTACCACCTCACAGAAAATAGGCTTTATCAAGAACCAAGGCTCTAAGTCGAGGGTTCCCACCTTTTTATGCAAAGGTCCCATACCATTAACACAGGGGTCTATGGAACCCCTGCACAATGCTGTCCTTTACCTACTGAGTTCGCTAAGCCAATATTTATTACAATTCAATTAAAATGACACGGCAACTGAAACAAAATGGCAAAGCAGCAAGGAGCATGTTGGGGACTTAAAATGACTATGTAATGAGAGCAAATTATGACAATGAATAAGAAATACAGAGAGGTGTGAAGGAAATGAGTCTTACACAATGTGTTTTAACGGCAATACAAGGTATGCAAATTTCAGTCAGAATTTCTGCTAAGGCAGCCTTATGGAACCATCAAAAATTAAACCAAACAGATGATTCTAAACCTAAGTTATAGTATTTAATTCCCACTGGAAACACATCAAGCTTTACAAATCTCAAATTGATCTTCTCCAGGATTTAACCCTCAAGGCTTTTCTAGGAATTAAGGATTAATCCCCGACATAATACAGAGAGAAATAAAATACCCTCTGCTCAAAAGAAAATCACTTGGCTTTTCATTTTGAACATTGTGTTTGGATATATCTATTCAGTGGCAATTTTATTAGTTAAACCTGTACACCTGCTCATTAATGCAAATATCTAATCAGCCAATCATGTGGCAGCACCTCAATGCATAAAAGCATGCAGACATGGTCAAGAGCTTCAGTTGTCGTTCAGACCAAACATTGGAAGAGGAAGAAAATGTTATTTTAGTGGCTTTGACCGTGGAATGATTATTGGTGCTATACAGAGTGGTTTTGGTATCTCAGAAACTGGTGATCTCTCGGGATTTTCATGCACAAGTCTCTAGAGTTTATAGAGAAAACAAAAAGCATCCAGTGAGTGGTAGCTCTGTGAGTGAAAACACCTCATTAGTGAGAGAGGTCGGAGGAGACTGGCCAGATTGGTTCAAGCTGATATGAAGGTGAGAGTAACTCAGATAACCACGTGTTACAACATTGGCATGCAGAAGACCACCAGCATATACTTAGCAGTCACTATTAAGTGCTGGAAGTACCTAATAAAGTGGCCACTGAGTGTAAATCAGAGCTTTGGAGGGGAGGGAATAATGACTGAGATTTGCCAAGCACAGCGACTGGTTGAATGGCCAGAGGTGGAAGGAGGTGGCAGCTCGGGTGGAATTTCCTTGCTGTGACTACTCAGGCCTTAGTTTTTATTAAGACAGAGACAGCAGTAACAAATCTGTAGAACCTAGACACAACTGTTGAAAGTATAGATCAACGCTGCGCTGCCCAATACAAACTGAACTCAACATGATTTATAAACACATTGAAGGGTCTTGGAAGAGCCCTGGCTACAGCGATGGAGCCTCCTTAACTATGTTTACTTGAGTCACCCTCACCCCGAAGGCAAAGCCCATATAAGCAGAAAAAACTGATGTACAGACTTAGTTGTTGGCAAGTTCAAAACACTTGGTGCAGGCCAAAAAGATAGCATCTGTTTAATTAAAACTCTTGCCTTTTTTTTCCATTTAACCTCCTTGCTGGCTACAGCTGCCTTCTGTTTTCCTTCCCATTTTCCAACTCCCACTTGGTCGGCACACAGACAAGCGTTTAACACAGGAGGAGTGAGAGTGGACCCTGGTAATGTGGATGGTCTGCTCCGGTGATGCAGATTTGGGAGGGCGGGGGCTTGACGGCCAACTGGCTGATTCTGCCTTTGACGATGGCCACGGAGCTACAAGGTCCATCTCGGAAAGAGAAGTGAAAAGAAACGTCGACACTTATCATAGAATATAAAAAAGTACAGCCCAGGTCCTTTGGCCCGTGATGTTGTTCTGAACGAATGAAGCCAATATTGCCTAATTAGATATCCTTTCTGCTTGCACACAGTCCACATGTCTCCCCCTCCCCATTCTCTGCACATTTATGTGCCTCTTGAACTCTTCCATCATCTCTGCCTTCACCACTACCCCGGCGGTGCATTCCAGGCACCCACCCGCTCTCTGTATAAAAAAAACCTGACCCTCAAATCTCTAAAATTCTCCTCACCTTAAAATGCTCTAATGCCCTCTTGTATTGGATACTTTGACTCTGGGAAGAAAGATATCCACAACCTAGTATCCCCACGTCTCATATTATAAGCCTCTGTCAGATCTCCCGTCACCCTCTACCGCTCCAGAGAAAACAGCCCTAGTCTGTCCACCGTCTCCAACCTCTCCTTACAGCACATCTCTCTCATCTAAGCAGTATCCTGGTAAACCTCTTCTGCACCCCCTCCACAGCCTCCACATCCTTCCTATCATGGGATCACAGCAGTTGCACTGATTTCTATTCAGCAAAGGTCTGTACATAAATATTGGCCATTGCAAATCTGAGAACCCAATCACAGGCAAGTACTTTGGCACTAAGTTTTACACACTGACTACAAAGAGGGGCTATTGTGTACACATTGACAGGACCCAGTACTGTGGGTGGGAGTGAGACTCCTGAAAAAAATGTTAAAATGAATAAGGATCAGAATTGCCACTCATTTAATCCTGAACTGAACACTTGAGGTTACAGCAAAAACCTTCAACGTTACGCCCTGCTCTTTCCAGAAAGCCAGTGAAGTGTTTCTCTCACACCACAGATAAAAGGGGTAAAATAAGCATTAACTAGCACTGGAAAACCTGGGATGGAGAGTTTCAGTTGTGAGAGTGGGACAGGTCAGGTTTCTTTCCCTAGAGGCTGAGGAGGGAGCTTACGGAGGTACGCACAATGATATATACAACTCATGTGCCTAAGACTTTTGCACAGCACTATAGTAATTTTACGCATAGTACTCTACTGCTGCTGCAAAAAAAACAAATTTCATGACATGCGAGTGATGATGAACCTGATTCTGTTATGGGTCTGAGAGTGGGAAGGGAAAGGGACAGGGGAAGGAGTGGGAAGCACCAGAGAGGCATTCTATAATGATCAATAAACCAATTATTTGGAATCAAATAACTTTGCCTGGCATCTCAGGATTGGGTGAGTCTGTACCCCGGCAACACTCTGCTGCCAACTGTCCTGCACACCTCCTGTGATGCCCCACCCTCGTCATTCTCAACACCCTTTGCTCCCATCAGATTTACAAACTCATTCTCCACTCCATGCTGACAAATGCAGTACTGTGCAAAAGTCTTAAGCACCCTAGGTTTTTACATACGTGCCTCAGAATTTTGCACAGTATTGTAAGAAGTTGGTGAGAAATATTTCCCCATTGCAGGGATATCTAAGAGGGCAATGAGTTAGAAGTTTAGATTAGAGGAAGAACTTGTTCCAACCAGAGGGTGGCTGGTACCTAGAACATGACAAAAGTGGTCATACAAAGGGCAAGCATTAGAATTGCAAAGACACAGAATGTAACAGAGCTAGTCTAGCCAAATAGGGTTAGCATAGGTGAGTGTATGCTGGTGGGCCAAGGGGCCTTTTTCAGTGCTGTACAAGTCCATGGCTCGGTAACAGGTTTTGACTCACTGTAACACACCCAGAGCTTCATGGTGATGGCAGTGCCTTAAAGGGACAGCCAGGCTTCACTCTGCTTCCTGTGTGTCACACAACACAAAGGCATCAAGCCCTCCAAACAGATGCCTTGGGGGAGCAGTAGTCATCACAGTTAATTATGTCCTCTGCGACATTCCCAAAGAACTTCACTGGCACCACGCGACTGCCCAGCAGCAAGGCTAACACCATGTATACAACAGCTTGACAGGTGAATGGTCAGCGATCTGACAACCCGAGATCCTGACTCGCGCAATGACATCACATCCATGGCAGGCCAAGTAAGTGCACAGAGTGATGAAAACTAGATCAGTTGCATTTACCAGAAACACACAGGGTGCCGCTGAAAATAAACTGCATTGAAGTGGTGTCATCAAAACTGTCCGCATCAGCTGTCAAAGCCAGTGGCACTGATGTGGCCTCACTAGAGGCACCATCGTCTTAAGTCTGGGATCATGCTGCTGGTTAGCGTCATTGGACTCAGAGGGATCACTAACCTCTGGCCGTCAGGTACTGTACACCACATATCTGAGCAGCCGTCACAAAATGTCTGCCGCCTCTCCTCTATTGGTAAACTAATTTACTATTGTTGCATTTACTGAGATACAGTAAATCTGTGCTTTGCCTGCCTTCCATGCAGATTTTTTCATCAAATCAGTACACCAAGGTAGTACACGGGCAAAGCAGTAACAGAATGTAGAATGTAGTTTAGTTACACAGAAAGTGCAGTGCAGGCACACAATGAGGTGCAACACCACAATGATTTAGATCATGAGGTCAACAGTCCATCTTATCACACAAGAAGTCCATTCAATAGACATAACAGCAGAACAGAACCTGTTCTTGAGCTTGGTGATTCATGATTTTAGGGTTCTGTATCTTCTGCCCAATGAGAAGTGGAGACGTTTTGAATGAATAGGGAATTAGTGGTCTTTGAGTATGTTGGCTGCTTTTATTATGTAGAAAGAGGTTATTTTGAGGGAATTTGAGCAGCTAGGGACTAAGTTTAAAAAAGCAGAACCAAAAAGATAACAATGTCTGGATAGTGACCTGAGTCACATGCAAAGTGGCACAGGATCACTAAGATTAGAGTTAAATGATTGGCTCAAAGTATGGTGTGGGAGAGGTGGGTTTGAATTTGTGGAACTTGACCACAGTATTGGGGAAGGAGGGAACTATTCTGATGGGTCGGGCTCCAGCTGAACCATGCCTCCTCGCAAGTCACATAGAGAGGCATTGGATAGAACTTTAAATACTATAGTAGGGGCATGTGTTCAACAGCCTGGAAAACTAAGACACAGAAGCAGAATTAGGCCACTCTGACCATCCAGTCTGCTCCGCCATTCCATCATGGTTGACTTATTATCCTTTTCAACACCATTTTCCTGCCCTCTCCCCATAACATCTGACGCCCTGCCCAACCAAGAACCTATCTAACACTGCTTTAAATATACTCAGTGCAACGCGGCAGATTTAAAAGGGCAGAAATCCTGCTTCGGGTTTGATTCGAAGAAGGAGTCTGAGAGTCTGAGTGGGAGTGCCGAGAAAGACATTTTTTGAAATTTTCATTTTTTTTTTCTCCAACGGCGTTCTGAGAGGCGGGATTGCGCAGGCGTGTGACGTTGGGCAGTGCAGCGCGGCAGATTTAAAAGGAACAGAGCCTCATAGAGCGGGCAGCAGAGTTTGCAGGCGGCGGAGTGAGCCAGGAGCAGAGTGAGGACTTAAGGGCTTCGGTTCAACGGGCTTAGGCAGAAACGGGCGAGGCGAGGAAGGTTTGGCATTCATTTTCTGTTGTTATTTGAGGAGGGGGGCAGTATGAGTGTGAGGGCAGTTTGCTGTTCTTGGTGTCGGATGTGGGAGGCCCTGGAGTCTCCAAGCCTCCCGGACGTCTACATCTGCGCCAGGTGCAGCGAGATGCAGCTCCTAAGGGACCGCGTTAGGGAACTGGAGCTGCAGCTCGATGACCTTCGTCTGGTCAGGGAGAGTGAGGAGGTGATAGAGAGGAGTTGCAGGCAGGTGGTCACGCCGGGGCCACGGGAGGCAGACAAGTGGGTCACGGTTAGGAGGGGGGAGGGGAAGAGACAGGTAATAGGGAGTACCCCGGTGGCTGTGCCCCTTAACAATAGGTACTCCTGTTTGAGTACTGTTGGGGGGGAACAGCTTACCCGGGGGAAGCGACACTGGCCGTGCCTCCGGCACAGAGTCTGGCCCTGTAGCTCAGAAGGGTAGGGGAAGGAGGAGGAGGGCAGTTGTGATAGGGGACTCGATAGTAAGGGGGTCAGATAGGCGATTCTGTGGACGCAGTCCAGAGTCCCGGATAGTAGTTTGCCTCCCTGGTGCCAGGGTCCGGGATATTTCTGATCGTGTCCAAGATATCCTGAAGTGGGAGGGTGAGGAGCCAGAGGTCGTGGTACATATAGGTACCAATGACATAGGTAGGAAAAAGGATGAGGTCCTGAAAGGAGAATATAGGGAGCTAGGAAGAGAGTTGAGAAAAAGGACCGCAAAGGTAGTAATCTCGGGATTACTGCCTGTGCCACACGACAGTGAGAGTAGGAATACGACGGGGTGGAGGATAAATGCGTGGCTGAGGGATTGGAGCAGGGGGCAGGGATTCAAGTTTTTGGATCATTGGGACCTCTTTTGGCACAGGCGTGACCTGTACAAAAAGGACGGGTTACACTTGAATCCTAGGGGGACCAATATCCTGGCAGGGAGATTAGCGAGGGCTACTGAGGTGACTTTAAACTAGAATGGTTGGGGGGTGGGAATCAAATTAAAGAGGCTAGGCGTGAGGAGGTTAGTTCACAACAGGGGGATGGGAACCAGTGCAGAGAGACAGAGGGGTGTAAAGTGAGGGTAGAAGCAAAAAGTACTAAGGAGAAAAGTAAAAGTGGCAGGCCGACAAATCCAGGGCAAGCATTAAAAAGGGCCACTTTTCAACATAATTGTATAAGGGCTAAGAGAGTTGTAAAAGAGCGCCTGAAGGCTTTGTGTGTCAATGCAATGAGCATTCGTAATAAGGTGGATGAATTGAAAGTGCAGATTGTTATTAATGATTATGATATAGTTGGGATCACAGAGACATGGCTCCAGGGTGACCAAGGATGGGAGCTCAACGTTCAGGGATATTCAATATTCAGGAGGGATAGACATGAAGGAAGGGGAGGTGGGGTGGCGTTGCTGGTTAAAGAAGAGATTAACGCAATAGGAAGGAAGGACATAAGCCGGGAAGATGTGGAATCGATATGGGTAGAGCTGCGTAACACTAAGGGGCAGAAGACGCTGGTGGGAGTTGTGTACAGGCCACCTAACAGTAGTAGTGAGGTCGGAGATGGTATTAAACAGGAAATTAGGAATGTGTGCAATAAAGGAACAGCAGTTATAATGGGTGACTTCAATCTACATGTAGATTGGGTGAACCAAATTGGTAAAGGTGCTGAGGAAGAGGATTTCATGGAATGTATGCGGGATGGTTTTTTGAACCAACATGTCGAGGAACCAACTAGAGAGCAGGCCATCCTAGACTGGGTTTTGAGCAATGAGGAAGGGTTAATTAGCAATCTTGTCGTGAGAGGACCCTTGGGTAAGAGTGACCATAATATGGTGGAATTCTTCATTAAGATGGAGAGTGACATAGTTAATTCAGAAACAAAGGTTCTGAACTTAAAGAGGGGTAACTTTGAAGGTATGAGATGTGAATTAGCTAAGATAGACTGGCAAATGACACTTAAAGGATTGACGGTGGATATGCAATGGCAAGCATTTAAAGGTTGCATGGATGAACTACAACAATTGTTCATCCCAGTTTGGCAAACGAATAAATCAAGGAAGGTAGTGCACCCGTGGCTGACAAGAGAAATTAGGGATAGTATCAATTCCAAAGAAGAAGCATACAAATTAGCCAGAGAAAGTGGCTCACCTGAGGACTGGGAGAAATTCAGAGTTCAGCAGAGGAGGACAAAGGGCTTTATTCGGAAGGGAAAAAAAAGATTATGAGAGAAAACTGGCAGGGAACATAAAAACTGACTGTAAAAGCTTTTATAGCTATGTAAAAAGGAAAAGACTGGTAAAGACAAATGTAGGTCCCCTACAGACAGAAACAGGTGAATTGATTATGGGGAGCAAGGACATGGCAGACCAATTGAATAATTACTTTGGTTCTGTCTTCACTAAGGAGGACATAAATAATCTTCCAGAAATAGTAGGAGACAGAGGGTCCAGTGAGATGGAGGAACTGAGCGAAATACATGTTAGTAGGGAAGTGGAGTTAGGTAAATTGAAGGGATTGAAGGCAGATAAATCCCCAGGGCCAGATGGTCTGCATCCCAGAGTGCTTAAGGAAGTAGCCCAAGAAATAGTGGATGCATTAGTGATAATTTTGCAAAACTCGTTAGATTCTGGACTAGTTCCTGAGGATTGGAGGGTGGCTAATGTAACCCCACTTTTTAAAAAAGGAGGGAGAGAGAAACCGGGGAATTATAGACCGGTTAGCCTAACGTCGGTGGTGGGGAAACTGGTAGAGTCAGTTATCAAAGATGTGATAACAGCACATTTGGAAAGCGGTGAAATCATCGGACAAAGTCAGCATGGATTTGTGAAAGGAAAATCATGTCTGACGAATCTCATAGAATTTTTTGAGGATGTAACTAGTAGAGTGGATAGGGGAGAACCAGTGGATGTGGTATATTTGGATTTTCAAAAGGCTTTTGACAAGGTCCCACACAGGAGATTAGTGTGCAAACTTAAAGCACACGGTATTGGGGGTAAGGTATTGATGTGGATGGAGAATTGGTTAGCAGACAGGAAGCAAAGAGTGGGAATAAACGGGACCTTTTCAGAATGGCAGGCGGTGACTAGTGGGGTACTGCAAGGCTCAGTGCTGGGACCCCAGTTGTTTACAATATATATTAATGACTTGGATGAGGGAATTAAGTGCAGCATCTCCAAGTTTGCGGATGACACGAAGCTGGGTGGCAGTGTTAGCTGTGAGGAGGATGCTAAGAGGATGCAGAGTGACTTGGATAGGTTGGGTGAGTGGGCAAGTTCATGGCAGATGCAATTTAATGTGGATAAATGTGAAGTTATCCACTTTGGTGGCAAAAATAGGAAAACAGATTATTATCTGAATGGTGGCCGATTAGGAAAAGGGGAGGTGCAACGAGACCTGGGTGTCATTATACACCAGTCATTGAAAGTGGGCATGCAGGTACAGCAGGCGATGAAAAAGGCGAATGGTATGCTGGCATTTATAGCGAGAGGATTCGAGTACAGGAGCAGGGAGGTACTACTGCAGTTGTACAAGGCCTTGGTGAGACCACACCTGGAGTATTGTGTGCAGTTTTGGTCCGCTAATCTGAGGAAAGACATCCTTGCCATAGAGGGAGTACAAAGAAGGTTCACCAGATTGATTCCTGGGATGGCAGGACTTTCATATGAAGAAAGACTGGATGAACTGGGCTTGTACTCGTTGGAATTTAGAAGATTGAGGGGGGATCTGATTGAAACGTATAAAATCCTAAAGGGATTGGACAGGCTAGATGCAGGAAGATTGTTCCCGATGTTGGGGAAGTCCAGAACGAGGGGTCACAGTTTGAGGATAAAAGGGAAGCCTTTTGGGACCGAGATTAGGAAAAACTTCTTCACACAGAGAGTGGTGAATCTGTGGAATTCTCTGCCACAGGAAACAGTTGAGGCCAGTTCATTGGCTATATTTAAGAGGGAGTTAGATATGGCCCTTGTGGCTACGGAGATCAGGGGGTATGGAGGGAAGGCTGGGGCAGGGTTCTGAGTTGGATGATCAGCCATGATCATAATAAATGGCGGTGCAGGCTCGAAGGGCCGAATGGCCTACTCCTGCACCTATTTTCTATGTTTCAATGATTTGGCCTCCAATGCCATCTGTGGCAATGAATTCCACAGATTCACTACCCTCTGTCTAAAGAAATTCCTTCTAACCTCTGTTCTAAATGGATGTCCCCCTGTTCTGACTGTGCCATCTGGGTCTAGATTTACCCACTATAGGAAACATCCTCTCCACATCTACTCTGTCTAGGGCTTTCAATATTCAAAAGGTTTCAATGAGATCCCTGCCCTCCCATTATTCTAAACTCCAGTGAGTACAAGCCCAGAGCCATCAAGTACTAACCCATTCATACACAGAATCATTCTTATGAATCTCCTCTGGACCCTATCCTATGCCAGCACATTTTTCCTTAAATGAGAGTCACAAAACTGCTCACAATACTCCAAGTCCGTCATCCGAATCTTTGACATATGACGTGAATACAAGTGATCACAATACCAACCCCTACGAAACACCACTTGACACCATCAGCTAACCAGAATAGGCCTCCTTTATTTCTACTCTTTGCCTGTTGCCAGTTAGCCAATCTTCATACCACAGGCTCTTAACTTGCTAAGCAGCCTCATGTGTGACACCTTATCAAAGGCCTTCAAAAAAATCAAGTAAACAACATTCACTTTGTTTATCCTGCTTGTAGTCATCTGGTCCCAGGTGATTTATCTAGCTTCTGACCTTTCAGCTTCCCAAGCGCCTTCTCCTTAGTAATGGCACTTCTGCCCCCTGACGCTCTCCAATTTTTGGTGTGTTCCACAGTGAAGACTGATGCAAAATACTTAAGTTTGTCCACCATTTCTTTGTCCCCATTACTATCAGGCCAGCGTCATCTTCCAGCAGCCGAATATGCACTATTGCCTCTCTTTTACTCTTTATATATCAGAAAAAAAACTTTTGATTTCCTCTTTGACATTATTGGCTAAATTACCTTCATATTTAAACTTTTCTCTCCTTATGGTCTTCTATTTGCCTTCTGTTGGCTATTAAAAGCTTCCCAATCCTCTAATTTCCCCATAAACTTTTGCTATACTATATACCCTCTCTTTTGCTTTTATGCTGTCTTTGACTTCTCTCGTTCAACCACAGCTGTCCAATGTTTCAACAAGTTACATTCAGGGTTAACAGTTTGCCATTATCACAAATAAATCAACTGAAGGGCAGAATTATAGACTTCAAATAGGATAATCTCAGGGATTTTAAAACAGGAAAACTTCTGTAAACTGTACAAGAGAAATGGAAATTATCCAGTCTTGGTTGGTGAACCTCAATATTATTAAGTCACCAACCTCAACTGCTCCTCTCACATACAACATTGTCCCTGGGACATAGGATCTTATTCTTCATCCTCCTTTATCTCCCATTTTCATGCTACCCCTCTGTGGCCTTCACAAGATTGCATCAGAATGTTGGGCCCAGGGCAGATCCTCTGAGATGTTGACACCCAGGAACTTGAAGCTGCTCACCCTTTCCACCACTGATATTTTTTCATTAAGTCAAGTCGAGTGAAGTTTACTGTCATTTAACTATATACATGTTGGTAACGTATATAACCATATAATGTATAGAGAAACGAGACATTTTTTCCAACCAGGGTGTAAAGCACTTAACACATGATAACTTATGAGGTTAAGGATAAAATCTACAGATGAATCACATTATAACAAACTAAAGTGTATTAATATTAAATATTGTAAGGTACGGAACAGATTAATCAGTGACACTTTGAATATGATGCGGCCAGGAGTTCAGAAGTCTAATGGCCTGGGGGCAGAAACGGTTTCTCATCCTGACAGTTCTTGTTTCTATGCATTATAGTCTCCTACCTGATGGTAGAAAGTCAAAGAGGATGCTGAATGGATGGATGGGATCCTTAATAATACTAAGGGCCCTGCGTATGCAGCGCTCCTGATAAATGTCCCCGATGGGTGGTAGGGAGATCCCTATGATCCTCTCAGCTGTTCTCACAGTCCTTTGTAGATACTTCAGGTCCAATGCTCAACTGCTCCCATACCAGATGGAGATGCAATTTATCAGGATGCTCTCAATGGTGCTCCTGTAAAACACCTTTAAAATGAGGGGTGGGAGTCTTGCTTGCCTCATCTTCTTAGGAAGTGGTGGTGCTGCTGTGCCTTCTTGTTCAGGGAGGTGATATTAAGCAACCAGGTGAGGTCAGTCCTAACTAGACCATTTTCTGTCCTGCTATCCACACTGCCTGAGCTTGAGCTTCACCAAACCTGCGTACTGGAATATCCTCACAGAATCTCCCCACTCTCTCGTGTCAAGTCATGTTGGAGTTTCTCGGAACATTTGATAGCTCTGAAAGTAGATGATGAATGGGAATCAATTGCTTGTCACCCAGACAGAGCAAACTATTGGACCTTTGAGGGCTGCTATGAGCTACATAGGACCAAAACCAAGAAACTCCTTTATCACTGAATCAGCTGGGTTCATGGTCATGTTCATGCGGCTTTTAAACAAAGGCTGCTGCTGTGGCACCTACATCACTTGGATTACTAATCCCTTGAAATCTATTCCAGGCACGTTGCCACAGCTCTACCATGTCCGAGTGATATTTCTCGTGCATCTCAAGGGGTGGTGGCTGAGCTGCACTGAAACCAAGGAGTCTTGGATGAGCAGAAAGGAAAATGAAAACTGGTGCATCAGAATGATTCCTCCAGAGTCAATGTTGTGTGAAAAGCCATGATTATCAAGGTTTTACAAACTTTGTTCCAATTACCATGGTCCGATGAAAATGAGCACCAACAAGCCAATTAATGCAAAATAATTTTTTGAATCTCTTTCAGGTGTGAACATCAGTCTTTTCCCACATGAATGGCAGTTTAACCTAATAAAAACCAGTCATGCCAGAACAGAAGTTACTCCTTGAACTGAAACATTGAATCACAATTGGGTTATTTCTCAAAATGAGGGGAAGGGGAGAGAGGGAGGGAGAGGGGGGGAGGGAGAGGGGTGGAGGGAGGAGGGGTGGAGGGAGGAGGGGTGGAGGGGAGGAGGAGGGAGGAGGAGGGGGGAGGGGGGAGGAGGAGGGGGAGGGGGGAGGAGGAGGGGGGGAGGGGGGAGGAGGAGGGGGGACGAGGGAGGAGGGGGGAGGGGGGGGAGGGGGGGGAGGGGGGAGGGGGGAGGGGGGAGGGGGGAGGGGGGAGGGGGGAGGGGGGAGGGGGGAGGGGGAGGGAGAGGGAGGGGGAGGGGGAGGGAGAGGGAGGGGGAGGGGGAGGGAGGGGGGAGGGAGGGGGGAGGGAGGGGGGAGGGAGGGGGGAGGGAGGGAGGGGGGAGGGAGGGGGGAGGGAGGGGGGAGGGAGGGGAGAAAGGAGGAGGGGAGAAAGGAGGAGGGGAGAAAGGAGGAGGGGAGAAAGGAGGAGGGGAGAAGGAAGGAGGGGGAAGAAAGGGGGATGGGAACAGTGTGTGAGAGTGGGGGAGAGTGAGTGCAAGAAGGGAAGATGAAAAAAACAAGAGGCAGAGAGACAGAGACAGACGAACAAAACCAGGATTTCAAAGCAAAATGGGGAATCTGAGCTTATCCCAGTATGATCTCAACACAGGCTATTTGCAAGATGATGCCAGTTCACTTCTGAATTATAATAAGAGCAGCTACAATATCCTCACTTCTTATATTTTACTTTCTACTGAAAAGTGTAACTCTGTTGCCAATGAACATTAATGAATGTTCATAGATCAAAATATCTGTATTTTCTTCAAGGCAGTCATCAATTTTTCTTGTAATTTTTTTTCTTAATTATTGACGTAAAGCTATAAAGTGAGTGGTAGCAGAATGTTGGGAAAGTGTAACCAGGAGAGGAATGTAATCTAAAGTCAGTCAAGTCATTAGATTTACAGTAGCTTGGTATTTTTCCATTCCAGTTCTGGAGGAAGAAGGTTCTAAATCCATCTTCCTACTGAAAGTGATAGGAAATACTGGTACAGAATGAGACCTTTTAGTTGATTGTATCCATACTGGGTGGAAAACAATTAGGAGACACAAAGACATTTCATTCGAAATCCATCCATCACTGTCTATTCTCATGCATCTCAGAGTTCCTGGGACTACAGGTTAGGGGTTGGTGGTGAAGGGAGGTGAAGTGTTGGGAGACATAATCAAAACCTGGCGGAAACCCTCTTCTAGTTGTCATGCATTCACCTCTGACCAGAACAGTCCACTGACCACGAGATATCGGAGCAGAATTAGGCTATTCAACCCATACAGACTGCTCTGCCTTCAATTATGGCTAATTTGATTTTCAACTTCATTGTCTTTTCTTCTCTCAGTAATTCTTAGTCCCCTTGACTGTCAAAAACCTTTCAATCTCTGCCTTAAATAAGCATAATAACTTTGCTTCCACAGCCCCCTGTAAATACAAATTCTACAGATTCACCACACTGGCTGCAGAAATTCCTCATCTCTGTTCTAAAAGGACCCATCTTTTTTCTGAGGCTGTGCTCTCAGATCCTAGACTCACCTACTAACGGAAACACATCCAGATAGGAGGACAGCTTGTAAAGCAAAGACATGTCTTGTGTATTCACCTGCTAAAACTCAAGTTTCTTGGCTCTTGAGATACTGAGGGCTGGAGATGACGAGCAATGCCAGAGGAAGTGTGTATTGCAAAGGCCAAGGGGTTCTCTGGGATTTTCCTCTTGGTTGTGGCGTCCCCATTCAGGTGCTGAAATGGCAACAGTCCTTGTGAAAGGATGTTCAACACTTGCACTGAAGCTCTGTGGAGCTTGATCTCATTCATTGGGGTGGTGGGGGGTTGTTAGAGATAACTGCCAGTGTTTATATCCACACAGTTTTCACACGGTTTACAAACAGCGACGGTGGCGTGATGCTGATGGTTAGAGGACTAAGTGATTATGTGAATCATTGGCGGCAAGCCCAGTGCAGTATTAACACCACGTGACATAGCTGATGTGAAAAGCACGGGTGCATTCGTTGAGTTATATAGCAGAAAAAAATGTCTATTGGCTCATCAATTCCATGCCAACCATCAAGTGCAACACACAATGTGCTGGAGATATTCAGCAGGTCAGGCAGTATCTATGGGGTGGGGGGGTATAAACAGCGGACATTTCAGACCAGGACCCTTCATCAGGACCAAAACCTGGGACTGTTTATTCCCCTCCAGAGATGCTGCCAGACCTACACAGTTCCTCCAGCATTTTGTGTGTATTCCTCTGGATTTCCAGCATCTGCAGAATCTCGTGTTTACGACTTGCTGACCATCAAATACCCACTTGCATTAATCCTACACTAATCCTATTTTGTTCTCTGTTTATCCTCCACTCAGTTTTACAGTGGCCAAGTAGCTCACCGACCTGCATAACCTTGGGATGCAGGAGGAAACTGGAGGCCCAGGCGAAAACCCACATGGTCACAGAAAGAGCGTTCAAACTCGGTATGAACAGCATTTGAGATCAGGATTGAACCTGGGTTGAACCTGGGTCAACTGGAGCTGCAGGGCAGCAATACTGATAGCAAAGAAGCTGGATAAACAGATGAGGGAGAGAGGTACAGAACGCTAAGAAAATGGTTTAAAAAGCATGGAGGTAAATTTTACAGGGAGGACAACCAGCTGGGGCCTATGTCCTGCTATTGTGCTGCTACATGTGAACAAGTTACTGGACTCGCTCATTCTTGTTACACAGGCACACGAGCAGGGACCAGGATTAATGCCTTGACCTTCTCCAGCCAAAAAGCACTGGACTGTCACCTTGCCATGGACCAACAGCATTGTAACAAAGCCTTGAATATCATTCATTATAATATACTGACGGCAAACCAATAAGTGCAAACTCGCCAGGGAAATGTGGAAGTGGTGTGAAGTTCAGGGAGCTGCTGAATTGTGATAACTGCCAGCATGATTTATTACCCAATTATTCCTGTGAAGGAGCTGAACTCCAGGCACTAATGTGACATAATCCTGCAAGACCACAGGACAGCTTCCCTGTGAAATCCTCTTCACACTGATGCTAAATACTTTGACAAGAATCAGGAGGCACTTTCACCCTTTTTGTTTCAGAAAAGCAAAAGCTCTTCAAAGATCCAGGGCAAATTTTGACTTACAGGTTCCCTCGCCATCCGAAGGTAGAGCGTTCCTATGAAATGGTTTGTAAGCCGAAACGTTGTAAAGCAAAGAAGCAATTACCATTTATTTATATGGGAAAATTTTGTGAGCATTCGCAGACCCAAAAATAACCTACCAAATCATGCCAAATAACACATAAAACCCAAAATAACAGTAACATATAGTGAAAGCAGGAATGATATGATAAATACACAGCCTATATAAAGTAGAAATACTTTTCTACAACGATTGCCTGCACAGATCTCTGAAGCAAAAATCTCACGCAAGTGCTGTTGACATAAACGCGCTCTCCAGTAACCTTTAAACTATGAAGCTGCCAAATCTACCAAATAACACGTCTATATAAAGTAGACAGCCTATATAGTACACAGCCTATATAAAGTAGAAATAACGTATGTACAGTGTAGTATCACTTACCAGAATTGGGAAAACAGCGCCGAGCACACTGATGATGGTGTGTTAGACTGAGTCGTTGCAGGCTGGGTGGTGCAGTGGCCCCCACCCTCCGGGCCGCCGACCCGATACATTGCCGCAAAGAACGCAGCAGTAGCCGGGAGGCAGCCAGCACATCTTTAAGAAAAGAGCCAAAATTAACATGCTAATTAATTAGGTGCTGCCTGGCACGTAAATGTTGGCGCAGATCAGAGATAATTGCCGATTGCATTGCCTCTGATCTGGGCCGACAATTACGTGCTAGGCGGCAACTAATTAATTAGCATGTTTATTTCGGCTTTTTTCTTAAACATGTGCTGTGTGCCTCCCAGCTACTGCTGCGTTCTTCACGAATCAGTACAGTATCTGTCCGGGGCCCGGGTGTTGGAGTGGTGAGACACGGGGGTGTCATCTCACCGTCGATCAGGGCAGGCAGCTCATTTTCTCCTATGACTGCCCACCTCGATGTCGAAGGTCGAGGTTCGTCGTCTGCTGTGGCTGATGTGGAAGGCTTGCTTGACTGCTGAGCCTCGCGCATTTTTCTATCACACAGTTGTTTGTAAGCACTCAAACTATCCTGCAAATATCCCCTAAACCTACGTACCCTTTCAAAATTAAAGTTGTACTTTATCATTGCAGGGAAAATCTCATGCAGTTGCTTCACTTTCTGCATTCGGTTTCGATTGTTATCTTTTCCTCTTCCAATTGCATCAGCTCTTCATCAGTTCTTGGTCATGTGATGCCAAAACCTCTTCAACATCATCTTCGTCAACTTCCACAAGCCAAACTCACTTTGTTCTTGCTTTGTTCACCATGATCGAAACGCTTAATTATGTCTAGTTTTACGCTAAGTGTAACACCCTTACTCTTTCAGGCTTTTCCGACACCTTAGAACTCATGTTGCTAATGGTTGCTCAATGCAACGTATTAAAGCAATGCTGTTCCGAATCCGGGGGAGAGCGGCTGCTCGGGGCATGCGCTGCCTTTTATCGCGCGCTGATTTTTTTGCGCGCTGCCTTTCTCCGTAACAGTGAAAACACCTTCTGAAAGCAAAAACAGGATACTAATGTAGGTCTTTCGTAACAGTGAGGTTTTGTAAAGCGAACTTTCGAAAAGCGGGGGACACCTGTACTTGATTTGCACTTAGAAGTAATACCTAGAAGGATTACAAAACGAACATTAGCGTTTACAAATCACCACCTCTCCTCAAACAAGTTACCACTGAACAAGGTTATTAATTCAAATTTCTGAAACTGCACCTTCTGTTACAGTACTTTACCTGACAAGTCTCTGTTGATGCTTAGCCTTTGACATCTAAAACTGACCACACCTTACCATGTATAGGAACACTGCATTGTGACCAGGATTGGCAGACAAGAGGCTGCACAGACTAAGTATCTGGAGCAACAAACAAATCTGCTGGAGATACTCTGGTTCAAGCAGCCTCTGTGGGAAGGCAAGATCGAGCAGCATCTAAGCAGGTACCTACCTACCTTCCTCCAGCAGACAGTTTGCTCCCCACAAATACTGCTCAACCCACTGATGTCCTTCAGCAGACTGCTTGTTGATCAGAGTGAAGAGACTGGCTGATTTTCCTCTCTTGCCCATCAGCGGCTTCGTTGAGATCAGTAAACTGTTTGTCCAATCAAAAACATGTCAGATTGACACATGTCCACTCTCCTTACATATGCATGCTGAGAATTCAAAGGAATATGAGAGGAAGTTGATTCTTCCCAACACTCAGGCTGGGTACTATGCAGTCTCAAACTCTCAAGAACTAGCTCATTGTGGACGATTCCTCAAGTTGCACTCATACAAACACACAGTGGTGGCTTTCGATACAACCCAGAATGAACAAAGTTTCTTGCAAAAACAAAACTACTGCAAGAACTCACAAACAAGAGCAAATATGCAGATGCTGGAAATTCTAAGCAACACACACACACACACACACCCCCACACACACAATGCTGGAGGAACTCAGCAGGCTAGGCAGCCTCTATGGAAAAGAGTATGTCAATGTTTTAGGCTGAGACCCTTCAGCAGGACCAACCTGTCTCAAACTTTCCCCTTTTCTCCCTACCCCACATGCCGATTATCTGGTTCCATTTATCACCTATTGTCCCACACTCAGTCCCGATGCAGAATCTTACTCTGAAATGAAAACCATCCTTGTGTCTCCATTGGTGTTGCTTGACTTGCTGAATTCTTTCAGGTAAGTATTCCACATCCAGGTTCCAGCATCTACAGTCTTGAGCATCTCCAAGGAAAATCTCTTCCTGTTCTTCATCAGCAACCCTATACCAACATACTCCAGCAGGGGTCACTGCACACTAACTAGGAGAACTTTGCTGCGGGACAGTGTGGACGTTTGTCGACAACCTTACTGCAAATGAAATCAGCTGCCTCCCGTGGTGCAGAAATTAAACCCAAGACCTCCTAGACTCTCACTTACCACTAGTCAGATCTTTAGGAACAAGTGTATCACTAAATACAAATCTCCAGATGAAAAATTGCACTGCTGAAACAACAGCATCTGCTCATTGATACTATTCTCACTTCTCAGTCAGAAGGTCATGGACTCAATCCCAACTTCAGAGATTTGAGCATTATGTCTTTCTGAAATACTCACACGTTTTCTTCTTTGTCAACCAGGATTAAGAATTACCTGCTTCTACTTCAGTTCTGTGGGTTCCAAGGTTCTTGATAACATCAAAGTGTGAACCAGAGGTGAGGCAGGAGATCTGACAGAATGGGTGGATGGGTAATTTGGGAGATGGTGTGCTCCTCTGTTGGGATTCTGTGATCTCTGACATATTGACTCCAGGTTGTGAATGCCACTGGAACACTCCTTTCCCATTCGCAGCAAACATGGTCCAGGTTTTCCACAGGTTGGTGGGGTGGCTTTGAAACCACCTTGAAACTTTTCCGCTGGCTACCTGGTAGTCTGTCATGACTGAGCTCAGAGTTGAGTGCCTGCTTCAGTAGTCTGGTGTCAGTGATGCCAATAATGCGGCCCACACAGCCTTCACTGTTGGGGTTGCTGGATTAGGAGGCATTGCTGAGGTTGCTTCATTTGCAGTACCAGTCAGCCTGGAGGATTTTGCAGAGATGTCATTGAGATTACTTCTCAAGTGCTAAGAGATACCTACTGTTGGTTGTCAATATCTCAGACGCATACAGGAGGGCAGGGATCACTATTACTCAGAAGACAAGTAGTTTTGTGCCAGATTAGGGGTCTTGATCTTCCAACACTCAATTCCTCAGATGGTCAAGTGGTATGCTGGGGCACCGGTTAATTTTACTGTTGATGAGTGCCCTCACTGAGAGGCAGCTCCCAAGGTACCGAAACAAGTCCAAATTTTCCAAGGTTTCTTTCTAGACCTTTTAATATAGGAAGGCAGAGTTGAACAGTGTGGTTACTTTGGTAAAGAACCTTTCATTGTATAAACTTGGTAAGCTTCGATGGTTATCGGCATATACGGAAAACTTAGTTCTGGAAGCGATTCATACAGATTCTACATTCCTAACCCTCCCACATTCCAAAGACGAATGGGTTTGGGTTAGTAACTTCTGGCATGATATGTTGACACTGCAAGCATGGGGACTTGCAGGCTGTTCCCAGCTCATCCTTGGACCGTGTTGGTTATTGACACAAACAATGTATTCTACTGTATGTTTCAATGTTCCGATGTACCGTACACATGACAGACAAATAAAGCTGATCTTTAAAGCTCTTTCTAAAATACTCTGAGGTAGGACAAGAGGAAAAACAAAAAAGAATTCAGAATAGAGTGTTACAGTTATGGAGACAGTGCAGTGCACAATTACCCTGAGGTAGGACAAGGGAAAACAATAAAAGAATTCAGAATAACCTGTTACACATGCAGAAAGCATAGTGCAGACAGACAATAAGGTGCAAGAGCCAATGACAAGGTAGATTATGAAGTCAATGAGTTCATCTTTAATGTAAAGTCATCCAGTCAAGATTCTTATAACAGTGGATAGAAACTCCCCGAAGCTGGATGAGCTAGTTTTCAAGCCTTGTTGAGGGGATGTTGTGTGGAGCCCATTCTCTTGTAGACTTCAGCTAACAACTTGATGATGTCTTGGAGGTCTGTCCCTGCATCAGCAAAAATGATGAAACTATGTACAGGGAGGAGGTCAAACACCTAGAGAGCTGGTGCAGGGATAACAACTTGATGCTTAATGTCACCAAAACCAAGGAGATGATTGTCGATTTCAGACAGTCTCAGCCTGAGCACACACCCCTCAGCATCAGCGGCTCCACAGTGGAGAGAGTGGAAAACATCAAGTTCCTGGGGGTGCAGATCTCGGACAATCTCACCTGGTCCAGGAACACCACTGGGATTGTGAAATGGGCCCAGCAGAGATTGCACTTTCTGAGGAAGCTTAAACAAGCATCACTCCCCACTAACATCTTAACTACATTCTGCAGAGGCATGGTTGAGAGTGTGCTGACCTTTTGCATCACAACCTGGTACTCTAGCTGCAGTGCTCTCGACAAAAAAGCCTTACAGAGGGTGGTTAGGGGAGCAAAGGTTATTGGGGTTTCCCTACCTTCTGTCCAAGACCTCTTTCAAAGTCGATGCCTTCAGAAGACACGGTACATCATTAAAGACCCCTCACACCCTCTCCATGAACTGTTTGTTCTTCTGCCATCAGGCAAATGTTCCTGAGCATCAAAACTAAAACCACAAGGCTACTAAACAGCTTCCTCCCACAGGCAGTCAGACTGCTAAATAGCTGCTCCACCTGACTCTGCTTTGGACACTCTTAACTTGCACTGGACACTTATAACTGATTTTAACTGCATGTGGCTGTTGTGTTTTACTATTTATTGTTTTGTTTATTATTTAGTGTTGCGTTTGTTATGTTACGATTGCACTGCCCCTGAGAAACGCTCTCATTTTGCCCTGCAGAGCTGATGTATGGTTAGAATGACAATAAAGTTTTTTTGAATCTTGAATGTGCACTTACACAAACACCAACTGCATTCTGCAGCGCAGTGACTTAAGTTGTGTTACTCATTTCTGGAGTGGCAGTGACACATGTTGAACAGGTTCATTATGAGCCGTGTTGTATGACATGGGTGATCATGGTCTTTGACCGTGATTGTTCTTGGCTAATTTTTCTAGAGAAGTGGTTTGCTATTGTCTTCTTCTGGACAGTGTCTTTATAAGACGGGTGACCCCAGCCATTATCAATACTCTTCAGAGATTGTCTGTCTGACACCAGCGGTCACATAACCAGGACTTGTGATATGCACCAGCTGCTCATATGACCATCCACCACCTGCTCCCATGGCTTCACATCACCCTGATCGGGTGGGGGTGAGGGACGGGGTTACCCAGGTGCTACACCTTGCCTAAGGGTGACCTTGACCTGCAAACTGGTGGAGAGAAGAAGTGCCTTACTCCTCGTTAGGTATAGACGCATCTCCACCCTGCCACCCATGTAGATTAGTACACCCCATCAGAAAGCTTGTTGGAGATTAGGTGTAACAATATTTAAAAAGGAGCTGCATTGATGCAGTTTTCATTTTTACCTATGGCAATTTGAGAAACTTCAAATTAGTTCCGGAAGATTTCACAGTAAATTGAAAGCCATATTTCATACAAATCTATCCTTAATCTACCAAAGTTAACATCCTTAGAACAATCTTACAATGTATACAAGTATTTACGGGACTCCTTATGGACAGAGCAGAGGTTTAATAGTATCTTACATGAAGTGGATGAGAAAAGTGGCAGTTACAGCTAATAAAATTCTGGGTATGTCTTAGACAACAATTGCAAACTTCAAAAATATAAGAACCTCAGTTTGTCACTTTTTTTTAAAGAATATGACAATAACCAGTGAAAACTGACATAAAATAAAGTACATAAAATCAAAAGCATTTAAGAAGTGTTAAGAGGAGCACTTGGTTTGCCTATGCCTAGTGCCAGAAGCAGTGATTGATGTGGATCGGGAGGTAAGATTATGAGGGATATAGGTAGGGAAACCTTCCCTTTATCAGAGCTGATAGAAGTTGAGGACGTAGGTTTAGGGTAAGAGGTAAGGGACTTAGACAGGATCTGAGAAGGATCTTATTCATGAAGACATCTCTGGAATGCACTGTCAGAGAGTGGTGGAAGCAGAGTTATGGACAGCATTCACAGTGTCCAGATGAGCACCTGAATTGTCTAAGTATAGAAGGCTACAACCCAAGTGCTGGAAGGCTTAGGTGCCCAATGGTTGGCATGGAGATGGTAGGCCAATGGCCTGCTTCCATGCTGGACGACTCCATGACACTGAAACAGGTGCAAATGATTTGCATTTTATTTGGCCAAGTGATCTAGGCCAATTCAACAGGAATTACTTACACAGGATCTTTAGCATTGAGAAAACCCCTGAGGTACTTCACAAGGATACTGTCAAATGCAGGCAGAGGAAAACACGGACATTACGAAAATATGTTGCAGGATTTGTAGGAGGAGGGAGATGGAACAGCTCAATTCTAGCTTTCAGTGAGGTTCTGAAAGTATCACAGATCAAACATGCCTAACCTCAGCAGTCCCATCTACAATTCAACAGTGACTGAACTTCAAGAGCGACAGCCCAGGGAATCGAAAGGAGGCGGATAAAAGCTTTTCCCCTGAATTGCATTACAAGACTCTGATAGAGTGAGGGGGTGAGGTGACATCATATGCCAAGGCAGAGGAGAATCTTTAAATCATCTCAGCTGTGAAATATGTGTGTTCGAGCCCTGAGTTAGTGCACAGCAGATTTCACGCTGCACAAACTGAACTGGACCATTTCACAAACAGCAGTATAGGATTTATCCTTCCAGAATGCTCTGAGTGCTTTGAACTGACTATAAAAGCAAAATTTTAAAAGTTTAAATTGCCTTAGAAGATCGATAAGCATAGTGCAGGAACAAGCTCTTTAGCCTATGTAGCCGGACAAACTAATTAAATTGTTGACACCTCATCCCTTCGGCCTGCACATGGTCTACAAGCCTCTGTTCTGTGCATAGTTACATGCTTATCAATGATCCTCTTGAATGCCTCTATCATCGCTGCCTCCACCACCAGCCCTGGGCGCACATTCCAAGCACCAACCATTGTCTTTGTAAAAACCTGTCCCCTCTCAGGTTAAATGAATGTCCTCTAGTATTAGACATTTCAACCCTACCAAAAAATTTTCTGACAGCTTATCTATGCTCCTTGTAGTTTTGTGCCTACTATGCCTATATGATTTCAGTATTTGTTTCGAAACTTCTTAGACACTCTCAGTGCCACTGCTTCCACTCCTCTCTCTGGCAGTACATTCCAGGGACCTGCCAATGTCTGGGTGAAGATGATCGCCCTCGAGACCCCTCTAAATCTCTTAGCTCTTAACCTGAACCTGCGTCCTCTAGTTTTATCATCTCTGATAAGGGGAAATGCTTCTTGCACTCTGCCCTACCTATACCCCTCAACATTTTCTGTCCCCAAATCCCTATTATGACTCCATCCAGTACTACGCTTAGGACTTTCAAGTGCTCCTCTACGCACTTAAGCACCTAAGTTTACATGCTTGATTTGTTTTATATAAGATTACACTGTTTGGTGTTTATTCCAAAGAAGTAACAGGGTGAGAGTCAAGTGATTAACTTTTTGTGGCCGCAGTTTCATCCTTCACTGTTGACTGTTCCCGCTGCTGCCTGTAAGGAATCTGTACGTTCTCCCCACGACCATGCCAGTTTCCTCCAGGTGCTCTGGTTTCCTCCCACAGTCCAAAGGACCCACCGGTTGGTAGGTTCATAGGTCACTGGAAATTGTCCCATAATTACGGTCAAATTGGGGGTTGCTGGGCAGCACAGCTCAAAGGGGCGGATGAGCCTTTCCCACGCTGAATCTCAATAAGTAAGTGAATAAATAAATAACTAAATAGACGGTTGTCAATTTCTGACTGTGCTATTTCCAGACGCTGCTGGGTCAGCACCACAGACCCAGTGAATTCGTCCAATCTGCTTCCTTTGGGGTTGTGACATTATAAGCAAGAGTTATGTGTGGTGGCATGCATCACATGTTGCAGAGCTCAGATTTTATTTAGGTACTACAATGGACTAGATCTACGATGTGGAGACCGTGTGACGGTATAGAAAAAACTATAAATGCCAAGGTTTGATTCTCTCGTTGAGTGCACTGTGGCGCGCACAATCTTTATGTAGTTGGGTGTCAGAATTTCTTTGAAACTTGCCCTGTGAAGCTCCTAGAAATGGTGAACAGCTTCAAGTCCTGGGTGTCAACACCTCTGAAGATCTATCCTGAACCCAACGTAACGCTGCAATTAAGAGGATGGCACATCAGTGGCTACATTTCATTAGGAGTTTGAGGAGATTTGATGTGTCGCCGAAGACTCTTGCAAATATCTACAGATGTAACGTAGAGTGCAGTCTAACTGGTCGCATCACCATCCAGTATGGAGGGAAAGATTGGGGGAAAAAATTGCCGAGGGTTGTAAACTCAGTCAGCTGCATCAACGGCACCAGCCTCCCCACCATCGAGGAAATTGTTAAAAGGCAATGCTTCAAAACAGCAGCCTTCATCATTGAGGACACGCCCTCTTCTCATCACTGCCCAAAGGGAGGTGGTACAGAAGAAGCTTGAAGACACCCACTTAATGTTTTAGGAACAGCCTGTTCCCCTCCACCATCAGATTTCTGAACAGTCGATGAACCCATGAACACTACCTCACTACTCAGGCTCTCTTTCTGCACTACTTTCTTGCTGTAACTTAAAGTAATTATTTAATGAATTGCACTGTAACTACTGCTGCAAAACAACAATTTCACTACATTTGTCAGTGACAGTAAACCTGATTTACAGTCAAGGAATCTACATAAGCATAATCTGTGCTTTCAGTCAAAAGCCTTGCTGCCATACAACCTTTTTGTGTCTGGGGTCTAACTTGCAACATCTTACACATGCTTCCCATTTTCTCTGGCTCCGTGCTCCTCCTAACTCGGTTTACCCAAGATCATCTACACCGATGGATAAAAATCCAAACGAAGGAAGGAGCCCGACTGAAGAAAAGAAACCGCAGGCACGAAAATACAAATAATCCTGTGGCTTTTGACTTCACAGGAGAGTGTAGCAGTTATCCTTAACATCACAAAGTCATCGCATCACATTTCATACCGAGAACGTACTCATCAGAAGCCACTGCTGACTTATAACAACTTATCACAAATCATGGTGTTAACAGGATGTAAGCACAAAACATAACTGCCTATTTCAGTCTAAAATTGCCTGAAAATGAGGCTTTTACTCACGATTCTTTTTAACTTTGAGATACACAAATACAGGTAAAAGAAAAAGGTTGACCTATTGGACTGTTTTCACACGACACAGACACTTGATTAAAGTGCCACAGTTGGATGCATCCTGCACTCAGCACATTAAGGGAAAGGACTCCTGCGGAAAACGTATTCGCTATAATCAACTGCAGTTCTTTGAGTACATGTGCTCTCTGGACTGAAACCGGTTTATGCCCAGCACCATGCTATTCCATTTTAACTACTAAACATGCATAACATTAACAATATTGCATTCTACAATAAACACACGAGATTCTGCAGATGCTGGAAATCTGGAGTAGCACACATGCTGGAGGAACTCAGCATGGCAGGCAGCATCGATGGAGAGGAATAAGGAGCCGACATTTCAGGCCAAGATCCTTCATTTGGACCATTGAAGCGTCTCCGTCCAAAACCTCGACTCTTATTCTTTTCCATAGATGCCACCGGACCCGCTGAATTCCTCTAGCATTTTATGTGTTTTACTCTGATATCGCACTCTTCATTCCCCCATTAGTAAATTTTCTTGCACTAACAATTAGTTAATTGCAAAAACACTATACAGAGAGGTAGTAGGTTTAAAATATCTGCTCACCAGTTGCAATTGGAATTAAAGGCTTTTATATTATGATTGTAAATGAGTTCTGCTGTTTTAATTTAGTTCAGATTAGACAGTAATCCACACACCTCAAATATGTCAATAATTCCACACTGAGTTTTCGGTGCAAATTGGTAATCTGCTCATGATGCAATTCTTAGTTATTGTACAAAAGTCCAATTAGCAGCAGGATTTCATTAGAAAGAACAATGATTGGCCAGAAATACAAGAAACAAAGGCCGGTATCACTTTTAGAACTCTTTCTGGCCCCTCCAGATCCATGTAAAATAGAGGGAAAAGTATTTAGAAAAATAGAGGGCTATGGGTAACTCCAGGTAATTTCTAAAGTAGGTACATGTTCAGTACAGCATTGTGGGCCGAAGGGCCTGCATTGTGCTCTAGATTTTCTATGTTTCTATGTAATGGCTGTGGACAGGTCTGGTTGACTCACTTGAGGAAGGATGGATGTGACTGCATTTGAGAGAGTGCAGAGGAGATTCACTGAGATGTTGCTGGGGTTTGAGTATTTCAACTATGATGGGAGACTGGACAAGGTGGGTTTGTTTTCTTCACTCTAATTTTAACTTCTTTTCCTGAGGAGATCTGAGAGAGTTAAAATTTATGAGGGACACAGAGAGTGTAGATATTGAGAAATTTATCTCCACAGCAGTGTTTTTAAAACTAGAGATCATGGCCTTCAAGTGATGGGTAAAAAGGTACTGTATAGAAGAATTCCAAGGAAGAATTGTTTTTTAAACCTTGAATGCATGGGTGAGGGCTTGGTGGAAGTAGGGATTCTCAAAACACTTACGTATCGAGACAAGCACTTGAATCAACAACACAGAGAAGGCAATGGGCACGTGCTAGAACATAGGATAAGTATAGCCAGACACTTGTTGATTGCCATGAGTATGATGGGCTGAATGGCCTGTTTCTTTTCAGTATTACTTGGGCTTCCACCCTCAAGAAATATTCAACAAGGTACAAGGAGGCACTGACAGTGAATGCAATTTCATTCATCTCTGACTTATGTTATGACAGGCAACTTGCATTTTTCTTGCATTTGCGAGAAGAACCAGTTTTTTAGATGTGTTCTTAAACATGAGCATATCAATTGCCCATCTTTACTGCTCCGAGAAGGTGAAGGGATGCAATTTTCTAGGTAGCTTGTTGGCATTTTGATTCATTCCGGAGTAGTGTACAGTTGAATCAGACTGGACAGGTAAGATGTGAGTGGAAAGACACCGATCGGTGCTAACGTGATTAAGTTACTGGGCTAGCAAACGAGTTCTGCACTATTAAACCCAAAAACCACAGTGGCACAACTAGTAGAACTGTGGCTTCACAGCCCCAGCATCCCAGCTTCGATGCTGACCTTGGGTGCTGTTCATGTGGAGTTTGCACGTTCTCCCTGTGACTGCGTGGGTTTCTGGCTGCTCCAGTTTGCCCCCACCTTCCAGCGATGTTCTATCTAGTGGGTTAAACTGTGTGCAGTTGAGTGACAGAGTCTGTGGCTATTAATGGGAAAGTGGGATCAGAACAAATGGGTGGTTGATGGCGAGCTGCCCTGTGGACATGCCCCATGACTCAATGACATGGCTTCAAAGCAGCTCCAAAATCAAGTCGAGTGATCCCCCTGCTTCATGCCGCCCCCACAGCACTGGTTCCATACAGCAGCACCTGCTGCTGCTTTCAACAGTTCCTGTGGATCCTACCGCCTCTCATCATCTGTCAACACATGGAGTAGTTGTGGGCAGTCCCCAGCAAAGGTCTGCATGGTGTCGAGCAGCAGATCTCAGCGATGGTTTGGGGGGTATTTCACTCATACCTACATACCTAACACCAAGCCCACAACAGCCTTTCTGCACTGAGGAATTTCCTCTGTGAGAGGTGCTGCAGAGGCCTATGCACCAGGCTCTTGCAGTGACAACTGCTGGGCATTTTAACTTGGAAAGATCACGCAGTATAGAGCCATATAGAATGGAAACAGGCCATTTGCCGCACCCACTCTGACCAGTGGGACCCATATGTGTAAATCCCATTTTCCAGTATTTGGCCTGCGGCTTTCTATGCCTAGGTGGTTCAAGTTCCCATTTGGACACTTCTTCAATGCTGAAGCAACTCTGCTTCCACCACTCTCTCCAGCAAAGTACTCTAGGGACTTAGTGAAAAAGATCCTCCTCAGAAACCCCCTCAGTCTCCTACCCCTTACCTTAAGCCAAGAGCTTTACTCACCCCTGATATGGGAAAGTGTTCTGCTTTGACCCACCTATACCCCTCATCATTTTATACACCTCAATCATGCCCCCTCTAAACCAGCCCCACTCCAGTAAAAACACACATAATCCTCCCCATTCTCTCCTCATAACTAAAACATTCCATCGTAACCAAAATCCTGGTAAACTTCCTCTACAACCTCTCCTGGCCTATCACATCTTTCCTATAGAACGGTGAGGTCTGACCAAGGTTTTAAAAAGTTGGAGCGTAACCACCTTTCTTATGTATTCAATGCCCCGACCAGTGAAAGCCAGTATCCCTTATGCCTTCCTAATCACATTATCCACCTTCAAGGTATTTTCGGACATGTACATCAAGGTTCCTCTGTTGCTTAATACTGACTAGGACCTTACAGACACAGGGTATGTCCTAGCCTCATTAGTACTTGTAAAATGCATCACCTCACATTGATCAGGCAGCATCTGCACCTCTTCCTACAGATGCTGCCTGGCCTGCTGCGTTCACCAGCAACTTTGATGTGTGTTGCTTGAATTTCCAGCATCTGCAGAATTCCTGTTGTTCACCTCATATTGATCAGGTTTAAACTCTATGTGCCATTTCTTTGACAATTTCAGCAACACATCAACATCACTATATAGCCAAAGACAACCCTCCACATCACCAGTTTTCATATCCCCCATAAACTTACTGATCATTTTTCAAACATCCATATCCAATTCATTCACATATACTATGAACAGTAAGGACGCCAGCACTGATTCCCGTGGACACTACGGGTGGATATATTCATCACAAACACAGCCCTCTACATTACTCTGTCTCCTAATCTTGTATTCAGTTTGCCAGCACGCCCTGTGCCCAAAATGCTCTAACCTTTTAGTCTAGTCTCCCACATGAGAAAAATCTTATTTAGACCATGACACCTTCTAAGGGCCCTTTTTAACACTGATTCCCAAAATTGCAACCTGAGTGTTAAGTGAAACACCAGTATAATTAAGTGCAGAGAAACTTTAAAACAAACCTCATTAAGCCCGCCTCTAATGACAACCATGAGACTACAAGATTGTCATAAGAATTCATTTGGTGTACCTTCGTCCTTTAGAATAGAAACACAGAACACTGCAGCACCGTACAAGTCCTTCAGCCCAAGATGTTGTGCCAACCTTCTAACCTACTCTAAGGTCAATCTAACCTTCCCTCCTACATAGCCCTTCGTTTCCGTGTGCCTACCTAAGAGTTTTTTTAAAATGTCCCTAATGTATCTGCCTTTACCTTCACCCTGGCAGAGCATTCCACGCACCTACCACTCTCTGTGTAAAGGTCTTGCCTCCAACATCCCCCCTATATTTTCCTCCAGTCATTTTATAATTATGCTTAATGGAAGTCTGCAGTCGTTACCCTGTCTAAGGTGACTCAATATCCAGCAATGAGGTTATCTCCTAATTGTCTCCTCATTTCAGGGCCAATTAGCTATGGACGTTAAGAGACGATGTTGTCAGTAATGCTGCCGTCCCACAAACAAGTAGGCAAAACACTGGCATCGACTTCAGACACTAAATTGCTTTGATATACTACAGCATTAATGAAAACCATTGTAATATTTGGCTATTCAAGAGGACCAGGCATCACAAAAAACAGGCAATCTGCCTGCATTCCAAGGCCCACTCTGAAAACACCTTGTGGTCTGTGGCCCGATAGGCTCCCAATGGGATGAATGGCTGCAGATGGTCAAACAACAGGACCCATCCCTTCTCCTTGGCTGAAAAAGATTATACCCAGTGGTCTGATAAGGCAGAGCAAGAGCTTTTGGTTTTATGATCTAGGGTGTGATGAACATCAGTGACAAAAAGAGAAAATGCTCAACAGTTTGTGCAGCAATTCAGAAAGCACCAGAGTTAGTGTTTCGAGACTTCATCAGAACAGAGGAAAGGTAGAAATAAATTAAGCAGAGAGGAAGGGCAGAGAGAAAGGGAAGAACTGCGATAGACGAGGAAGCAGGGGAGAAGAGACGAGGAAAGATATGACAGTTTTGCACTATTGGATTTTTTACATATTTCTTACTGTATCTCAGTAATCTTTATGTACTGCTCTGTTGCCACAAAATAACATGTCAGTAATAGTAAACCTGATTCTGATGGTGCAAGGCAAGAGGACATAAAATCAGAAGATACAGGAGCAGCATTTGGCCCATCAAGCCTGCTCTGCCATTCAATTCTGGCTGATTTCCCTCCACCACCACAATTTCATTCTCTCATCCTCTCTACATAACCCTTAATCCCTTTATCAATCACAAACACATCTATTTCTGCCTCTAATATATCCAATGGAGATTTGGTCTCCTCTGTGGCTGAGAATTCCAGATTAAACACCCTCTGGCTGATGAAAATCCTTATGTCAGATCTAAAAAGACATCCCTTTATTCTAGGGTTGTGTCCTCAGATCCTAGTCTCCCTAGCTCATGGAAACATCCTCTCCATGTTCATTCTATTTAGGCCTTTCAGTAGACAGTGTTTTCAGTGAGATCCCCCACATCTTTCTGAACGTCATTAAATACAAGCCCAGAGCCATTAAATGTTTCTCAAACATTAACCTGTTCATACCCTGAATCTTTCTTGCAAAACTCCTCTAGGCCGTCTCCAGAGCTAACACATCTTTCCTTTGATATGATTTGCAAAAATAGCAGACAATATTGCAAATGCAATACCTTATAAAGCCTCAGCAATACATCTTTGCTTGTATACTCGAATCCTTTTAAAATTAATATGAGCATTGTGTTTGTCTTCCTTGCTACCATTTCAACCTGCAAGTTAACCTTGAGGAAACCCTGCCTTGCAGTTCCAATTTCATGAAGAAGGGAAGTTAAGAAAAGTAATAACATTACCCAAGTTTCTTGAACTCTGTGGAGCCCAGGAGGTTGCAGTGTCTAAATGGTGGATATGATGCTCTTCTTGATCTCTGGTGGATGCAGACTCTGGCAAACACTCAAAGTTAGCCTAATGCTGCTTCTACAGTACGTCTTAAGATCATATGTCCTCTTGCCCTGCACTATCAGAATCAGACAAAATGGCACTAGTGAACCACAGCAACGTTCTGCAGGCTACGTACAATACTTCTAAGGAGACATCTTTTGAATTACTTTCACTGCAACCTGCAGCATGCATTTTCCCCTTAAACAACATACTTTTAAATTGACTTAATGATTTACAGGTTTCATGACCTTCTGAAGGACTCAGTGGACTGAACTCACAAGTAAGCAGGTATGGCACCTTTAAAGAGATGAAGGTTCATCGCCATGGCTTTCAAGGGGGTGGAATCCCAGCTGGGCTGAAGCATAGAGGGATGAGGTCCCCTCTACCCAGCATCTTACTACACATGTACGGTCACTGGAGGACAAAATTGAGGACCTGAGGGCAAGATTGCTGTTTTACCAAGAACATGGCTTATTTAGAATATGCCAGATATGGTGATCAGATCCTAAAGTTCCTCATTACACAGGAAGGACTAAACTACTGATTCCGGGCAAAAGGTGGGGGGGGGGGGGGGATGGTTTCACAATAAACTCCCTGTGGTGGTTTTGTCAGAATTATCTTCCCTAGACCTTGAACACCTAACGAATAAAACGCTGACCATTCTACCTACCAAGAGAATTCTCCCCCATGATCCTGACCACAGTTTACATACCACCAGAAGTCAACTACAATCACTTACAGACGACCTCAAAGCCTTCTATGATCGCTTTAACTGTCAAAACATGAAAGAACCAGAACAAATTCCAATATCCCCCAATGATCCTGCGATTTCAGTCTCTGAGGCCGACGTGAGAGCATCCTTCAGGAGTGTGAACCATGGAAAGCCCTGATGGGGTACACAGCCAAGTACTAATGGCCTGCGTTGATCAACTGGCGAGAGTGTTCACTGAGAACTTTAACCTCTCACTTCAGCAGTCTGAGGTACCCACCTGCTTCAAGCAGGCTACGATTATACCGGTGCCTAAGAACGTGGTAACTTGCCCCAATGACTATTGTCCAGTAATACTTACATCCTCTATGATGAAGTGTTTTGAGAGGTTGGTGACGAAAGAACATTAACTCTTGCCTAAGAAGCAACTTACCCACTCCAATTTGCCCACTGGCACAAGTCCACAGCAGATGCCATCTCACTGGCTCTTCACTCAACCCCTGGAACATCTGGACAGCAAAGATGCATACATCAGGATGCTCTTTATCAACTACAGCTCAGCATTCAGTACTAGCATCCCCTCAAAACTATTCAATAAGCATCAAGACTTTGGCCTCAATACTTCCTTATGTCATTGGATCCTAGATTTCCTCATTTCCTCATTCCTGACTCCATCACACTGAGCACTGGATCCCCACAAAGCTGTGTGCTTAGCCCATTGCTGTTTACACTGCTAACACATGACTGTGCAGCCAGATTCAAGGAGAACCGGATCATTAAATTTGCAGATGATACCACAGTGGTGGGGCTCATCAGCAAAAATGATGAAACTATGTACAGGGAAGAGGTCAAACACCTAGAGAGCTGGTGCAATGATAATAACTTGATGCTTAATGTCACCAAAACCAAGGAGATGATTGTCGATTTCAGACAGTCTCAGCCTGAGCACACACCCCTTAGCATCAGCGGCTCCACAGTGGAGAGAGTGAAAAACGTCAAGTTCCTTGGGGTGCAGATCTCTGACAATCTCACCTGGTTCAGGAACACCACTGGGATTGTGAAACGGGCCCAGCAGAGATTGCACTTTCTGAGGAAGCTTAAACAAGCATCACTCCCCACTAACATCTTTAACTACATTCTACAGAGGCGTGGTTGAGAGTGTGCTGACCTTTTGCATCACAACCTGGTACTCCAGCTGCAGTGCTGTCGACAAAAAAGCCTTGCAGAGGGTGGTTAGGGGAGCAGAGAAGGTTATTGGGGTCTCCCTACCTTCTGTCCAAGACCTCTTTCAAAGTCGATGCCTCCAGAAGACATGGTACATTATTAAAGACCCCTTATACCCTCTCCATGAACTGTTTGTTCTTCTGCCATCAGGCAAACATTACAGGAGCATCAAAACTAAAACCACAAGGCTACCAAACAGCTTCCTCCCACAGGTAGTCAGACTGCTAAATAGCTCCTCTACCTGACTCTGCTTTGGACACTTTTAACTTGCACTGGACACTTATAACTTGACTTTAACTGTTGTGTTTTACTATTTATTGTTATGTTTATTATTTAGTGTTACGTTTGTTATGTTATGATTGCACTGTTCCTGAGAAACGCTGTCTCATTCTGCCCTGCAGAGCTGATGTACAGTTAGAATGACAATAAAGTTTTTTGAATCTTTGAATCTTGAATCTTAAAGACTCTAGTCGGTTCGGTTTGGCAACAACATTTCCTCCACAACCTCCATCTGCACAGGTATACCAATGGGCTCTAAGCTTAGTCCCCTTGCTCTACTTGCCTTACACTTGTGACTATGTGGCTCAGCACAGTTCCAATGCCACAGTTAAGTTTGCTGACAACACCACCGTCGTATGCCAAACCAAAGTTGGGGATGAATCAGTATATAGGAGGAAGATTGAAAATCTAGCTGAGTGGTGCCACAACAACAATTTACTCAAAGCCAGCAAGATCAAGGAGCTGATTATTGACTTCAGGAGGAAAGCAACATCCATCATCACAGACCCCCATCACCTAGGTCATGCTCTCTTCTCACTGCAGCCATCAGGAAGAAGGTACACGAGCCTCAGGACTTACACCATCAGGATCAGGAACAGTTGTTGTGCTTCAACCATCAGACCTCTGAACCAGAGGGGATAACTTCACTCAACTTGCCCCATCACTGAACTGTTCCCATAACCTACGGACTCACTTTCAAGGACTATTCATCTCATGCTCTTGATATTTATTGCTTATTTATTTTAATTATTTCTTTTTTTCTTTCTTTTTGTATTTGTACATCTTGTTGTCTCTTGCACACTGGTTGACCACCCTGTCGGTGTGGTCTTTCATTGATTTTATTATGATTAATGGATTTGTTGTGTATGCCCACAAGAAAATGAATCTCAGTGTGGTATATGGTGACATATATGTACGTAGATAGTAAGTTTACTTTGAACTTTGAAGTGGAAATGTGTTCTATTCACAGCACCAAAACCAATAGCTGAGAGGAGCACAAAATCCTCAAGCACCGTAGGAGGACTCCAAAGGCAGAGGATTTTATTAAAATCCAACCCACTGTGCAGATTACGCTACAAACAAATTCAATTTATCTGCCACAGTGTCGCTAATTAACCATAATATTCAGTAGCACCCTCAGCAAAACACAGCCAGAAGTAATCTGTGGCAGCTGTTTATGCTTCAGGTGGGGCATGGTGCCAATGGGGACTCAGTTCTAATGATGGGAAGAGAAATCCAGAGTGCCAAGCTTGCAACCAAAGAGAAAGGTGGATGCAAAGAGCTCTTTCGGGAGGAGACACAAATCTACAGGAAGCGGAAGATACAAAATGGCGCTGATTTTTACACTGCTGAATCTCCAGGTGGGGGTGGGTGTGGGACACCAGCAGTTGAACAAACACACAGCACAATGTGCTGAAGATGCAGTGGCTCGACTGGATCCTGATGGTTGAAGTTTCTGAAGCTGGTAGTGTGGGACGTCCAGAATCTGTACCTGCTACCCAGCAGCAGCAGTGAGAAGAGAGCAGGCCTAGTCTGCTGAGGTCAGAATGACATTTTCAGCCACCCCAGATAATAAATTTACAAAAAGTAGTGGACATGACCCAATTCATCAGGGGTAAACCCAACCAACCATTGACCACATCTACATGAAACACTGTCGCATAAAAGCAACATCCATCATCAGGGACCCCCACCACCCAGGTCATGCTCTCCTCCTGCTGTTAATATCAGGAAGGTGGTACAAAAGCCTCCAGACTCCCACCACCAGGTTCGGAAACAGTTACTTCTCCTCAACACCAGGTTCTTGAACCAAAGGGAATAACTTCACTTGCCCCATCATTGAATGTTCCTACAACCAATGGACTCACTTTCAAGGACTCTTCATCTCATGTTCTTGATATTTACCACTTATTTATTTATTATTACTTCTTCATGCACTCACATAGTTTGATATCTTCTGCACTCTGGTTGAATGTTCTAGTTAGGCGGTCTTTCATTGAGTTTGTTATGTTATTATTCTTTAGATTTATTGAGTATGCCTACAAGAAAATGAATCTCATTGTTGTATATGGTGATATTTATGTAACTTTAATAATAAATTTACTTCGAACTTCAGAAATTACAGATGAACTCATTTCATTCTCCATTGATGGAGGGAGATAGTTAACATTTTTAACTTTACTAAAGCTACTGGTGGAATACAGCTATCACAGGCAGAGACTGATCAGTGTTCTTGCAAATTTCCTCACTGATTCTATAATTGCCCACTGGGAGAGGGACTACAGCATGTATTACTGTGCTACAACACAACCAGCTGAATGTGCAAATTTCACTCCTTCGGTCCCAAAACTTACAAACATCTATGTGGGTTCTACAGAACATCTCCTATCGTGCTCTCTGTGAAATAAAGGCTCAAAGGCTGGCTACCTGCCACAAACTGCTCCTAATCCTCAAATAATCAATGCAATTTCCTCCGAACATGCTAATAAACTAGATTTGTGTCTTACTACTGTTTGATGTCTGCTTATTTCATCTAAGTATCCTGTCCTTTGATGAATTGAAACTGGTACCTCATGAATTTTTCATTTGGAATTCCTATATTTAGAGACTGTTTTTCGCAAAGGAGATAAAAGGTAACTTTTAAATATCTCTGTACAGCCATGTCTCCAGTTGTGACTTTTGTGCTTCTTCTCGTCTGTTTCCTTCCTTTATGGGGGTCCTGGTGAGTCAGTGCGTTGTATTGAGAGTGTGCATAGAATTTTGATCTAGCAGATGTAGACTGGACCTCAGAAGGACTCAGATGCCTCAAGGTATAAATGTGTCAACAGAACTGTCACAATTACCAACTGCTGCTCACGAACAACAGATTCCCTCTTGGTTAAAGGAGAGTGATCAAGCCAGGAATATCCACTTCCCTTCTGAGAAAGTGGAGTTTAAATGATGTAGCTTCCAGGCACAATTTCACTCATCATCAGTTCACAGTACTAGTGGAGAAATACAGTCCAGAAACATTCCCTTCAGTCTAACTCATCCGCGCCCGGCTGAATTAGGTAGGGGAAGTAAGGAGGGTGTTAGTGGGGGAGATGTAGACGCTGCTGGTAGTCATTGGCCAACCAAATTACAGATTGTGGGAGGAGACATTGTTGTAAATCTCGGCTTCCTCTTACAGTACATCTGTAAAATGGTCTGGATAATTTTTATTCACTTATTTCCAACCGTCACTTCATTTCTTCTGTATGGTTATACAAAGAAACATCTAAAACTCATTTTCTTTCTTTTCTGGTCATATAAAGAGACATTGAAAATAAAGAACACACTGCTACAAAGTGAACATTGATTAATGCAACAGGGAAATTCAGCAGAGACCACAGTTCACCAGATCCTTGCATGCAGAATAGTTTGTCTATACCCCATACTGCCTCCTTTCACCCCAAATTAGCCACCCTGCGCAAATCCTTGCTATTGGAGCCCCTGTGACTTGGCCCACCCCTTCCTGATCAGTTCCTTCTAAGATTTTGCAGATCTGCCCAGTGATCACTCAACCCCAACGTGCACCCCACCTCTGCCGCAAATCTGCCTCCAGCATCCTGCATTCATTACCTGACAGTACAAAGCTTTTTACTTCATCCCTTTGTGGAACTTTAACCCTACAAACATCAGGTTCCTGAACTAGTGTGAATAACCTCAACTCTGAACTGATTCCAAAGCTGATGGACTTGCTTTCAAAGACTCCACAACTCATGTTCTCAGCAGCATTTATTTGTTATTGTCATTTTTTTTTTGTATTTGTACAGCTTGTCTTCTTTTGCTCATTGGTTGCTTGTCAGTCCTTGTGCAGAGTTTTTCATTTATTCCATTGCATTTTCTTTGTTCTACTGTGAATACCTGCAGGAGAATGAATCTTAGGGTAGTATATGGTGGCATATATGTATTTTGATAATAAATTTACTTTGAACTTTGATGTGCAAGTGGAGAATGTTTTTTGTCAATGTGTACATTCATGTGCAGAAACCATTCAAGTTTGCTCAGCAGGCTTTTTTATATTTCAACAATCTGCTTGCTCGAAATCTCATGACATGCAAACTCTTTTGGTTTGTATTTTCCACTCCCTTCTGCTGGATAAATTCTGGCTTAGAAAAATAGAGGGCTATGTGTTACCGTAGGTAATTTCAAAGGTAAGGACATGTTCGGCACAGCTTTGTGGGCCGAAGGTCCTGTATTGTGCTGTAGGTTTTCTATGTTTCTACGTCTATAATCACATTAATTCTCCTTTGCCATAAAAGCAGCCTGGCTTCCTGATTGCACCAAACATTTTGAAGAGACCTACAGGAGTGAGATAGATCGGCTGGTTGAGCAGTGTCACAACAACCTTACACTCAACGTCAGCAAGACCAATTAATTGACTGTGGACATCAGGAAGGGGAAGTTGGGAGAACGCACACCAATCCCTAAAGGGGTCAGCAGTGGAAAGGTTGAACAGTGCCAAGTTCCTGGGCATCAACATCCTTAAAGATCTTTCCTGGGTCCAACATATTGATGCAATTACAAAGTAGGCACAATAACAGCTATATTTCACCAAAGACGCTCACAACTTTCTACAGATGTACCGTGGTGAGCATTTTAACATGGCATTACCATCTGGTATAGAGGGGACACTGCACGGGATCAGAAAAAGCTGCAGAAATTTGTTAACTCAGCCAGCTCCATCATGTGCACCTTCAAAAGGTAATGCCTCAAAAAAAAGTGACATCCATCATTAGGGACCCCCAACACTGAGGACATCCTTTCTTCTCACTGTTATCATTAAGTACGAGGTACAGGAGCCTGGAGCCTGAAGACACACACTCAGCATTTCAGAAAAAGTTTCTTTCACTCCACCATCAGATTTCTGAACAGTCCATGAACACTACCTCATATTTTGCTCTTTTTGTACTACTTATGTATTTTGTTTACATATTTCTTATTGTAACTTACACTAATTTTTTATGCAGTGCACTGTACTGCTGTCAAAACAAGGGGGAGGGGGGAGGGGGAGGGGGAGGGGGAGAGAGGGGGAGAGGGGGAGAGGGGGAGAGGGGGAGAGGGGGAGAGGGGGAGAGGGGGAGAGGGGGAGAGGGGGAGAGGGGGAGAGGGGGAGAGGGGGAGAGGGGGAGAGGGGGAGAGGGGGAGAGGGGGGGAGGGGGAGGGGGAGGGGGAGGGGGAGGGGGAGGGGGAGGGGGAGGGGGAGGGGGAGGGGGGAGGGGGGAGGGGGGAGGGGGGAGGGGGAGGGGGGAGGGGGAGGGGGAGGGGGGAGGGGGAGGGGGAGGGGGAGGGGGAGGGGGAGGGGGGAGGGGGAGGGGGGAGGGGGAGGGGGAGGGGGAGGGGGAGGGGGAGGGGGAGGGGGAGAGGGAGGGGGAGGGGGAGAGGGAGGGAGAGGGGGAGAGGGAGGGAGAGGGGGAGAGGGAGGGGGAGAGGGAATGAGGATCAGAATAAATGAGAATAAACTCCTAGGCCTACCAAATCCATTCCAACCATCAACTACCTCTTCACATTAATCCTGAATTAATCTCATTTTTGTATATATATATTTGCCACATTTTCATCAAATTCCCTGATTCCTGTCCCAAATAAATGTTGCGTTGTCACCTTTTGCAGGAGGAATTAAATTAGTAGGGTCCAGTCTGCCCCCTTGGATAGATAAATAAAAGATTTCAATGGATCTGTTCTAAAGGCAGGCGATTTGCTCCTGGTGCCTTGGCAAATACTAATCTATGACCTCATTAATTCTGATTTGCACTCATCTCATCAGTGACTTAGGGAGCTTGCTGTTTGCAAATTGCCATCACCTTTCCTACATTTTGACAATAATAGCTTCTCCAGTGTACGGTACTGCATTGGCTGTAGATTATTTTGCAATATACTTAACTTACAGAAGATGCTACCTAAGTTTTCTATCTTTAAAACTGTCTCCAGCACAGCTTTGCGCAAATATTAGCTACAAACGTCATCAAATAGCACCTGATACTTCCAGCAAAACTTTGTAATTGGATGTAATCCTTTGCAGATGGGGCCGTAGATATGGGAAGAAACTGGAACCCCTGGGCAGCTTGTGCAAACTCCATATGGACAACACTGGAGGTCAGGATCTAACCCGGGTCACCAGACCTGAGTACAACAGCTCTACCAGCTACAACACTGTGTGTGGTGGACAATGAGATGATTGGTAAAATTATTCCTGAGTGTACGGTCTAAATGGAGTTCAGTTACAAAATACACATGGACTAAGATGTTAACTGTCCTGTGCTATCACCAGTGGGATCATCAGTTGATCTGCCACCTGTCTTCAGGAGTTTCGGCCCGCTTATGATCAAGACTCCTTCGAGGTGGTGGGCCAGCAGTGCTAAAGCACCACCTCCCACTGGTGAGCTTAAAAAACTTGGCATCTGCCTCTAGCAGAGTTGTTGGTCACTTCCATCCAACAGATAGTCTACTCTTCAGGTGTCTATGCAACTACTGAAGGGTTTGCAAGATATGTGTACACTATCTGACTATCTGCCCTTCTGGACATACTTGGTCCACACCCATGCTGATCCTTTCTCTGCTGCCTCAGCTACAGCCCTGCTGTACATCCCAAAAGGTTTGTGGCATTGTGGTACACACTCAAAGATGCCAAAGGCATGCATGTACGTTGGCATCTGCAGGTCTGTAGTGAAGGTTCTTCTGCCATGCATTTATCTTGATCAAGGAGTGTACTGGGTTCATTATAAACTATAAAGGATTTCTAAACACATAAGGTATAATTCTTACAAACTAAAAGAACATACCAACAAGTTGCAGGCGATGAGACATCCATTGCAGAAACCAAAGGTTGAGGAATGAATTCTAGTTTTTCTTTCTGTCACCCTGCCTTTCTGTCATTCTTCTGTCTTTCTGAACAATTCCCAAAGATTTTGAACATTTATACTGTTTTATTACTGCAGGGGATGTTTTTCCAGATACCTTTGTTGAGACTAAATAATTCATAAAGATGGTGTAAAACAGAGGTTCCTAAACTTTTTTTATGCCATGGACTCCTAACCATTAACTGAGGGGGTCCATTGATTGAGGTTGGGAATCCTTGGTCTAAAATGTTCTGGGGACAGAGGTCCCATACACCCAAAATTAAATGCTGTGAGGGATGACTCTCTGGGTACGCAAATTGATTGATCACATCTGTGGTTATGTTTAATGTGCTCAGGGGCAAAATCAGTCTGGTCTACAGGCTTCCTTGAACTCAGTCACAATGGTGCAAATAACTTTGCTGGTGTTGTTTGTTTTGATGCAGACCAATTAACATAACCCCATTGTCTTGCATTGATTAAACTTGGCCCTACAACCCTCATTTTTTTTTAAACAAGTAGATAAGCAAGGAATATTGGTTTGAAGTTTAAATTTGTCAAAAACAACCCTGATGCTTTGAAACGGTCATGCTGCTGTGCTAGAAAGCTGAGGTTAGCAACAAGCCTTTTGGGACCTGGAAAGTGAACACCCACCAGAGAGGTGGCAATGCTATTCACTTCTGCAATCCATACAGAACAGCAAAACTAAAATTAGTTGCTTACTGTACAATTAATTAATTTCTTCGATGCTACTAGTGCCTGTGCACAAGAACACAATGAATGTCATACTTCACTGAAATAAAATATAATCAAATGCTTCCACATCCTAAGATAAGGAAAAGCAAAGGTAACAAGCGTTTGAATAGCACCTTTTGCAGTGCAATAACATTGCCACCTTTCACTAGAATATATTATCAGAAAAAATTTGACACCAAGTCACATGGTTAAATATTAGGGTAGGTGATCTAAGGCTTGGTCGCACTGTCTTACTCCAATTTTCTACTCAAAATCTTTCCCCACAATTTCCTCATCTGTCCTCTCCCTCATTTGGTAGATCAAGAATCTGCTCAACAGAGGAAAGGAAAAAAAGGAGACAGAAAGGGATTTCAGGAGCCTATAGTAGGTACAGCCCACAGTGATAATGCAGTTAATTCTGAGTTTGATCAGCAGAATGGAATTGTAGGTAGAGATACACAGATCGGGAACAGTGAGCTATTTGAAAAGAAGGTTGAGAATTGAAAAACTGAGTTCTTGTTTAATCTGATAAATAACCATGAGATATAATTTGAAGAAAAAAATCTAGTGCCCAATTTATATTTTAAAATTTCAGGTTAGGCTAATGAGAAAAACATTCTAGGGTCTTAATTTGCATGAAAGCTGACTCTAACATAGAACATCAAGCAAAGTTGCCACATGGAAACTGCACGGTTACTATGACAGTTCCCCGAGCCCAAACCATGGGTCTGCTGTGCAATCAATTTCTACTGAAGATTTATAATGGGAAACAAAATTCTGACAATTCAGAGTTCTTTATGAGCAACAACCTACTGAGAATAAGATGACAAGCATTTCTTTTTAAACTCTCATCGTCATACCATTCTAAATATTGGAAAGAGTGATGACAACAAGCTTTCAGTGTTTGTGGAAGAGCTGAATACATGTAATCTTGCTGCAGCTGTAAAGATGTCAAATGAAAGAGATGGCTGAAAAGGAAAAGGAATCGATCTGCAAACACAGGTGAAAGAGGCGTAGAAATCCACAGACCATGGCCGTAGAGTTCCATTCCACTGTGCTCAATGCTAGGGATCTTCTGGGCAAGGCGGTCCAAACAGGGCTTGCTTTCAGTACACTGAGAAGATGGGAGAGACAGGATAGAGTGGGAGATGGGGGGACTGGGAGAGGAGAGAGAGAGAGAGAAAAGAGAAAGTAAATGCAGATAAGAAATACTGGTTGGAAAAGGGAGAGTGAGAGTATCAATGGAAGTGAGAGCAGATGGAGAAGGACGATGTGTGAAATAACAGGCCATGAATGAGAGGAGTGAGAGTATGTAAAAAAAGATAAGATTGATAAAGAGGGCACATGAGAAGACTTTGGGAAGAGAGAAAAGGGAATCAATAAGTGTGCACATGTGTATATGCATGTACAGGTCGGGGGGCTATGTGTGTCTATTAATTAGAGGAAAGAAAATAAATGGACTTCTTGAATAAAACATTTGAATTTACAGTATCAGGACAGGAAACTACTGTTAATATAAATCGGGGCACATGCTATTGATGATTGCATCTCCCAAATCTTCACTTTCATTGTTAACATTCAAAATGACTGTTGATACCTTCAAAATGTTCGTAGTTCCTAACTTGAAGTAGTGAATTAGTTTCTGACATCTCCAAGCCTGAATGCTTGAAACTGCAGAGAGCAAAACAGTTCTGAATTGTCTTACTGCTCATTTCTGACTAACTTTTCAGGGACAAAAAAAAATCACTACTTTTTGAACACAAGCACACACAACTGACGCAATTTAAAAACTGTTCACTCTAAGCACAGTGTAGTGTCTAACTGCCATACAAGTGCCACACAAATACAAGTGTTTGAAAACAGTATCCTGCTCCAATTAAGTGGCATAGTGTCCCAAATAAACAAAGGGAATCCCAGCTATATTTTCGATTGGTGTTTGTTCTTTAAGAGTGTCCCAAATAAGCAGCTACCCAGATTAACCAATGGCTCGATTAACTGAAATCTACTGCATCTCAATTCATTATTCATGGATCCCACCTACCAGCTACATTAGATCCTTTCCAGTTCCCCTACCACTCAAACCAGTGCACTGTTGATGCAATAGCCTCAGCTCTCCACTCCACCCTGTCCCACCTAGAAAACAATGCCCTGTGTACCAGGAGGCTGGACATAGACATCAGCTCGACATTTAACATGATCATCCCTCAGAAGGTGGTGAGTAAACTGTCCTCATTGGGACTCAACACCCCTCTCTGTAACTGGATCTTGGACTTCTTGATAAAGACCCCAGTCAGTTGAAGTTGGCAGCAACCTATCACGCTCCATCACAGTGTGCACTGGTGCCCCCCAGGGTTGTGTGCTCAGCCCGCTGACAGATTCAGCTCAAATCCCATCATCAAGTTGATACTATAATGGTTGGCCTCATCAACAGCAATGATGAGTCGGCATACAGAGAGGCTTGTCGCATGGTGCCAGAACAACAAACTGAGTCTCAATGTGGACCACCCACCCAACCTCCACTGCACATCAATGGCTCTGCCTTGGCGAGATTGAAGAGCACAAAGTTCCTTGGTGTGCACATAATGGATGATCTAAACTGGACCCACAACACCTCATTAGTCAAAAAGGCACAGCAGTATCTACACTTTCCAAGGAGACTGAGATATGCAAGGCTCCTCGCCCTCATTCTAACAACTTTCTACAGGAGCACCATTGAGAGGATTCTCTCTGGCTGCATCATTGCTTGGTACGGAAACTGCAAGGCATCAAACCACAAAACCCTACAGAGAATAGTAAAGACCACTGAGAGGACTATTAGGGTCTCCGCCTCCCCCCACTGATGACATTTACTAGGACCATTGCAAACAAAGGGCCAATAGCATTGTTGAGGATCCCTAACACTCATTCCACAATCTCTTTGATCCACTACCATCAGGAAGGCTATACAGAGCATCAGGAATGGGACTGCCAGACTGAGATAACAGCTTCTTCCCTCAGGCTGCAAAACTAATAAATACTAGGTCAGCAAGCTGTTTACTGTTTTCCTGTGCTTTACTACATGCATCTTGAATTATATTTTATTAACTTATTTATAGTACAATATATTGGTCTATGTGCTGTGTGTGATATATATTGTGTGGGTGCACTATTGTGTAGGAACGTTGTTTCATAGTCATAGCCATACTTTATTGATCCCGGGGGAAATTGGTTTTCATTACAGTTGCACCATAAATAATAAGTAGTAATAGAACCATAAATAGTTAAATAGTAGTATGTAAATTATGCCAGTAAATTATGAAATAAGTCCAGGACCAGCCTATTGGCTCAGGATGTCTGACCCTCCAAGGGAGGAGTTGTAACATTTGATGGCCACAGGCAGGAATGACTTCCTATGATGCTCTGTGCTGCATCTCGGTGGAACGAGTCTCTGGCTGAATGTACTCCTGTGCCCACCCAGTACATTATGTAGTGGATGGGAGACATTGACCAAGATGACATGGAACTTAGAGAGCATCCTCTTTTCAGACACCACCGTGAGAGAGTCCAGTTCCATCCCCACATCACTGGCCTTACGAATGAGTTTGTTGATTCTGTTGGTGTCTGCCACCCTCAGCCTGCTGCCCCAGCACACAACAGCAAACATGACAGCACTGGCCACCACAGACTCGTAGAACATCCTCAGCATCGTCCGGCAGATGTTAAAGGACCTCAGTCTCCTCAGGAAATAGAGACGGCTCTGACCCTTCTTGTAGACAGCCTCATTTGGTTGTATGTATGTACAGTCAGAGGACAATAAACTTGAACTTGAAAATCAGTCACTAAATGTTGAGCTTTGATCATCTCAGATCACTCAGAAATGGGGGTAACTCAAGGAAACCGTAGCCCCTTTAACCATAAACCCATTATTGCAGAGACACTTCTTTCCTAAAGGATAAGGTCTACAATCCTTCGTGAAGACCACTTCAAGAAATATTTGGCATTTCTGTCCGCTGCTTCTCATACAAAGCTGAGCCTTCATAAATCACCGGTGAGGTATCTGTGTGTTAATTCTGGGCATTGAATGCTGGATGGATTCCAAGGAAATTTAGCAGGATGGGGCAAGAACAAAGAAACAGATTGTTTTCCTACCAGCAAAGTAAGATAAAGGAACATAAGAGTGCTCAAAATGATACAAAGCTTGAGAGAGCTGATAGAAAAAAAGTATTCCATTGGGAGAAGATCAGAAAACAGAGGATGTAGGTTTAAGGTCATTGATAAACAGAATCAGAGGGAAATGACAATCTCGGCAATTTACTTGCAAGTATTTCATCACCATGTGGTGAGGAGAGATGAGAACACTGTTGAGTGTGGAGTGTCCTCCAAATGCTTGGCTGTTATTATACTTTACAATCAGCCAATTCGCCGTCATTTCGGAACCTCAGTTGTGATGTGGGGAGGAAATCTCGTCACCGATTGGCTGTGTGGTAAATTTCGTTTGTTATGGTCTGAAATTTCTCCCTGCATTGGCTCATAAATAGAAATGAGGTCTACGTGTTTGTTTACAAAATTGTTTGCAGAAAACCATGCTTCTAGAAATTCTCTTGCATGCCGTGTGTTCGCTTGCACCATGACTTTCACTGGCACCCAGTCGAATTTGTGCCCTTCTCACTGTCCATGGGCAGAGACCAGGAGGAGTTGGTCATGCAGTTCACAGCCAGTGATGTTCATGGATTCTTGCGGATAGTTTTCTCTCACAAGATCGAGAGGGATGCTGCTTTGTGATGTTAGCTTGGGTAACACGTGACAGAACTGGACTTCATGTCTGAAGGTAAAGTGTCCTATCACCCAGCTTGTCTAAAGAATGCAAAGGCAGTGCCCTAATCTCACCAAGCAGACACACAGAGAAAAGAATCAGTTTTCCTCCTCATCAGAATTTCCCAATCCACAGGAAAGAAAGTGTGTTGGGTGGAGCTGGTGGTGAGGGGTTACAAAAGAGAAATGGTACCATTACATTGAACGTACTAGATTTTTTAAAAACTTCATTTACACAATTTGTCTTCTTTTGTACATTGGCTGTTTGTCGGTCTTCGTTACGTATAATTTTTCATAAGTTGTATTTCTTTATTTTCCTGTAAATGCCTGCAAGAAAATGAATCTCAAGGTACTATATAGGGACATACAAATACTTTGATAATAAATTTATTTTGAACTTTGAGAATATCTGATAATGAGAAGTTAATATTTTCTGTCACATTTTTCTGAAAGGATCAGATAAACATGGCACATCCAAAATCCTGCTGGACTTTTCCATATTGTATAAACTGAGAGAGGTGAAGTGATATTCAACATTTACCAGTTTTATTTCTGCCTGCCAACACTGTGATTCTTATTACAGTATCAGGTTTCATTGTTTGGAGAGAAGATGACAGAAAAAGATAACTAAGGGTTTCTCTGTTGTATCATGTTCTAGTAAGCATATATCAGCATATGCATTGACAGCTCCAGAGATTCAACCGTTAGTCCAAAAGGAATAACTATCCCGAGAGAATCCTTCAATAAAATTAACTAATGCCTCACAAATTCTCCGATGCAAAAAGCACACAAGACAGTGTCCAAATGCAACATCAGTTTATGAAGCCCATGAGCACAAGTTAACCAAGTATGCAGAGTTGAGATCAGAGGGCAGAGACAGAGGGTGGAAGGTCTCATGCTATCCATTCGAAGTAGGCTGCCGTGGGTTTATTACGTTCACTCTCCAGAAGTGGCTGCGTGACCTTGGCTTCACTAGAAGAGAGATCAAGTCAACCAGCAGGGCTGTAGCTGAGGCAGCAGAGAAAGGATCAGCATGGGTGTGGACCAAGTATGTCCAGAGGGGCAGATAGTCAGACAGTGTATACATATCTTGCAAACCCTTCAGTAGTTGCATAGACATCTGAAGAGTAGACTATCTGTTGGATGGAAGTGACCAACAACTCTGATAGAGGCAGATGCCAAGTTTTTAAGCTCACCAGTGGGAGGTGGTGCTTTAGCACTGCTGGCCCACCACCTCGAAGGAGTCTTGATCATAAGCGGGCCGAAACTCCTGAAGACAGGTGGCAGATCAACTGATGATCCCACTGGTGATAGCACAGGACAGTTAACATCTTAGTCCATGTGTATTTTGTAACTCTAGGTGAACAAACCACAATTACTCTGATAATTAATGTGCAACTTGGGTTATTCAAGATATGGTGTGGCTAAGACACAAGCTAGGGTTTTGTCTCGTCTGTAATCACAAGGTTTGCACAGATGGGGAAGGTAATGCAAATTAATGAGCAACATCCTTAAAGGCTTTTATTTTAAGTTTTCAGGTAAAAATAACCCTGCTGTTTATAAACAGTCGGATTCATGTAGAAGACTCCACGGAATCAACTGCCCAGAGAATGACCCACGAGGCCAAGAGTTCAAGTAAACTGACTGGAACATGGACTGAACTCCGCTTTCGCAGACCTGGCAAGAAAGATGCCTGAGAAATAGTAGCCAGGAGGGTGAGAAGCAAAGGTGCTTCTGATCTAGTAATAACAGATAGCTCAACTCTTCATAGAGTCATAGAAAGATACAGCACTCAAACAGGCCTTTTGGCCCATCGAGTCCGTACTAACCATCAACAATCTATTTACACAAATTCACATTAATCCCATTCTTCTTACATTCTATCAGCTCCCCCCAGATTCTACCATTTATACACACACACACAAAATCAATCACTGGTGTTGTTAATAATCAACACACCGATGGCTGATGAACTTACCATCTGCGTGTTTTGGGAAGTGGGAGGGAACCAGAGCAATCACAAGAACAACATGCAAACTCCTCACAGGTCAGGACTGAACCCGTGTCTCTAGCGTCTGTACTGTTCTGCCCTATACAAGACTCTCATATACCTACAGATAAATCCCTGCCTGTGTGCAGCTGTCTGTGACAGACAAGGAAATGGCAGATAGAGTGAACAAGATGGTAAGAGAGAATGAGGCAGTAACATGAGTAAAAGTGTGCAAGGAGAGGTGAAGGAATTTTTTTTTATTTCAAAATATACTTTATTCAAAAATAAATATATACAATAAACCATTCAATAACTTCCCATCCTTTACATACATTTCCATTATAGTCAGTACATATCCATATTTATGGCCACCCACGTGGCACTCCAGTAGTTCACCTTACCACATCATTGTTGAGGGGTATACTCCCCACCACCCGACCCCTCCCACTCCCACGGGTGGAGAAACCTATACCGTGATCCTTCCCCACCGGGCCCTTGCGGTGGCTGCACCAAGTTTCAGTGCGTCCCTCAGCACGTACTCCTGCAGCCGAGAATGTGCCAGTCGGCAGCATTCTCCCACCGACATCTCCATGTGCTGGTAGATCATCAAGTTTCGGGCCGACCAAAGAGCGTCTTTCACCAAGTTGATGATCTGCCAGCAGCACCGGATGTTTGTCTCCGCGTGCGTCCGTCCTCGAGAACAGCCCGTAGATCAGAGAGTCCTCTGTTACGCAGCTGCTGGGGATGAAACGTGACACTAGCCCGTCCATCCTCCTCCACACCCTCTCTGCGAACTGACAGTGTGCAAAGAGGTGGGTCACAGAAGGAATGAGACGGTGAAAGCCAATGAGGATGAGCAGCAGAGTCAAGAAATCGGCAGCAGGCTCAGCAACTATTTGGCCTGCTTAGCCCACGCTGGGGCTTTTGATAGAGTAGCTTTGCGTGATCCTGTTGCATGTCTGCATGTCTCTGATCTCTGCAAGTTCTTCATTCTCAAACACATTGTCAAATCTCATTTAGGGTAATTCAGGGAATTGACTTCTTTCATTTGAACCATTCCAAATCTTGCCAACTCTCCCCTCTTCTGTTTCAAGTTCGTTAGTGAAGGATCTAAACATCAACATCTCTGCAAATGAACCGGCCTACCATAAACAATGGTTTTAATCTACCCACTTGGAAACCCAAATGAATCATTTTCCAACGTTCTCCATTTCAAAGAGCTGTATCAACTTTCCACTTGATGTGTGAATGAGAGAGGATAAAAGAAAGAAATGTTAACAAGCTAAAAAAGGGCAAGAATAGAAGAGATACAAGCTGCCAAGTCATATATTGACCTGGAAAATGTTCAACATCAACCAAAATCGGTAATTCTCAATTTCATTTCAGTTCATTTGAGCAGCTGACCTCAGAGTCACCACTGACATTGGCTACTTGCATGAAGAGTGTATTTATGAGCCTGCTTAAAAAGTAAATGTGAGTGGCAAACTGAGGCTACGTCCACACTAGACCGGATCATTTTGAAAACGCCAGTTTCGAGTAAAAACGACAGGCGTCCACACTACGCGTTTTTCAAAATATCTCTGTCCACACCAAAACAGATATGTGGGCAAATCTACTCCTACTGGGCATGCGCAGACACATCTACAGAAAACAAGTGAAGAGGAAACGGTATAATATTTACTTTTCTGCAGCGGCGTTGTGCTATTTCCATAGAATTAAACTAGAATACCAACAACAACAGCGAAAGAAAGTTTTCAACAATGTCTTCAAGGATTACAAAGAAAACCTCCACTGGAAAAATCAGACCAGACTTCTTCGTTTAGACAGACAAAAGTTGAGCTGTTTCTGTGAGTTACAAACAACTACAAAGTCAGCAAAGATGTTTAATTCCAAACAAACTATTAACGTAGACAATAAAGTAAACAACACACGCATGAAGCCGTCCTCTGCCCAAGATCAACAAGAGAGTGGAATCTTCTGCTGCCAGACCTGCGCAGTATTTCTGACATTAATATTTTTAAAGATAGACTCAATCAAATCAATTTAGGGGATCTAGTCAAAAAAGCTCACTATACAATTTAACTCGCACGCTGTTCACACCGACTGCGCGTTGTAACAGGTATCCGGCAGTGCTTGCACAGTCCCAAGCAGAAGCAGAAAAAGCATTGTTGTTGTGGTGTTCTCATGACAATGTTTTAAAATCTCTCCATTTACCCCATCCACACTACAATGTGAAACAATCATTTTCAAACTTACACACTCTGGAGAGTGTTTTCGAAAATCTCCGTTTTCGGGAGATGAAAACGCTGTTTCGGTGTGGATGGAGGGTCAAAACGATTAGAAAAGGCTTCATTTTCAAAATTATGCGGCATAGTGTGGACATAGCCTGAATCAGAGTGGTTCATAGCATCCAGTGAGCGAGTTGTAGTGTCAAGGTCACACTTCCAGCTACTTTCTAGGTGTTAGGGAGGTGGAAAGGGGAGAGGAGTGGAGTGAGAGGGAAGGGGTTAGAAGGGGAGGGGATGAGAGAGGGAGGCTGTGAACTTGCTTTCACGAACTTCAGTTCTGAAAGTTATTTGCTTACTTTTATTGTTTGCACAATTTACTTTTTTTCCCTGCACACTGGATTTTCACAATTTTCCCCTTTCAATGGGTTCTATTGGGTTTCTTTGTTTTGTGCCTGCCTGTAAAGAGACTAATTTCAAGGCTATATATAGTATACATGCTTTGATAATAATGAACTTCGAAAGGAAGAAATGAAAGGGGAGGCGGGAGGGGGAGAGGGGAAGAGGGGGAGAGGGGGAAAGAGGGAGAGGGGGAAAGAGGGAGAGGGGGAAAGAGGGAGAGGGGGAAAGAGGGAGAGGGGGCAAAGTGGGTAAAAAGAGAGCGGGGATAGAAAGAGACGTGGACAGATTATGGAGAGGAGTCATCAATCAGCTATTTATTTCCATTGTTGTGCATTAGTTGTAACAAGTGATTGCATATGCACTTTAGAGGGAAGAAATTACAGTCCTTCCTCTTGCAGCCCTTTTCACTGAATTACTTATCCTTTGAACCAGTGCTCCCTTACCATTCTGACTCATTGAAAGAATGCTCACCGGTATTTCAATCAATTTAACTAATTTATTAGTCAGCAGTTATTGACAATGCCTCTCTCAATCGAAATAATCAAATGTGCACTTTAATATTCAAAGGTCAATGTTCAAAGTGAATTTATTATCAATGTATACCATATACAACCTTGAGATTCGTGCTTCAAGGTTGTGATTCAATCTTGAGTGCCCTGCTTCTCCTTCCAGTTACTGCCCACCATGGCACCCTTCCTCTCCCTCTATCCAATCAGCATTTCTGTCCTTTTCACCCTTGAGAAGTCAAGACAATTACAACATCTGAAAGATATCTGGACAGGGACATGAATAAGAAGAGTTAGAGGGATGTAGGCCCAATGCAGGCAAACAGGATCACTGTCTTTGTCAGTATGGATATGTAGCATTCCTGCCCCTGAAAAATAACCATGGTCTCAGAATGAACCAGGGAAATCGACCTAGGAAAGTTGACCTTAAAGAGATGTATGAGGTCAACATTTAGAGTTTTTCCCTGGGTAAGAGAGTGTAAAAGTGGAGACCATAAGTATGAGGTGAGAGGGGAAAGGTTTAAAAGGGATCTCTGGGCAAGTCTTTCTACACAGAGGAAGGTGAGTATACAGAACGAGAGGATGTGGTAGAAGTGTGTACAATTATAACAACCAAGAGGTATTTGGACAGATATATGGATAGGAAGAATTTTAGAGGAACACTCACACCACGCTGGAGGAACTCAGCAGGTCAGCCAGCATCCGTGGAAACAATCAGTCAACGTTTCTGGCCGGAACCCTTAGTCAGGACTGTAGAGGGAAGGGGCAGAGGCCCTATAAAGAAGGTGGGGGGAGGGTGGGAAGGAAAAGGCTGGTAGATGCCACCTGGCATGACCTCCATCCCAGTTTCACTCTGCCCCCTCCCCCAGCTGCCTATCACCTCCCTCATGGTTCCGCCTCCTTCTACTACCCATTGTGCTTTCCCCTATTCCTTCTTCACCTTTCCTGCCTATCCCCTCCCTCACTCCTTTATCTTTCCCCTTACTGGTTTTTCACCTGGCACCTACCAGCCTTCTCCTTCCCACCCTCCCCCCACCTTCTTTATAGGGCCTCTGCCCCTTCCCTCTTCAGTCCTGACTAAGGGTTCCGGCCCGAAACGTTGACTGATCGTTTCCACGGATGCTGCCCGACCTGCTGAGTTCTTCCAGTGTGTTGTGAGTGTTGCTTTGACCCCAGCATCTGCAGAGTATTTTGTGTTTAAGAATTTTAGAGAGATATGTGCCCAATCTTGGAATATTGATTCCTTACAGTTGTTATAGACGACGAGGGGGCTATGGGGGTAAACTTCCACTACCTATTGTATGCTCCCAACTACACCAAAAAATATACAGTGCAATGAAGTTAAAGTGGTCATAGTGTTGGTTCCTTCAGGTTCTTATAATAGGTAGGAGGATAAGTTCCTCCTACCTATTAAATGCTCCCAATGGCACACGCCTCAGATAGCTCTGACAACCAAGTCCAGCTCCCAGCCTTCACATGTGGCTTAGCTACTAAGCCACGTGGAACCATTTCTACTGACACGAGAAGGGGCAAAGGCAGGTTACTGTCACCTTAAAACCAGTTGTTTCGGGCAGATGGGGCATTTCAGTCATGGTTGGCAGCTCATGGAGAAGGTTCCTGTGATATCAGGATGTCATTTGGACTGGGAAAGTGCAGCCGGGTGGTAGTGAAAACAGGCACACTCATCAAGACTGAAGCAGTCGAGTTACTTGAAGGTCACATCCCAGATGTACAGGACAGCTACAAATACCTGGGGATCCTGCAGGTGCATGGAAGCAATGATGAGGACACAAGGAAGACTACAACATTCAAGTACCTCCAAAGAGTGAGGCAGGCCCTAAAAAGCCAGCTGAATAGGAAGAACAAGATCAGAGCCATCAACACATTCACCCTACCAGTGATCAGATACTCAGCTGCAATAGTGTGCTGGCCAAGGAACAAACTGGAAGCTGCTGACATCAAGATCTGAAAACTATTAACAGTACATGGAGGATTCCATCCAAAGTCAAGCAACTATACACCCACCAGAATAAAGGAAAACAGGGACTTGGAAGTGTCAAGGACACAGTCCTAGAAGAAATATGAAGTATCCATGAGTATGTCAGGAAGATGGCCCCAAAGGACAACCTGCTAGGAGAATACCTCAGACAGCAGGCAGGAGGTCTGGAAATGGAAGTGGGTGAAGCAGAGTCAGAGGATCAGAGGCCATGGCAGGACAAGCCACTGCATGGGATGCACCATCACCTGATATCAGAGGTGGTTGACATAAGAAAGTCCTACCAATGGTTGGAAATGGCAGGGCTGAGGGACAGCACAGAGGTGCTGATCATGGCTGCTCAAGAACAGGTGCTGAGCACAAGAGCAACAGAAACAGGGTCTATCACACCAGACAAGACCCAAGATGCAGACTGTGCAAGGAATCTGCTGAAACCATCTAGCACACAGTAGCAGGAATTGTGTACAGGAACATCTGTGCTGAGTGTGAATTGAACACTCCTAAGTCCAAATGGGGAAACACCCAAGAAGGTAGTGGAGAATGACAGAGCTAAGATCCTGTGGGACTTCCAAATACAGACTGATAAGCGGGAACTGGCCAACCAACCAGACAGAGTAATACCGGACAAGGAACAGAAGAAAGCAATAGTAATTTCAGGAAGAAAGAATCTGAGAAGCTGAAGAAATACCAGGGCCTGAAAGAGCAGATAGAAAGGATGTGGAAGGTTAAAGCCAGAGTAATCCTGGTGGTGAGAGGAGCACTTGGAGCTGTGACACCTGGACTGGGAGAGCAGCTCCAACAGATCCCGGGAACAACATCTGAGATCTTGGTCCAGAACAGTGCACGACTCAGAATAGCAAGGATACTGCACTGATGGAGGACCTGAGATTGAGGGAAAACATACACTTACACACCATCCATAAGGGGCGAGAGAAAAGCTGTTCCCCTGATAGATATCAAACTCCTGCTGCAGACAACAGGTGAGCAGAAAACCAGGAGGATGAGACACAGTTCCAACTTCTTATTGACGCATTATCACCGTGTGAACAGTCATGTGAATAATCTCCATGACAATGTCACAAACAATAATCACACGCTGATTACTCTAATTCAAGATCCAGAAAGATTAGTGTAACCAGTGCTGGCATGTGAATACATAAATCTACGTACCTTGTCCTTAAGAACAGTCACTGGATACAGTCTGCTGTGTTTGTAAACCTTCGTCTACACCTCGCTGCCATGATAAAGCAGCCAGATAATCAAAGACCCCTCTCACCCAGTACGTTCTCTTTTTCCCTCCTCCCATTGGGCACAAGATACAAAAGCCTCAAAGCATGTTCTGCTAGGCTCAATGACAACTTCTACTCTACTGTTGTAGGACTGCTGAACGGTGATGAACGGGAATCTGCTGCCTGTAAGGGTGATGGAAGCAGGGACAATCACACCTTTTGATGTACATTTACTCCCTCCCACCATGGATCACCAGGGCAGATTCCAGGACTGCCTTCCACTACAGACCACCAGGACACAGGTTCTTGGACCCTATCCCACAATGGACACACCAAGACACATGCTCTGAGACCCTCTTCCACTATAGACCATGAGGCTACAGGATCCAGGACCCTCCCACTCAATGAACACACCAGGACACAGGTTCTGAGACCCTCTCTAACTACAGACCACCTGGACATTAGCTCCAGGACCCTCTACCACTACAGCCCACCAGGATACAGGCTCTGGGACCCCCTCGCACCATAAACCACCAGGACACAGGCCCTAGGACCCTCTCCAACCACTGGACCCTCTCCCACGGAAGACCTCCTGGACTGTCTCCCACCACGGACCATCAGGTTACAGGCTCCAGGTCTGTCTTCCACTATGAACCACCAGGACACAGGCTCCGAGACCCTCTCCTATCGCAGGTCACGTGGACACAGGGTCCGGGACCCTCTCCTACCACAGACCACCGGGACACAAGCTCTGGGACCCACTCCCACTGCAGACCATCAGGATACGGGCTCCGGAAACCTCTCTCATTGCAGACTGTCAGGACATAGCTCCGGTAACCTCTCCTACCACGGACCACCAGAAGATGAGCTCCAAGACCATCTCCCACTACAGAGCACAAGGACACAGGCTCAGCATCCTCTCTTACCACAGACCACCAGGATACAGGCTCCAGGACCCTCTCCCACCATGCCAGGACACCGGCTCTCTGATCTTTCTCCTAAGACTACCTGCTTCTCCTATTCTGTTAAAAAAAATCCCTTCAAAGTCCACCTTAAACCAACATTAAAGGCCCCTTCAACCATCCTCCCCTGTTTGAGATTCTGCTTTTACCTGTGATCCTGTGAATGACCCTGGAGGAGGGATTTAAGGCACTGATTTAAATGCAAGATGATATTGCATTGTTAATACTAAAAACAACATTCAGGTAACCTCAAATTTTGGCTGCAGTTCAGCCCATATCCAATTTGTTTTAGATTGCATTTCCACTGCTTCACTGGCAAGACCTGCATTTACTGTCCGGTCCTAACTGCCCTCGAGAAGCTAGTGGTGAACTGCCTTCTTGAATGGCTACTGTCCACCTAGAGAGGCTGCTCCCACCGTGACGCTGGGGAGTGAGTTTCAGAAGACGGCTGAAGGGTCAGCAATATATTTGCAAGTAAGAATGGCCTGTGCCTTGGAGAGAAACATGCCAATGGTTATGATCCCAGGCACTTGTTGCCCATGCACTTCTTGATGGTAAAAGTCCTGGGTTTGGGAGGTGCATTTGGAGTCACCTGGTTCAGTAACTGCAGTGCATTTTGTAGGTTTGCATTGGCAGCTGAAGGTGGAGGGAATTACTATTTAGGGCATGGTGCCCAACAAATGGGTTGCCTTGCACTAGATGGCACCGAGACTCTTGAAGGTTTTTGGAGTTACATTCATTCATGCCAGTGGAGAGGATATGCTCCTGACTTGCGTTTTGCCAATGGCGGCAAGGCTTTGGGATGTTAAAAGGTGAGTTACTCAGGTGGCTAGTATACCTCTTGTTGTAGAGGGTCATTGCCTGACACTTTTAAGGCACAAGTGTTGTTTACAACTTATCAAAGTGAAGCACATTGTCATATGCACAAGTACACTTATACATACGAGTGCAACGAAAAACTTACTGGCAGCAGCATACAGGCACATGGCATCAAATAAGCAGCATTCACTCAAAAACCATAAATTAAATATAAATTATACACAACTTTGACAAAAACGAACACAATTAGCACAAACAACGTCTATTGTAGTGCAAAGTGATCAAAGTAGCCATGGTATTGTTATACTGAGGTAGTGTTTAGGGTTCAAGAAATACACAGCTGAAGTGAAGTGCCTATTCTTCAACCTGGTGATGTGGGACTTCAGTTTTCTGAGCCTCCTGCCTGGTGGTAGTTGCAAGAAGATGACATGGCCCAAATGGTGGAGATCTTTGATGACGCACATTGCCTCCTTGAGGTAGTTCCTCATGTAGATACTACTGATAGTGGGGAGGGATCTGCCCGTGAAGTATAGGGCAATACTCACTGCATCTTCTTTCTGCACATTCAAATTGCCGTAAAAGCCTAGCATGCAACCTTCAGGATGCTTTCGACAGTACATCTGTGGAAATTGTTAAAAGTGTTCAATACATATCTGAGTACTATCTAAATCTCACAGCACAATACTTGGTTGCTTCATTGCTGAGGAATCATGAATGAAACTGGACATAGTGAGCATCCCTATGTCTGACCTTCTGATGGAAGAAAGATCTTTGATGAAGTAGCTGAGGATGACTGGGCTGTGGACATTGCCTGAGGATCAGGCTGCCGCCGGAAGGAACTTACTCCCTCCTACTTCAGGATCAGTGCTCACATCCCGCCTGGCTGCTATGGGCAGTAACTTGCAGCATGTATTTCGTACTACAAAGGCAGTACATCTGTTGCACTGGCTGGGTTGGAGGGGCAGTCTGCTTAAAGACTTCCCTTTCACATGGTGTTCATTAATCACCTCAGAAGCATGACTCACAAGTGCTAAAGTAAGCAGTGACAGCTACATCCTGTCTTTTGAAGTGACATTTTGAAGTGATGCGCCATCTCTGGAATTGAAAACTCCGTCCATATCAAATAGAGAGTCAGGCACCATCCTGTGCTGCCAATGCCCTTGGTCTCCAAGGAGCCTGTAGATACGCCAGCTCACACAACCACCAGCCTCGTGTGGCTTTTTGTGCAACTCATTTTTAGCATGTGAGCATGACAGGTAAGGTTGACCCTTCATCACCAATACCCTCCAAGAAGGTGGAGGGATCAGCCTGAATTGAACTCTAACAAAGAACATACTCTTGATATCTCGGGGATTTGTCAGGCCATTGGAAAACTATGAGACTCGTGCAGTGGCTAGACCAAGCTTCACAAGTATTTGATGGCTGACCTTTTCGTGTGACTGGTGAAGATAATGAGGCTGATACCGGGCAGGGGCTGGGGATGAGGGAGTGCAGATGAAATATATATTACCATCAGCTTACTGCTCACTGTCTGCTAACCTGATGTTCTGCATGTTAATTTCAAGTTACCTTTCCCTCACTAAGCTTGGACAATAGCAAATGCACAAATAATTAGCATCAATGGGACTCTAATACAGATGGCCGCCAGGCAAGGCAACCTCCCATGCTGATTGCAAAGCACTCCTTCTCAAAAGGAATAATTCAAGTCAGGAATTATCTTCCAGGCAGGAGTGTGCCGGACACATCAGCTGTGTGAGGAGATTGCAGAGGAGAGGCCAATACGAAGGAAATCATTCTGAATGAATGAGTGAGCCAGATTCAACAGCCTTTGCTGTCAGTACTTTACTAACATCCTGTTTCATAGTTCAAGACTCAATAATCTCTGCTCCCGTTTGCTTTCCTTTTCAGACCCCATTCTATTGCCTAAATATCCTTCTGCAGGTCTAACATGAAAATGCACGTCCATCCATCTCCTCCTCTCATTTAATCAGGTAGAAATTTATCTTCAGCATCCGGGAGTAATCCAGCAGAACTGAAAAGCACCACCCAACCCCTCAAGAGAATCTGCATTAATTTTGTTCCACTAATTTTAGTGAGGGAGCAGGTACTCATTCGTACTCAGAAAAATCCATTGCAGATTTCTGTGGATTGATGTATGTATCCATCATTCCATTTGTCTTGCTGTTCAATCTTCATTAAGATTGGAAGGTGCTCCATTCCTCATGACAGTAGATATGTCTCTATTTGTCTCCCAGTTCAGTGAGGATTGACAGCTTTGTTTATTTAAATTCCTCAGGGGATCCTGACACTGTAATCATCTAGAAATGGTTGGTCATCCAGTTCTTTTCACATTCAGAGAAAATATGCGGGCCCTTTCCATGGTAGGAAGATTGGGTTTTTTGCCCACTTCCTTGACTTACTTCACTTCTCAGGCGCGTGTGTGTGCGCGCGCAATGGCTGCAGGCAGCAGTGCTTAAACCGGTCAGAGGCTGGATCAAAGAGGGCAAGATAACTGAAACTGCAGTCCATTGTATTGTTTGGTTCGATCTAATGAGATGGAGAAATACCCCCAACAGGTCTCTTGCCGCCAAAGTACAGGACTACGTGCAGATGGTAGGACTTTTAAGTCTTTTACCCCAGGGAACGTAGGCACTTTTCAGCCCTGAGGCAGGAGGTAGTGGGCCTCGGGGTAAAGCAGGGAAAAGTGGGATGTTGGTAAGTGGACCAGGAAATGTGAAGAGGTGCAGAGTGAAAACCCAGAGCTCCAATCAGGGTAAAGCATGGAGAGGCTGAGAAGGCCAAGTGAAGCAAAGGTAAATCATGCCTGGCACAGAGGCAGTGGGCGTCAGGGATAAAGAGAGAGAGGGCGAGATGATCCAGAGTGGATTTGCCAAAATAGGTGCGGATCCGGCAGGGTGAAGCTCAATGGACCCCACAAATGTGGGCCAGCAGCAGGGACTGACAAAGAAAAGGGGAAACTAAGCAGGGGAACAGCAACATTAATTGGCAGCAAGGTGAATGGAAGTGTACCGCCAAATGTGAGGAGTGAGCAAGCACAGCAGGGTGAAGTGGAAGCAGTGCATAAAAAAGGACGAGTGTAGATAGGATCAAGGACAGCACAAACATGGTAAGCTGAAGGACCTGTGTCTTGACTGCATGTTGCCGTGCATTTATGCTGTGATTAAGTCAAACTTGCTATATTTCTTAAGGGAATTGACTGTGGTTATCAGACTCGCTCCCCATTATGTTTTGGGAATGAACTATCAGGATGGGACGGCTGATTTTCCCCACTACACTCCTACAATAAGTAGTGAATACGGCCCAGTCCATCACGGGTAAAGCCATCCCCATCATTGAGCACACCTCCACGGAATGCTGTTGCAGGAAAGCAGCATCCAGACGGGCCACCACCCAGGGGATGCCCTCTTCTCATTGCTGCCATCAACGAGGTGGTACAGGGGCCTCAGGATCCAAACCACCAAGTTCAGGAACAATCATTACCCCTCAATCATCAGGCTCTTGAACCAGAGAGGATAATTTCACTCACCCCATCACTGAACTGTTCCCACAACCTATTGACTCATTTTCAAGGATTCTTCACCTCACGTTCTTGATATTCATTGCTTATTTACTTTTCCCTTTCATATTTCCAAAGTCTGTTGTCCCTCGCACACTGGTTGTTCGTCCATCCTGTTGGGTACAGATCTTCCATTGATTCCATTTTGTTTCCTGGATTTACTATGAATGTCCACAAGAAAACAAATCTCAGTTTTGCTAATGGTGGCATTTATGTACTTTCATACTAAATTTATTTTGAACTTTGAACTTGTGTATTTTGCTTCCTGCTTGACATGTCACATTCTAGCTGTGGGTAAGAATCAACTACGCCAGCAATTCTGATGTCAGATCTGGACTCTAGACTCCTGATTGACCTGCTGTATATTTTAAGTCAATCTTTGCTTAGGTTTCAGAGTTCCAGCTTCTTGGTTTACTCTCCCACTCTGAGTGACAGGCTTCTCACACCAAGTATTGACGTTTCTACATTCTGCAACCTAATGCTCCTAAATTGTCAACAGCTGACAAATGGAGAATAGTGGTACCTTCAAATTTCAAAGTACATTTATTATCAAAGTTTGTATACTATATACAACCTTGAGTTTCGTCTTCTTGCAGACAGGCACAAAACAAAGAAACACAATAGAACCCATTAAAAGAAAACACACACAACAAAGACTGTCAAACACCCAAAATGCGAAAAAAGAGCAACTTGTGGAAATGAAGTCCAAAGTAAACGTATTATCAAAGTATGTACAGAGAACTGGAAATGACTACCAATGAACTGACCCACTTGACCCGAAACAGGAGTGTGTGGGCCATGGCAGTCAAAGGTCAGACTGGGCACAGCACCTGATGATGATGATGATGATGATACTGCATATGTCACCATATACAAACCTGAGATTCATCTTCTTGTGGGCATACTCAATAAATCCATAACAGGATAATAATCATAAAAGAATCAATGAAAAACCGCACCAACTTGAGCACTCAACCAGTGTGAAAAAGGTAACAAACTGTGCAAATACAAAAAGAAAGAAACAGTAATAATCAATAAATATCGAGAACATGAGATGTAGGATTCTTGAAAGTGAGTCCATAAGTTGTGGGAACAGTTCAGTGTTTGAGTGAGTGAAGTTACTCCCTCTGGTTGAAGAGCCCGATGGTGGAGGGGTAATAACTGTCCCTGAACCTGGTGGTGTGGGTCCTGAGGCTCCTGTACCTCCTTCCTGATGGCAGCAGTGGGAAGAGAGCATGGCCTGGGTGGTGGTGGCCCCCGATAATGGATGTTGTTTTCCTGCGACAGCGTTCTGTCTCAATGTACTCAATGGTGGGAAGGGCTTTGCCCACGATGAACTGGGCCATAACAAATAACGCGCAGAACACGAACTGCTGAGTCCCTGGAGGTGAGTCCACAGCCACGGAACTAGACCAGCGCTGAGACGAGTGAAGTCGGTTCACGAGTCCAGTGGCTGCAGGCCATAGCCACGGCGGAAGTTCAGCGCTGAGGTGAGTTCCCATGGTCACAGGCCACAACTGCAGAGTCAGTTCTGTGGTGAAGTGAGTAAGCCTTGCGGGGTAATGAGCTGAACGCTGGTTCGTCCTTTGCTTTCGGCCTTGATCAAATCGTGCAAATCACCCTAACTTAACCTTTCCATCTAGCTTCAGACCTAACCAATACAGTTGTGTTTCCATCACCTCATCACACCACAGCTAAACCCCAGCTCTACCAAACTATTGCTTGAGAGGGAAGACTTAACTAATCTGCACTAATAAAGATTATTGTAATCCAGATAGGATGTTTCTCTTGAATGACAAGGATTTCTGCAAACACAATTTAATGCATGCTCCAAAATTGCAAACCATTCTGTGCTATGCTACGCATTCTAAGCAACTACTGTGAATACACTGAGAGCAAGGAATGGTTTAAGGCATTCAGCCGCAGAAGCCACTAATTTCACAGGCCACTGGGAGGGCTCAGTGGCTTTCTCTGAAGACGTATGACTGACTGACTAATTTTCCCACGTGTTTTGAATGCCAGTGCACAATGTTCTCCTTCAGCTCTTCCTGCATCACAGAAAAATATCTCATTTTCAGTGAGACACAAGAGATTCTGCAGATACTGGCAATCTGGAGGGAGACAGGCACAAAACGCTGGAAGAACTCAGCGGTCGGGTAGCATCCATGGAGAGAAATGAACAGCTGATGTCTTGGACCAAGACTGGAACGAGGCTGGACAGCAGGATGAGCGTGAGCTGGCCATTAATGGGGGAATCTTGGCTGGGGGAAGGTAGGAAGGTGGGAACGAAGCTGAGAGGTAGTCGGTGGAAGAGGCAACGAGATGAAAATGATGGAATCTGACAGTGGAGGGCAGTGGACCATAAAATAAAGGGAAGCAGGTGGGGAACCAGAGGGAGAAAGGTGCAAGTTATGGGCAGAGGAGGAGAAAGAGAAGGAGTGAAGCAGCTAGAGAAATAAGGGAAAACAATGGGGGTGGAGGGGAGAAACTGCAAGAAGTCAGATAAATGCCGTCAGGTTGAGGACTACCAAAATGGAAAATGACTTGCTGCTCCTCTAATCTGCATCTAGCCTCAATGTGGCAGTAGAGGAGGCCATGGGTAGTCAAGTCATTGGGGGAGGGGAAGTAGAATTAAAATGGCTGGCCATCGGGATATCATGACTATTACAATGGATGGAGTAAAGTGTTGTCTCCCAGTCTGGGGAGGAAGCCACAATGGAAGCACCAGATGCACCTGATGGATTCACACGTGAAGGGCTTCCTCACCTGGAGGGACTGTTGAGGCCTCTGAATGCTGGTGAGGGAGGGCAGGGACACCACTCTGCATGGATGCAAGGAAAAGAGCCTAGAGGGGGATCAGTGGGGAGTGGACAAGCAGACAAGGGAGTCGCGAATGGAGTAGTTCCTGCAGAAAGCAGGGAGGGGAGGGGAAGATGTGCCCAGTGGTTGGGGGGGGGGGGGGGAATCCTGTTGGACATGGTGAACGTTGCAGAGATTGATGTCTTGGACATGGCATGGAGGCTCACAGGGTGGTTTGTGAGTTGTGAAAATGAGGTGGCCAGGGCTAGAGAACTGAAAGTTGTTGAAGTGGTGGAGAGCATGTAGTATCATAGATACAGTGGGATGAGAGGCTGCCTCATTCTTATCCTTTAACATCCAGTCCCTCGATACTTCCGTCCCCCATCAGAAATGCCTCAATGCGCTCCGACTCCTTCTAGACAACAGACCCCACCAGTTCTCCTCCGCCATCACCCTTCATCTGTACTCATCTTTAACAACTTGTCAGCTAGTCCCACCTTCTCCAAACCAAAGGGATAGCCATGGGCACTCACATGGGCTCCAGCAATGCCTGCATTTTCATGTTCCGAACCTAGACCAGGAACACTGCTCAACTCTTCCCCCACTACACTGATGACTGCTATTCTCACAGTTCCTCTGCCACATCTGCTCTCAGGATAAGGTTTTCCATCCAAAATGCCTTCTTTTTTTTCCAGAAAATGGGGGTTTCTCTCCACTGTTGTCAATGCAGCCTTCACCCATATCTCCTTCATTCCCCACATCACCATCCTTACTCCATCCATCCTTCCTCCACCTGACATTACCGGGGTACTGATCCCTGCTCTACTTTCTGCAATAAACCTGCTGTCCTCAACTCCATGATCCAACCGTCCTTCCCACCATTCCCCCTCCCGGCACTTTATCCCCGTTTCCCCCGATCCCTCATGTCCTTTTATGCCTTTATTCCCTCTTGCCCTCTTGATCTGCCTGCCATCCACAATTTCTTCCCTTTATACCGTGTCTTCTCCTATCAGATTCCATCTTCTTCAGTCATTTCTACATCACCCTTCTCAGCTTCTCATATCATTTCCATTTCAACTCCTCTTCCTTCCCAGCCCTGATGAAGGGTCTCAGCTTGAAATGTCAACTGCTCGTTTCCTTCCACAGATACTGCCTGACCTGCTGAATTCCTTCAGCATTTTGTGTGTGTTCCCTCTGATTTTCAGCAGTGGGTCTGGTAACATCCTGCACTTCAGCTATCTTCAAAAACTGTGATTCCCAGTGACAGTCAGGTATTCAGCAAAGGCTTTGATTTCACTCTCTTTTTAAATGAACCTTTGTTTCCTCTGGAGTACACAAAAGCGTGTTACCATGAGTGATAACAAATGCAGCAACCAAACAATGACTGGGGGAATTCCGTGGGTCATACAGCATCTGAGAGGGTGGGTGCCGAATCATTAATCTTCAGGTTGAAATCCTGCGTCAGAATTGAGAGTAGAGAGGGGAATGGTGAGACAGCATAGAGGAGTGGGGGAATGGTTAGACAGAGGTCAGAGGTGATTGGGGAACTGAGGAGCAGTGAAGGATGACAGGGTGAAGATAACAGAGGAGTCACAGGAGAAGGAAGATGGAGCCTGGAAATGGAGGGGAAGGGGAGGGTGAAAGAGATGACCATTGAGGGTAATAAGTAAGATTACAAAGGCTGCCACTAATGCAATCCGGAATAGCAAATTCTCTACCCCACTTCCCATTCCCACAGGCTAGGAACAGATTAAGCATTATTGTCCCAGAAAGTTCCTTCAATTCAGGATAGGAACATTTCTACAGAACTGTTATCAATTAAGTAAATTATGCTCATTCAGAATCTCACCAAAATATTCCACAGTATATGAAATCACACCACACTCTCCAAGGTGGATAGGATGCCGTCAGTGCCTTCAATGTAACAGAGTTAAAATAGGAATGTCTACACTGATCTGCTACTGCAGGTCGGCACAGACACCTTGCGGCTTTTGTACTAAAATCCCAAGGAGTTTGCAACTAAATTTCTAATTGATTATTTTCACACTTACTGACTGAAGTTCTTGTAGTTAATATTTAGTAATTAAAATGTATTCCATGCATAAAGTCATGAAAAGCACAGAAATGATCAATGTATTCATTCCTTTCTCTCCAGGTCTGGGGAGTCAAGAATGAGAAGGCAGAGGTTTAGGGTGAGAGGAGAGAGATATAGTAGGATTCTGAGGGGAATTTATCTCACCCAGAGAGCAGTCAGTACATGGAATGAGCTGCCACAGAAGTGGAATCAGCAAGGTCAAATGAGACGATCTCTTCTGCCCAGAGAGTGGTGGGATTAAGCCCCTCCAGATGTTAACTGTGTAAGCTTGCGCGCAAGAGGAGAAGATGGCAGCGCGACGCAGAGCGCTTGGCCTCTCCGGTGAATGATATCTGTAATCTGTCAAGTAGGGTACTGTGCACAATTCTGATTTGATAGAGACAGATGTGAGAGTACAGAGGAACATCTGGAAAAACTTCTGAAATGACCGTTTCACTGCAGCTGCTACTGCGCGGTCTGGAATCTCTGGAGCAGAAGGCCCCGAATCCTCCGTTTTGCTTGTTTCAGTGGCTGGGGCGAGGTCAAAGGCGCTCGGCAGAGGATGGTGCTCGGGAGGCTGGTCGGAGGCTCAAAGTTTTCAGATGGACGGACTCAGAGTCAGCAGTTGTCGGTGCCTGAAGGTTTATGGCAGGGAGCTTCTCCCTTTTGCCGCCTGCTATCAGGGACTCGGGAGTCGATTGGGACTTGAGACTTTTTTTTACCGTGCCCATGGTCTGTTCTTTATCAAAATTATGGTATTGCTTTGCACTGCCGTAACTATAAGTTATAATTATGTGGTTCTGTCAGCGTCAGTCTTTGGTTTGTCCTGTTTTTCTGTGATACCACTCTGGAGGAACATTGTATTATTTCTTACTGCATGTATGCATTTCTAAATGACAATAAACGAGGACTGAGTGTGCTCATAATCTAAAAATTGTGAGATTGTACAGGCAAGAAATGATGTTGCAAAGGAACATGTATAATCAAGCAGACAATGTCCCAGAGTTACAAGTAAGGGATTCTGAATGCCCAAGCTGTTGGGTTCGAAGGTTGGCCCAGGATCTCCCAGGTCCTTGTGGCCTCTGGTTCAACCTGCATAAGAGGCTGAGGAGACAGGATGGGAGAGTGCTGCTGAGCCAGAGCTTTCAGTGTGACTGAGATGGTGACGTCCTGGAGAGATAAAACTGGGTATCATCGGGGTGATTGAGATACATGACAAGAAACAGCAGCAGGAGCGGATCACTCATCCCTTGAGCTTGCTGTAGTGCAACACCGAGGAAGTGCTGCACTGTCAGAGCTGCTGCCTTTGGGGTAGCATGTCAACCAGGGGCTCCATCTGCTGTCTCAGGTGACTGCAGGAGATATTACAGCACTGTTTGGAAGAAGAACAGGATTTTGTTTTCCTCCTCAAGTAGCCCTGGCCAATATTTCACATTCAATCAGCATCAGAAAGAGTGAAATGGAAATTTTTTCATTCTTTAGCAGTGGGAACTACAAGGGCAGCGTACAAAGCCGAGCCACTCCATCCCGACAGGAACTCTGTGAGCAACGTGCAGGACTCTGTAGAGGAAACTTAAGTTCAAAAGAGGTCAGTCTGAACCACAAAGGCTCTGCTCCGAATTTTATAAATCTGCAGCAATGCTACATAAAACCACAAGATGTGCTTTTCATTTCTGTGCTCCAGTGCATCCAGTTGGTGTTTTGTTTTCCAAGGATTACAGTAATTGGTGAGAAACCATTCAGCACACATCAGACTGGCACGATGCAATGGAAAATTCAGATGAAAAAAAAACCCTGAATGTTGAAACATACACAGAAGCGCCTTTGTGCCAAAGCCTGCGGATCTGTAGCTGTAACCTTACCTCAGATTAGGCCAAGAGAAGTGGTATTATTTAGAGATGGAAAATGTTAGCAAGACAAATTTCTCCAAGTGACTTATTTATTTATTTCCCTCCAGGCTGACAACAAAGATCCCAATTCATAAGGTTGTTGCTGACTCAAAACAAAATATTTTTCTGCAATTGTTCTGAGAATGAGGTCACTTTAGTTTTAATGCAGAGTAACATACAGTGAGCAGCAACACAATTCTGGGTCCAAACGAGTACAACAATCTGGACCACTTAACCTGCATCAAAATAAGTGCATTTGATACCCTGCAGGAACCAGGACTACAGTTTAGAAATTTTATTTATCAATGTAGAGAAAACTGGAACTAAACTGCAAAGGATCAGATCCCCTGTAGTCTACAATCTCACAATCACTAGAAGGAATAGACTATTTACTGAAGATGAAATATTCTTATTGTGGAGTATGTTGGATTTTATTTAGAGGGAGGGAATGGGAGAGGGAAAGAGGATAGATGCCCATTTCTTTCACAAGCTCAAAATGCCATAAAGACCATAAGATAGGAGCAGAATTAAGCTATTTGGCCCATCAAGTCTGCTCCACTATTTCATCATGGCTAATCCAATTTTCCTCACAGTCCCAATCTCTTGCCTTCTCCCCGTATCCCTTCATGTCCTGACCAATCAAGAATCTATCAACCTCTACCTTAAATATACATAAAGACTTGGCCTCCACGGCTGCCTGTGGCAAAGAATTCCACAGATTCACCACTCTCTGGCTAAAGAAATTCTTCCTCATCTCCATTCTAAAAGGATGCTCCTCTATTCTGAGGCTGTGCCCTCTGGTTTTAGACGCCCACCACAGGAAACATTCTCTCCACATCCACTCTATGAAGGACTTTCACCATTCAATAGATTTCAATGAGGTCACCCTGAATTCTTTTGAATTGTAGCAAATTACAGGCCCAGAGCCATCAAACGCTCTTCGTATGACAAGCCATTCAATCCTGGAATCATTTTGTGAACATTTTCATAAAATGTGTTAAAGCCAATGGTTTCCTATTGATGTGAAACCCTTGCTAAAATGATGGAGCAAAGGCAACACACAGTAAATGTTATACTATCTGCTACCTCTCTTTATAGATCAGCGGTTTTCTGCTGTATATCATCAGCATTTCGACTGCAGCTCGGCCACTGGAACAAGAGTGACCAGCCACTGCTCAGATTAACCCAGGAAATGCAAATGAGAATGAATTCCTATTGTTTATATGCGCGAGAGCAGCCAGCCCCAAAACACCAAGGAATATGACTCCAGCTATCTCCTAGCACAGGCAGCCGAATGTAAATCAGTTTTCAAGAATTTTGGGAGATACTTTATGCTCATGATTAAGACAAATCACAGAATGAAAGTAATCCATTAAAGTCAATTTGCAGCACAAAGTAGCTTTTTTTTAAAAGATCAGTTGAGAACATCCACGCAGGTTAAAGTGAAACCTTTTCTCATATACTTAAATCATCCAGTGTCAGCACGTCGGTCAGGCACAGCATGAGCAAACATGAGGTTCTCTTCTCTGGCTTTTCGACCCAATTCCAAACACATCAAGTTGCTGCAGGAGCAGTTCCTTACAGTGGTCAAATCTGGTGGCACTCTAAGCACAGTTTTACCCAGGAGCAAATTGTGACTGCCCCAATTAGTTCCACACTGGACCCTCACAGCCAGCACCAAGTGAGGCTGCCTCAGAAGGATTTTAATCATGAAAACTCCCCACTTAAACTTTCCCCTCTGCTCTCCCACAGAGCCCCATCATTTCTTGTCCAACATAATCATTCTCACAGCTTCTTGCTCCTTGTGTCAATCTGAAAGACACTAGATGTGCTAGATTCTCAGCCAGAGTAATGGTAGCAGGCCTCTCAATCCAACTGGTCCATACCAACCAAATTTTCCATCTAAACTTGTCCAATTTGCCTGCATTTGGCCCATATTGCTCTGAACCATTCCCATGCGTGTCCTGTTAAACACCATTAATGTACCTGCCTCAACCACGTCCTCCGGGAGCTCATCCCACACACTGACCACATTGGATGAAAAAATTGCCCCTCAGGCTTCTATTAAATCTTTCCTCTCTCATTTTAAACCTATTCCCTTTCATTCTTGATTCCCTAACCCTGGAGAGAAGATGGTGTATTCTGCCCCCTCTTAATTTTATAGACCTCTACATGATCATCCCTCATTTGCCTATGCTCCAATGAAAATAGTCACAAACTGCTTATTTTCTCTCCATAACCCAGTCCCTTGAGTCCTGGCAACATCTTCATAAATCTCTTCTGTACAGTTTCCAGCTTAATGGCGTCTCTCATAGAGCAGGGTGACCAAAACTAAACACAATATTCCAAATGTGGCCTCACCAATGTCTTGTATAACTGCAGCATAACAGATATAAAAGTAATCATGTAAAGCCAATGAAAAAAAATTGCTTGTGTCCCCATAATCCTGTAATTTTTATCGTAAATTCAATAATCCTGAGTCTTCCTGAAGATCCCAGGATAACGCCCACCATGTTCAGATAGAAGTACTCCAGTCAGGGGTTGAAATTCAAATCCCACTCCTGAAGCGTGAGTAGAAAATCCAGGCCATCAGAAGAGACTGCAGCAGTCAGGGACACTGAGACTTCATCTGCTCTCTCAGCTGACACCTCTGTCTTGCAGAGGCCCGACATCAGCTCTCAAACAGCTCCTCATGCCTCCCTTTGTGTCATAATTCTACTGTTGAGCATCAGGTCTCAGTCACCACGACAATCATGGACCTCATTTCCTTGGGAGATCTTCTGCCTACCATTTGCAGTTTTATATTGTCCCAGATTCTCACGGCCTGCTTCTACCTCTTGCCCGAAATCCACAAGCACGGCTATCCTGGTAGAACCATTATTTTAGCCCACTCTTGCCTCAGACTTATTTCTTCCTAGCTTAACTCTCTCCTTTCTCCTCTGCCCTATCCTTCCCTTTTATATCTATGACACCTCCAAGCCCCTCTGCTACTTTGACCATTTTAACATAGAATAGTACAGCATATTACAGGCCCTTCAGCCCACAATGTTGTGCCGACCCTCAAACCCTGCCTCCCATATAAGCCCCCAGCTTAAGTTCCTCCATATACCTGTCTAGTAGTCTCTTAAACTTCACTAGTGTATCTGCCTCCACCACTGACTCAGGCAGTGCATTCCACGCACCAACCACTCTCTGAGTAAAAAACCTTCCTTTAATGTCCCCCTTGAACTTCCCACCCCTTACCTTAAAGCTATGTCCTCTTGTATTGAGCAGTGGTGCCCTGGGGAAAAGGTGCTGGCTATCCACTCTAACTATCCCTCTTATCATTTTGTACACCTCTATCATGTCTCCTCTCATCCTCCTTCTCTCCAAAGAGTAAAGCCCTAGCTCCCTTAATCTCTGATCATAATGCATACTCTCTAAACCAGGCAGCATTCTGGTAAATCTCCTCTGTACTCTTTCCAATGCTTCCACATCCCTCCTATAGTGAGGCAACCAGAACTGGACACAGTACTCCAGGTGTGGCCTAACCAGAGTTTTATAGAGCTGCATCATTACATCAGTTTCATTTTCAGTTCTTTTGTCCCAAAATACCCCATCTTAACGATGAATGTGCAATCCCTTCAAACCTCCGTCCCACATAAGAGTGTCTTCCTTAAGCAGAGAACCAACCTGTTCCCCACCGCCCCCTCTTCATCCTACACACTCATTCATCTGGCCAAATTAGTTCTCACTTTGAACAAATTATATTTCAGTTCTGTTCAATTTCTCCGAACAGCAAGTTCTCACTCAGTGTCAGCAAAACTAAAGAGTTGAAAATTGACTTTGGGAAGGGGAACAAAGGCAAGCATGCAGTAGTCTATATTGGGGGAAGATTGGTGATGGAGTCGGCAGCTTCAATTTCCTGGGGGGTAAATATATCAAATGCCCTGTCCTGGGCCAAGCACATAGATACAATCACAAGGTAGATGCACCATTTTTGGGAGGTTCGGCTTGTCACCAAACACACTTTCAAAACTTCTATAGATGTACCTTGAAGCTGGTTGCATCATGATCTGGAACTGTCAATCCAATGTGGAGGAACAGTAAAAACCGCAGGGAGTAGTGGACTCCTGCTCAATACATCACAGGCGCAGCTCTCCCCACCATCAGTAGTATCTACACAATGTGCTACCCCAAGGAGGCAACATCCATCGTAGATGCCCACCATCCGGGCCATGCCATCTTCTCACTGCCACCATCGGCATGTGGCATAGAAGTCTGAGTTCCTACGCTACCAGTTTCAAGGACAGCTACTTCCCTTCAAGCATTTAGTTCTTGGACCAACCTGCACAACCCCAATCACCACCTCTGTAGAGTAACATCATCACCATATCAATCACTTTGCACTAAAATGGACTTATAATTGTTTTTTCTTGTAAAACTTGTATATAATTTATGCTTTTCTCGTAAATGCTGCCTATGTGATGCTATGTGCCAATTTTGCTGCTGCATTTATGTTTTACGTTGCACCATGTGCATATATGTACTTGCGCATGTGATGCTAACGAAGACGAGGAAGTCTGTAAGTGCTAGAAATACAAAGCAGCACACACTAAATGCAGGAGGATCAAGTACCCTGACCTGCTGAGTTCCTTCAGCATTTTGTGTGTGTGTGTGTGTGTGTGTGTGTGTGTGTGTGTGTGTGTGTGTTACATGTGACAATAAACTGGACTTTCACCAAAGTTGTAACTATGGAAATTGCATGAGCTCAAGCTATGTTCAAAGTTAATTTATCATTAAAGTACTTCCATATACAACCCTGAGATTCATTTTCTTGTGGCATACTCAGTAAATCCAAGAACAATTTTAGAATCAATGAAAGCCAAATCTACCAACTTCCAACTCCATCTTGACTGCTCTTCATCTCATTCTGCCTCCTGTGGGGACTCCATTCCATTTTCCCATTTCAGTTGTGTATTTGTTCTGATGTTGAGACTTTCTGCACGTCTCCCTGAAATGCTTTCCTTCTTCCGACTGGTGCTTTCCCTGACAAAGTCCTTGTCTACATCTCATCTATTTCCCACCTCTCTGCTCCTATCTCCTCTCCCCTGGGACAGAAAAAAAAAGGATAGAGTTTTTCTGGTCATCATCTTTAAAGAGATTCCACCACCAGAGTCATGTTCCTCTAAGAATTTTGCAGGCACCATTCACATCATGACTCCCTGGTCTACTTTTCACTTCCAATGACCACCTGCCTCTTTTAGCATTTCCCCTTATAACCACAGGAGATACAATACCTATCCTTTCAACTCTCACCTTCCCACCCTCCAGGCACCCAGAAAGTCTTTCCAGGTGCATTTCTTCCAACCTAGTGCATTGCATTCAGGGTTCATAACGTGGTCACCTCTACACTGGCAAAGCCAAATGCAGATTGAGTGACCACCTGGTGGAGTAACTGCGCCCAGTCCGCAGGACGACCCTGAACTTCCTATTGCCTGCCACTTTAATTCCCACCCTGATCTATCAGTCTGTGGCCTTCTGTACTGTTACAATCAGGCCCAATGCAAGCCCAAGGAGCTAAACCACATCTCCTGCCTGGGCAATCCGAATATTTGATCAGTTATTCATCTGTGATATTGGCTCAGCTCGTTCCCAGAACAGGTGGAGGTGGGAAAGAGACTAAGCACACACCCAGTCTGACCCACTGGGCATTTATTCCTGCTCTGCAGTTTGCAACTTCTACATTCTTTCATTGGTGGTTTGACTCTGTTGCCATTCACTCATTGTTCAGACAACTTTGTCTAGAGCTTATCCCCATGGTTACCCTAGATTTACCCCATCAGAACCATCCCCTCTCCCCACCCATCCTGCAGCTTACCAAGATTATTTTGTCTCCTTCCCAGTCAAGCAAAGGGGCTTTGATCTGAAACACTAATTATGTTTCTTTTCCCACACATGCAGCCTGACCAGCTGAATATTTCCAGCACTTCTTGCTTTTATTTATTTTATTTTAGATTTCTAGCATCGCCAGTTTCATTGATTTTCACACAAGTTTCCATAGGCATCAGTTTGAAAAGGAGAGTTAAATCCAGTCTCTTCACTAACAATCAATATTACTGAAATTTTTTTTATCATTAACAGTTTGTAGCCACCTGCCTGCTCTGTCCCATTCTGTTTTCTCTTTATTTGACAAGTAATTGACAAGAATAATTTTTCTTTAATGGTCCATACACCTCAAGTCAGACTTAGACCCTCAACGCTAACTTTGCCCTTGCTTTTCCTCAGTCAGTTTCATTAAGTCCTTGGTGACAGGTTTACGATCAAGAACACCAAAGAACTGGGAAGTTAGGACACAGTTATACAAGAATGATGAGGCCTCGCTTGAAGTACTGTGTAGAGTTTTGGTCACCCTATTATAGGAATTATGTAATTAAACTAAAAGTAATGCCGAAAAGATTTACCAGAATATTGCCTTGACTTGGGGGCTCGAGGTTGTGAGGACTAGCACTTCATTTCCTGGAACGTGGGAGACTGGGTGGTGGCTTGGCAGACGTACAGGAGATCGAGGCAGGGTGAAAGCACATAGCCTTCTTCCCAGGGCGGGGTGCTAAAAACAAGAGGGCACGCGTCTAAGATAAGAGGCAAGCGATTTAAATGGAACATCAGGGATGGGGTGTGAGCTTGGAATGAGCTGCCACAGGTAGTGGTTGAAGGGGGCACATTAGCAATATCTAGATAGGTACATATATCAGAGAGATATAGAGGGCTATGGGCCAAATGCAGGCAGACAAGCAACAGAGTCTACTTGGGTGAGTTAGGCTGAAGGGCTGTTTCCATGCTGTGTTACACTATAATTGCCATGCTTTTTTTTAAAAAAAAGCATCAAATGCCCTGCTCTGCAATGGCGACCACACTTTCTACTGAGTTGTAAAGAACAAGTTAATGAAGCAGAGGGCAATGTGCAGCTTCTGCTCTGGTTGTTCATCATGACAGAGAATGATTTTCCAATCAAAAGGATTTTGCAACAACAAAGAAGCTCCCCTTGTTCTTCTGTTGATAAAGCTCTCCAATTAACCCCTGATCGCTCCCCTGAGGCCGTGCAAATTTATCCTTTATGAGCATAAATCCAGTTCCCTGACAAATCTTTTCCAGCAACAATGTATTTCACACACTAACACTGCATTTAGAAAATGTTTTCCCAGAATTTAACCCTGATGAGTGCATTTTGGGAAGTTAAACAAGGACAGGCCTTGCACAGTGAGTGGCAGGGCCCAGCAGAGTGCTGAACAGAGAGATCTTGGGGTAGCAATACATAGTTTGCTGAAAATGGGAATACAGGTGGACAGAGGTGGTGAAGTTGGTGAAGAAGCATATGGATGCTTATTTCCATGGGCCAAGACACTGAGTACAAGAGTTGAGATGTCATTTTACAGGTGTACAAAATATTGGTTAGGCTGCACTTGGGAGTATTGTGTGGAGTTGTGGCACCACACGACTGGAAGGATGCAGTTAAGTTATAGAGGATGTGGAAAAGATTCACAAGGATGTCGCCTGGATTGAGATGCCAGGAAAAGATTCGATAGGTAAGGAGTGTTTTCCCTGGAGTGTGGGCAGCTGAGAAGCGACATAACAGAAGTTTATAAAATGATGAAAAGGTGTAGATATGATTAATAACCTTTTATGTGGAAGAGGTACTGAAAACAAGCAAGACATATTGTGAACAGAAGATCTGAGATACATTTTTCAGAGTTGTTGGTATCTGGAATAAGCTGAAGGAGACGGTGGAGGCAAGAACAGTAGGAACATGTTCAAGGCACCTTCACAAGTATTTCAATGGGCAATGGGCAGATGAATATGGAGCTAATGCAGGCAAGTGGGATATGGCACGATGGTCAGTATAGATGTGGCAGATTGAAGGTCCCGTTTCTATGCTCTACCACTCTATAGACTTTCCTTAATCATAGTTATGTCAGTCCTCTCTCCTTCAGCCTTCATGCCAGTGGAGTCAAGGTCTTCCTGCTTGACGCTACTCACTTTCTAAAGTAAACGGAATGTGTGGTACAGTTAAATTTGAGTAGGCTTTGAAAGCTAGAATCCTAATCAGTGCATCAACCATCAAAGAAGTCTCACAAAGGTGCATAATGAGATTCTGGGCTAAACTCTTAAGACCAACACCTTCTACTTCAGTAGGGGGTTGTAACAGTAAATGAGCTCCTTTATTAATGCTGCAACTAATATTGTCCTGGAAAGACAAATCAGAGATGAAGCACCCAAGTAAGATTAAAGAGAAGTTGTACTGGTACCTATATCATTAAGTTTTCCTCTTTAATGTAAGAGTACTGAATTGGAAAGAAAGCTAATAGAGAAAACAAAGTTACTTGAAAAGGATGATACTGAGGATTGCTATCCAAGGAAAAGTTATAGTGAGGCTTGCACTGGTAACTGGAACATAATGACACACTGAAGTGCGATTGTGTATATTCACAATCATCTATTGCACATTATAGCTCAATAAAAATACTTCCTAAACTCTTAAATACAATTTCAAACTCACAAATACAGTCTTGCTTTTATTCCAAACAAAAAGAATAGTCATTTTCTGCCTCACAATAGAAATCCCTTCTAAAAAGATGATTTAATTTGTGAGAGAAGAAACAGTCTGCATTGATGGAGAAAGACGCTCATGGATGGATGTGCCAAAGGGTATTACAGCCAATTGAGCATTGTGGAAATGCAGTCATGTATCACAATTTGGATAAACAATAGCCAATTTGCCCTGAGCAAGTTCCCACAAACTGCCACGTGATAATGTTCATTCTTAATAATGATTTCAGCTGAGAGGTATCATTTAGCAGACACTGGAGGCAATATTTCTCGGACATTTGCATCTACAAACACTTGTACAAGAAAGAACTCATCAAAAAAATATATTTCTGTTAATGGAGCACTTGCACCACTCTACACGAGACTGAGAGTCAAAAAGGTTTTTCTGTTCATGTTTTTGCCAATAGAACAAGCTGCCAACTCGTAGTTAATACCATGCCCACAAAATCACCAGTGTTAACTGGGGAAAGTCACTCCTGTTTGGATCAATAGGCACATCTACTGGAGAACTGCTCTGAGGGAAATTTTGAGCAGAACTGAAAGGCAGGCAGACCAAACAAGATCTGCTTCATCTCAAATTACAGGTGACAATCCGCTGACCTGCGTACAATATCCACACATACACAAATGAGCTCCTATATTACTAAATTGAAAACTCTGATGTATATGCAGTACATGCATTCAGTCCAATCAAGAGCAGTTTCCTTTCCACTTTTAGTAATTGGTCTTTCATATCTATCTTAAGAGCATGCTAATATCAAATATTACGATACAATGGAGGGTTTTTTTTTGTAATGATTGGATAGTTTTCCCACTTACAGACAAAATCAACCTGGAGACACTAAGAATTGAACACTTTTTTCATCCAGACACAGGCAGTACATCTTCTGTAGGTCCATGCTTTATGGACATTCATTTGTGGGTTTAAAGTGACCAATTTCAAGAAAGCAAAAGAAAAAAGCAATTGAATCGCCTATGTAAATATTAAGTAGTCCATCCACAAGATCTGACTAAACACACACAGGCATAGAACCAAATTCAAACAAAACAATGCTCGCTGCACTAGCTGTACAAGTGAGTCTCAAACAAAACGAGCAGCAATGCCTTCTAGCACTGCATGGTCATGGTCATGGACATTAGCTTTTCCCTCATCAAGCTTGGAAAGTCAGCAACCACAAATAAAATGACAACTTCATCTCCACACCTTTCTTCCAATGTCACCAACAGCCCCCACTCATGGCTTGATTAAACTTTCTTAGAGTGAATGCGCGCGCACACACACACACACACACACACACACAAAAGAAGGGGAATAAAACAAATTGGAGGGCACAGGTTTAAGGTGAGAAGAGAGATCCAATGGGCATACGATGGTGCATAAGTGGGTTGAGCTGCCACTGGAAGTGGTTGAGGCAAGTATACTAACAACATTTAAAATTTGGGTGGACACACGAATAGCAAAAGGGACCAACTGTGAGCCAATGGGACCAGCTGGGGGCAGCACGGTGGAGTAGCAGTTAGCCTAACGCCATTACAATACCAGCAGCAAGATCAGGCTTTGAACCCCGCCATGGTCTGTAAGGAGTTTGTACCTTCCCCCTGTGACAATGCACATTTCCTGTCAGTGCTCCAGTTCTCTCTCACATTTCAAAGACGTGCAGGTTAGTGAGTTGTGGGCATGATATACATGGTGACACTTGCGGGCTGCCAAGCACAATCCTCACTGATTTGGTTTGACACAAACGTCGCATTTCACTGCATGTTTCAATGTACATTTCAATGTACATATGACAAAGTTAATCTTTATTTTCTAATCTTAAAGGGCATGTTTCCCTACTGTATTTATTACTCCATGACTCGAAAGCAAAATATAAATTCTTTTCAGAACAGAAAACTTTGTCAAATTTCAAATCAATTAACCACAGTGCTAAATACAACTTTTGCAATGAATTTTAAATGATTTCAAGATATAACACAAATAATAATAATCTGAAATAACCAATATAAATGCAGATATATCCCACCCACCAAATCTTATCCCTCAACACTCTCGTGCACAGAGGTAAATTCAAAGAAATTCTAATGGCAGTAGCTGAAGATGTAAGGCTTAAATAAATGGGCAAGAATTAATCATAAGATTTGTAAAAAAAGAATAATGAGCTCCTCATCTTTCCACCTACTCTGGTTTGATATTTCTCTTATTATTAGACTCCTAATTATATACAAGGTGACATAATTCTGGACACATGAACTGACTAATCCCTAAAAATTATAACCACCATGTTTCATTATGCCTCTCAAGATCTCTGCAAGAGACCTACAGAAAAAGAAAACACTCTCTGCATTGCCGAAAAAATTTTTTAGAAGTTTTGTCTTGGGTAACTTTTTGATTGCTGGTACTTTAGCTCCTTCATTTGTTAATCAAATACAAGACCCAAGTGTCACATAAAACATATCAGTTACATTATACTGCAGATGCAAATAAAAACTGGAAATATTGGAAAACTGCAGATCTATATAATCAAGGGGATTGATGTTCACAGGGAAATTTAATTAATACGGACCTCGCAGTCGGGTAGCGGTGCATCCCTGAAACTGATTGGTTTCACCTTTAAAGGAAGGCACCACAAATGTCCCAGTCACATTGAACATCAAGGGAAGGAATGAAAGGCAGTGCTCGGAAAGAGATTCATACCGAGGACACAGCGCACATGTTGAGCGAGCCAGATGGCCCAGACCCCAACCTCTGTCTGGGACTTAGAGAAGCAGCAGTCCGGATAGAATAATCACACACAAGGAAACACCCTTGCCCATATCTCCCTGCAGCAATCAAGTGGGAAATTCTGCCTCACCAGATTTATGCGTACTGGGCGGAGCCCTGCCCCCACCTTGACTACTCAGACCACATCTCTGTTATGCTAATCCCAGCATACAGACCGCTCATCAGGTGCTCCAGACCAGTTCAGAAGCAGGTGAAAACCTGGCTAGCACGAGCCATCTCTGCTCTCCAAGACTGCTTTGAGCATACTGACTGGCACATGTTCAGGGAGGCTGCAACCGATGGCGACTCTACCAGCTTAAAGTACACGGCATCAGTGACTAGCTACATCAGCAAGTGCATTGATGACGTCACTGTGGCCAAGACTATCACCACACGGGCTAACCAGAAGCCATGGATGACCACTGAGATGCGTGCGCTGCTGAGAACCCGTGAATCTGCCTTCAGAGCAGGCGACAAGGCAGCCCTAACAACGGGAAGGGCCAAACTCTCCTGAGCCATCAGAGAGGCAAAGCATGCACATGCCCAGCGAATCTACAGCCACTTCCAGGACAGTGGTGACACGCGGTTCATCCTTCCCAGATGCGTTGAATAATTTCTATGCTCACTTTGAGGTGGAAAATGACGTGGCGGCAAGGAAGACCACCCCTCCTCTAAACAACCAGTGCTGTGTCTTACCATGGCCAATGTGAGGAGAACCCTGTGCAGGGTCAACCCATGAAAGGCTGCTGGACCAGACAATATTCCTGGCAGAGTGCTTAAAGGATGTGCAGACCAGCTAGCTGAGATCCTCACTGACATCTTCAACATCTCCCTGAGTAGTGCCGTTGTTCTATGTGCTTCAAGGCCGCCACCATCATACCCGTGCCGAAGTCTTCAGTGTCCTGCCTAAACGACCACAGTCCCATCCCACTCACATCCATCATCATGAAGTGTTTCGAGAGGCTCGTCATGAGGCACATCAAAACCCTGCTGCCCCCCTCACTGGACCCCCTGCAGTTCGCGTACCATCCCAACCGTTCAACAGACGACACCATTGCCATCACCCTCCACCTGGCCCTAACCCACCTGCACAAAAAAGACACGTACGTTCGAATGCTGTTCATAGACTTCAGCTCAGCATTCAACACAATCATTCCTCAGAAACTGATTGGAAAGCTGAGCCTACTGGGCCTGAACACCTCCCTCTGCAACTGGATCTTAGACTTCCTGACTGGGAGACCTCAGTCAGTCTGGATTGGAAGCAGCATCTCCAACACCATCACACTGAGCACGGGGGCCCCCCAGGGCTGTGTGCTCAGTCCACTGCTGTTCACTCTGCTGACCCACGACTGTGCTGCAACACATAGCTCGATTCATATCATCATTCGCCAACGACACAACCGTGGTGGGTCTCATCAGCAAGAACGATGAGTCAGCATACAGAGAGGAGCTGCAGCAGCTAACGGACTGGTGCAGAGCCAACAACCTGTCTCTGAATGTGAACAAAACAAAAGAGATGGTTGTTGACTTCAGGAGGACACGGAACGACCACTCTCTGCTGAACATCGACGACTCCTCCGTAGAGATTGTTAAAAGCACCAAATTTCTTGGTGTTCACCTGGTGGAGAATCTCATCTGGTCCCTCAACACCAGCTCCATAGCAAAGAACCCTCAGCAGCTTCTCTACTTTCTGCAAAGGCTAAGAAAAGTCCACCTCCCACCCCCCATCCGCACCGCATTCTACAGAGGCTGTATTGAGAGCATCCTGAGCAGCTGCATCACTGCCTGGTTCGGAAATTGCACTGTCTCAGATCGCAAGACCCTGCAGCGGATAGTGAGGTCAGCTGAGAAGATCATCAGGGTCTCTCTTCCCACCATTACAGACATTTATACCACACGCTGCATCCGTAAAGCAAACAGCATTATGAAGGACCACACGCACCCCTCATACAAACTCTTCTCCCTCCTGCCATCTGGCAAAAGGCACCGAAGCATTCCGGCTCTCACGACCAGACAATGTAACGGTTTCTTCCCTCAAGCCATCAGACTCCTCAATACCCAGAGCCTGGACTGACACCAACCTACTGCCCTCTACTGTGCATATTGTCTTGCTTATTATTTATTGTAATGCCTGCACTGTTTTGTGCACATTATGCAGTCCTGGGTAGGTCTGTAGTCTAGTGTAGTTTTTTTTTAAGATTATGACGACACACAGCCCTCTTTTATTGTTATTTAGTAATGCATGCATTAAGAAATGATACAATATTTCCTCCAGTGTGATATCACAAAACACAGGACAAACCAAGACCGAAAAAGCTAACTAAACCACATAATTATAACATATAGTTACAACAGTGCAACAATACCATAACCTGATGAAGAACAGTCCAGGGCCAGATGGTCTGCATCCCAGAGTGCTTAAGGAAGTAGCCCAAGAAATAGTGGATGCATTAGTGATAATTTTTCAAAACTCATTAGATTCTGGACTAGTTCCTGAGGATTGGAGGGTGGCTAATGTAACCCCACTTTTTAAAAAAGGAGGGAGAGAGAAACCGGGGAATTATAGACCAGTTAGCCTAATGTCGGTGGTGGGGAAACTGCTGGAGTCAGTTATCAAAGATGTGATAACAGCACATTTGGAAAGTGGTGAAATGATCGGACAAAGTCAGCATGGATTTGTGAAAGGAAAATCATGTCTGACGAATCTCATAGAATTTTTTGAGGATGTAACTAGTAGAGTGGATAGGGGAGAACCAGTGGATGTGGTATATTTGGATTTTCAAAAGGCTTTTGACAAGGTCCCACACAGGAGATTAGTGTGCAAACTTAAAATACACAGTATTGGGGGTAAGGTATTGATGTGGATAGAGAATTGGTTAGCAGACAGGAAGCACAGAGTGGGAATAAACGGGACCTTTTCAGAATGGCAGGCAGTGACTAGTGGGGTACCGCAAGGCTCAGTGCTGGGACCCCAGTTGTTTACAATATATATTAATGACTTGGATGAGGGAATTAAATGCAGCATCTCCAAGTTTGTGGATGACACGAAGCTGGGTGGCAGTGTTAGCTGTGAGGAGGATGCTAAGAGGATGCAGGGTGACTTGGATCGGTTGGGTGAGTGGGCAAGTTCAGGGCAGATGCAATTTAATGTGGATAAATGTGAAGTTATCCACTTTGGTGGCAAAAATAGGAAAACAGATTATTATCTGAATGGTGGCCGATTAGGAAAAGGGGAGGTGCAACGAGACCTGGGTGTCATTATACACCAGTCATTGAAAGTGGGCATGCAGGTACAGCAGGCGGTGAAAAAGGCGAATGATATGCTGGCATTTATAGCGAGAGGATTCGAGTACAGGAGCAGGGAGGTACTACTGCAGTTGTACAAGGCCTTGGTGAGACCACACCTGGAGTATTGTGCGCAGTTTTGGTCCCCTAATCTGAGGAAAGACATCCTTGCCATAGAGGGAGTACAGAGAAGGTTCACCAGATTGATTCCTGGGATGGCAGGACTTTCATATGAAGAAAGACTGGATGAACTGGGCTTGTACTCGTTGGAATTTAGAAGATTGAGGGGGGATCTGATTGAAACATATAAAATCCTAAAGGGATTGGACAGGCTAGATGCAGGAAGATTGTTCCCGATGTTGGGGAAGTCCAGAACGAGGGGTCACAGTTTGAGGATAAAGGGGAAGCCTTTTAGGACCGAGATTAGGAAAAACTTCTTCACACAGAGAGTGGTGAATCTGTGGAATTCTCTGCCACAGGAAACAGTTGAGGCCAGTTCATTGGCTATATTTAAGAGGGAGTTAGATATGGCCCTTGTGGCTACGGGGATCAGGGGGTATGGAGGGAAGGCTGGTGCAGGGTTCTGAGTTGGATGATCAGCCATGATCATAATAAATGGCGGTGCAGGCTCGAAGGGCCGAATGGCCTACTCCTGCACCTATTTTCTATGTTTCTATGAGCACAGTAAAAAGTTCAAAGTCTCTCAAATGTCCCACATCTCACGCAGATGGGAAAAGGAAGAAAACTCTCCCCGCCTTGCCCGACCACAGTCCGACTCTGAGTCGAACGAAGACTTCGAGCCTCCGATCAGCTCTCCGACACCGAGTACCGAGCACCATCTCTATCTGAACGATTCAACCTCAATCTCGGTCGCCAACAGCAGGCAAAGCCGGGGATTTTGAGGCCTTCCCTCCAGAAGATTCTCGATCGCGCAGTAACAACAGCAGCGAACGGCGTTTCAGAAATTTCTCCAGATGTTCCTCTGTGCTTTCATGTCTATCTTCGTCAAATCAGAATTGTCCACGGCCCCTATTTAATGGCTATGGTATCATTTTCACCGGAGGGCTGCGCACGCGCGACACGCTATCTCTCCTCCCGTCACCATTGTGTTGTTTTATGTAGTTCAGTGTAGTTTTTGTATTGTTCATGTAGCACCATGGTCCTGAAAAACATTGTCTTGTTTTTACTGTGTACTGTACCAGCAGTTATGTTCAAAATGACAACAAAAAGTGACTGGACTTGACCTGTTCATCCCTCATGCCACTTAGCTGTTGATACCCGCTAACCCCTTATGCATTCCCTTAGAAAGCAATGGAACAAGCATTCTGGTGATCCCATGAATGAGGTACAGATCCTATCATTAACAGTTCCATTTGTCTTTGAGCTCATGAACAACATAACAAGAACATGCCCTTCCCCCACTCTAAAACTATGTACTGAATCGGATTAAAGCCCATAAAAAGACTAAGCTTATCATCTGCTTTTAAAATGCATGGGTGTATTCTCTGAATATAGGCTTGAAAATGGCCCCACAACACTTCCCGGTATTAAACCAGTTGACATTTTTTGTGAAAGTCACTTTCAGAGCTTCAATTCTGCATTTGATGTTATTGTGTTTCTCTGTATGTCACACTGGATTGCCAGTTTCAGTATATTTGCTACTGAATGCAGCACAGCAGGTACAATCTTTGCAGCTCACTCTTAATGGTTATACCACTGTGCAAACAACACTCTTCCAGATACTTGGGAGTGCTGCTCCTGAATGGATGAATCGTGCAACATTAGCAGAAGAGAAGGAGAATGCTCCGTCAGACCTGCTGGAAGCAATACTATATCCATTGGAAAACTGCTTTTAGTACAAGGAAGAGTCCACGGAGCCCCTTCAGGGCCACAGCCAGGTTATTCTCAGGGAAGTCTCTGAACGGACCAGAGTACAGTCTCTGAATGTCAGCACTCTGGGGAAGTATACTTTCAGGTATTGGTTGAAATATGCTCCTGTATTCTGAAGCAGTTAGCATTTTGCAGAATAAGGTTATGATCGAACTGTGATTGACAGCAGAGAAAAGAAGTGAAGAGGAGGCTGAGCTATCTCATTTGCAGCTCAGACCTCATTGGAGGAAGGTCAATTTATTGGCTAAAACCACCCTCTTGTGAGGAGACAGTACCTAGACATATTGATAAATTTGGTGAACTGGTTTATTATTGCCCCATGTACTGAGTTACAGTGAAAAACATTGTTTTCAATGCCATCCATGCAGACCAGTTGATTACAACGGTGCATTGAGGTAGCACAAGGTAAAAGTTTTGATTTTTTTTGAGCTTCTGATTAAGTCAGCTGCTCTACCAAGGCTGCGGGAAGCGTAGACATGGCCCATGGAGTGGAATCGGGTTTCCGCAATGTGCTGAGCTATGTCCACACTGCGTGTGTTTCTTGTGGTCACGGGTAGAGCCGTTGCCATACCAAACCATGATGCATCTAGGACAAGGGAGATGTCTTCATTTTTTAAAGAAAGGGGCTTCCCTTCCTCCACTATTAACTCTGCTCTTAAACGCATCTCCCCCATTTCACGACATCTGCTCTCACTCCATCCTCCCGCCACCCCACTAGGAATAGGGTTCCCCTGGTCCTCACCTACCACCCCACCAGCCTCCAAGTCCAACATATTATTCTCCGTAACTTCCGCCACCTCCAACAGGATCCCACCACTAAGTACATCTTTCCCTCCCCCCATCTCTCTGCATTCCGCAGGGATCGCTCCCTACACAACTCCCTTGTCCATTCGTCCCCCCCCATCCCTCCCCACTGATTTCCCTCCTGGCACTTATCCGTGTAAGCGGAACAAGTGCTACACATGCCCTTACACTTCCTCCCTTACCACCATTCAGGGCCCCAAACAGTCCTTCCAGGTGAGGCAACACTTCACCTGTGAGTCGACTGGGGTGATATACTGCATCCGGTGCTCCTGATGTGGCCTTTTATATATTGGCGAGACCCAACGCAGACTGGGAGACCGCTTTGCTGAACATCTACGCTCTGTCCGCCAGAGAAAGCAGGATCTCCCAGTGGCCACACATTTTAATTCCACATCCCATTCCCATTCTGACATGTCTATCCATGGCCTCCGCTACTGTAAAGATGAAGCCACACTCAGGTTGGAGGAACAACACCTTATATTCCGTCTGGGTAGCCTCCAACCTGATGGCATGAACATCGACTTCTCTAACTTCCGCTAAGGCCCCACCTCCCCCCCGTACCCCATCTGTTACTCATTTTTATGCACACATTCTTTCTCTCACTCTCCTTTTTCTCCCTCTGTCCCCCTGAATATACCTCTTGCCCATCCTCTGGGTCCCCCCCCCCCGCCTTGTCTTTCTTCCCGGACCTCCTGTCCCATGATCCTCTCGTATCCCCTTTTGCCTATCACCTGTCCAGCTCTTGGCTCCATCCCTCCCCCTCCTGTCTTCTCCTATCATTTTGGATCTCCCCCTCCCCCTTTCAAATCCCTTACTCACTCTTCCTTCAGTTAGTCCTGACGAAGGGTCTCGGCCTGAAACGCCGACTGCACCTCTTCCTAGAGATGCTGCCTGGCCTGCTGCATTCACCAGCAACTTTGATGTGTGTTGCATCAGAATAGAATGCTTTCCACAGTGCGCTGATAAAAATTGGTGAGGTTATTTCTGCACATAACATTTTTTGAGAAACTAGTTTGAAAGGTAAAAGATTTGCATCAAAATTTTCTTGCACAAGGCTTTTTGTTTTCAACGACCTGAAATTAAACATTGACTTTCTCGAGAAAGAAAAGCGGAACCACTCACTTCTGTGCCACATAGGACATTTTCCTTTCAGTACAATTGATTAAAATTTGCATTAACAGGGCAATGGTGAAAACAGCCTGACAGAAGTTAATAGAATTATGAGAGACATAGACAGAGTAAACAGTCAGCATCTTTTTTTTTACCCAGGATTGAAATATCTAATCCCAGAAGGTAAGCATTTAAGGTGATAGGGGGAGAGTTCAAAGGGGCAAATTTCTCACACATTTAAGAGGACCTTAGATAGGCACATTAATATCCAGAGAATGGAGAGATATGGACTATGTGCAGGCAGAAGGGATTAAGTTAATTCACCATCGGTACAACATGGTAGTCCAAAGAGCCTGTCCCTGTGCTGTACTATTCTACATACAGTTCAAAGTTAATTTCAAAGTATGTATACCACAGTATATACAACCTTGAGATTTGTCTCTTTACAGGCAGCCACAAAACTGCCTGAAACCCAATGGAACCCATTAAAAAAGAGCAATCAAACACACTATATGCAAAAAAAGAACAAATCGTGCAAACAATAAGCAAATAACATTCAGAGCTAAAGTTCACGAAAGTGAGTTGATGAACTGAGGATCTTCTTCCCTCAGTTCCTCCGTCTCCACCACATCTGCTCTCAGAAGGAAGTTTTTCATTCTACAACGAAGGAGATATTCTCTTTTTTGAAAGAAAAGGGCTTCCCTTCCTCCACCAAGGCTGCCCTCAACCATGTCTCCTATTTTACACACGTCTGCTCTTACCCCATCCTCCCCCCGCTCTACCAGGGATAGGGTCCCTCTTGTCCTGTCCTCGCCTACCACCCCATCAGCCTCCGTGTCCAGCACATAATTCTCCACAACTTCCACCATCTCCAACAGGATCCCACCACCAAGCAAATCTTTCCCTTCCCCTGACTTTCTGCTTTTCGCAAGGATTGCTCCCTACGCGATTCCCTTGTCCATTTGTCCCTCTCCATTGATCTCACTGCTGGCACTTATCCTTGCAAGTGGAACAAGTGCTCCACCTGCCCCAACACCTCTTCATCAGTACTGTTCAGGGCCCTAATCAGTTATTCCAGGTGAGGCGACACTTCATCTGTGAGTCTGTTGGGGTCATATACTGTGTCCGGTGTTCCCAGTGTGGCTTCCTGTACACTGGTGAGGCCCAATGTCGATAGGGAGACCGCTTCGCCAAGCATCTACACTCCGTCCACCTGAAAAAGCGGGATTTCCTAAGTGACCGCCCATTTTAATTCCACTTGCCATTCCCATTCCAAAATGTCTATCCATGGCCTCCTCCACTGTCATGATGAGGCCACACTTAGGTTGCAGGACTAACATCTTGCATTCCGTTTGGGTAGTCTCCAACCTGACGGCATGAACATTGATTTCTCTAACTTCTGGTAATGCCCCTTACCACCCCCTCTCCTTCACTATTTCCCATCTCCTTTTCCCTCTCTCACTTCATCTCCCTGCCTACCCATTGACTCCCTCTGGTGCTCCCACCCCCATGTCTTTCTTCCATGGTCTTCTGTCTCTTTCACTTATCAACTTACTTCATCCCTCCCCCTTCAGGTTTCACCTATCACCTTGTCTTCCAGTCCCCCCCCACCCCCCCACTTTTTAAATCTACTCTTCGGCTTTTTTCCCCTCCAGTCTGGCCAAAGTGTTTGGCCTGAAATGTTGACAACATACTTTTTCACAGACGTTACCTGGCCTGCTGAGTTCCTCCAGCTTTTTGTGCGTGTTGCCTAAACAACTTGGAATGTCTTCCAATGGTGTTCACTTCCAGCTGAACAGATCAACAGGCAAGAGAGTAGTATGTGTTTTTATTAGGTTCATTCAGAGACTCCCAATGGTCAAGTAGAACACACTTGTCCACAAGTCACACCCCTCCAGGTCTCTAGCACATTAGTTTTCAATGTACAAGGACACAATGTGAAAAAGTGTAGGAAGTTATGATTTGGCATAAATATCCTTAGGCAGTGTTGGGATGCTGGTGCTTTTGTGATCCAGAGGTGCTTCAGAAGACTAGAGTGAGGTGTAAAACTTGTTATTTACAGTTAGTTTACAAGAACAAAGAAAAGAGCAGAGTCCAATGAAACCCTGGTCATCCTCCACAAAGACTAGCTCTGACTAAAAAGATAAACATTCCAGTGATAATAATCAGCCTATAAAATAGCCAGATCCAAGTGATGGGATACCGACTGCAGAAAAACTAAGAAGCTTCTGGAAAAATGCAGAAGCAACTATGCTACAATTACTGGAAAATTTACTGAACAATTACTCATATATAGATAATATAAAAATACAAGCACAGAAAAGTTAAACTTCAAGAACAGTAACAATTCTACAGCCTAACTGGAGTGAAAGAAAATTATGAAGTGGTGAACGCAACGTAACACGCCACTTACTCCATTATCTGCCTTACTTTAGTAGTTTTCTGCAGAGATACCACGTAAACAGAATTGCGATGATACAAATTATGGGCTAGTATCACAAGTGTAAAGAAAGTCCTGCAAGAGGTTGTATGGCTTGTTGTGTCATATCCACATTATCTTCACTGCAACTTCCAATTATCATTTCTTTAAATCTCTTTCCCCAGTTCTGACAAAAGTCCTACAGCTTTAACCATTTCTATTTCCAACATGTTTGGTTTTTATTTCTTGCCTCCTATCAAGTGGTTTGGAAGGTTACCACTGCAGTGACTCTTCCAGGAAATCTTTCCCAGAACATCTCTCCCATTCGACATGAGGAAAGGCCAGGACAGAACGTTCTAGCCATGGTATTCTGTCAACATGCACGCTGAACAGATACAGCCCTCCTCTGCCTGAGCTTTCGCTGGAATTTACTGCAATTGGAGTACTGACTGCAATTCTGGTCACTCCATTGCAGAAAGGGTGTGGAGACTTAGGCAAAGTGCAGGAGAGGTCTATCAGGGTGGTATCTGGATTAAAGGGTATGACCTATAAGGAGACGTCAGACAAATTTGGGTTGTTTTCTCTGGAACATCAGAGGCTGAGGGGAGACCTGACTGATCGTAATTTAGATAGGGAAGACCGTTAGAATCTTAATCCCAGTGGAGAAAAGTTAAATACTAAAGGACATGCATTTGAGATGAGGGGAGAAAGTTGAAAAGAGATGTATGGGGCAAGTTGTTTTTTTTAAAAACAGAGAGACCCTCAACCATCAGGCTCTTGGACCTGAGGAGGCTCTTGAACTCTTCCCATAACCTATGGACTCACTCAAGCTGACGGCATGAACATCAATTCCTCGATTTTTCGGTAATGGACGTCCCTTCCCCACTTCACCATTCGCCATCCACTTTTCCCTCTCTCACCTCATCTCCTAGCCTGCCCATCACCTCCCTCTGGTGCTCCTCCCCCCTTTTCTTTCTTCCATTGCCTTCTGTCTCACCTAACAGGCTACCCCTTCTCCAGCCCGGTATCTCCTTCACCAATCAACTTCCCATCTCTTTACTTCACACTCCCCCCACTTCCCAGTTTCACTTAGCACCTTGTGTTTCTCCCTCCCCCAACCTTTTAACTCTACTCATCTTTTTTTCTCCAGAAACGGAGGCTGGTGGAGTGGTAGGTGAGGACAGAGGAACCCTATCCCTGGTAGGGCGATGGGCCCGAAACATCGACTGTACTCTTTTCCATAGATGCTGCCTGGCCTGCTGAGTTCCTTCAGCATGTTGCATGGACTTCCAGCTTCTGCACATTTTCTCTTGTTTGTAGGTAACAGTCAAATCTGTTGCAAGCAGATTTTAATGCACTCATATATAAAGTCATCCACTTTGAGACAGAAACAAAATGCATCTTAATTGATAAAAATCTAGAACTAGGCAGAGACATGGGAAATGCAGCAATCCATATACAAAGCAAGAACCGGCAGAATTTTTCTTTCCACACTTGAAATTTTATGTAGAGTGAAACTTAAATAATCCGACATGCTTGGCACATCACAGTGCCAGACCAGCAGGTTTGCTGGAACATCAGATGATGTATACTAATTTATTTCACCTTATCACATCATACAGCAGTTTAACACACTATGCAATGAGCCTGCTGAGTTGAAAAGGTGGAGGAAAGATACAAGCACTCTGAATAACGGCCCTATCTGTAAACCTACTTGCGTTCCTGAGCCAGATTAATACTTGGACAAAAATGAGGGAAACAGTGTGTTATTACTCTTTCAGTTGCAAACAACATTCAGTCTGGGTCAAACCTAAGAGAGCAGCATCCATCATCAAGGACTCCCACCAACCAGGCCACGTACCCTTCTTGCTGCTGCTATAAGGAAGGAGGTACAAGAGCGGTCCCAAACCACCAGGTTCAGGAACAGTTATTACTCTTCATCTATCAAGTGCCTGAACCAGCATGAATAACTTCACTCACCTCAAAGCTAAACTAATGCTACAATCGGTGGATGCTCTTCCAAGACTCTATAACTCATCTCCTTAGTACTATCCATTTCCTTATTTTTTATTTGCATGGTTTGTCAGTCTTTGTTCCTGTGTAGTTTTCATTGATTCTATTGTATTTCTGTTCTACTGTGAATGCCTGCAAGCAAATTAATCTTAAATTAGTATTTAGCGACACATACACACATTGGTAATAAATTTATTTTGAACTATTCTCTTAACTCTGAGACTGCTAACTTTTTGCTAACCTATCGTACAGGTGGTCATAGGGAAAAGGCAAAAATAAGGAATCAAGTTGCAGCTCAGCCATGATCTCACCGAATGACAGAAGAGGTCAACGGGGAGATAAGACCTACACATTTTCCTACGCTTTCACATACAACAGCCTTGTGCACAGTTTTCAGGGCCAATATGAATCCAAATATTTCCAAATATCCAAATTCCAAGCAGTTATCCCTCTGAGCACATTGCAGCTTCTGGACTCAATATTGAATTCTTCAGCTACACGGAACCTGATTTGTGTCTGAATCAGTCGACCATCTGTAACACTGGCTTAGTTGTTTATCGTGCCCCTATTTTGTTCTTCTGGGAGTGAAGGGAGAAATGTCCTGCCTGTCTCTCTGCTCCTCACAACTCCTACCTTCTTTTGTTAAGGCTCTCACTCTCTAGCTGCTCCCATTCATTCACTGACCAGATAGCCTTGTTTACACTTTATGCCCACGGTCACCTCCGTTTAACCCTAGGCACCTTTACCCCTGTGCCAGTCTCACCCGTCTCCTTCCAATCCAAACAATGGGCGTTTCTCTTCCATGGTGGGCCTGCTATATAGTTGCTAGAATGTGTGGCTGCCCCCAGCACATTCTTGGTGTGTTGATTGTTAACTCAAACAATGCATATACAATGTTTTACGATATACAGGTGATAAATAAATTTCAATCTTGTATCTTCCTGCAGGAACAGGCAAACCTGCTAAGTATTTCCACCACATTTCCACTTTTATTCCAAACATTTAATTATCATAAAACATTGATCATCTGCAAGCCAACTATTCATAACCCTTGATGGTTCAGCATTTAACTGTGCTGATTTCCACACTTTTCACACACTGAGACCTCCTATACCCTTCAGACCCTGGTTCCCACATTCCCTGTCATATAGCAGATATCCAGTTGCTATACTCACCAAGGCCTCGGTTTCCAGATTCACTTTAAGCTCATTGTGACCCTGGTTTCTGTGCGCCCCTTCACAAGCTGGGACCTTACGGTTTCTACTCACTGGAGCCCTAACCCAGTACTTCATTTGACTAACCAGAACCTCACATCCCATGCTCCCTTTAAACTCACTGGTTGTGCTTACTGAGCTCCCTTGAAACCTTGACCTTGTTTTTCCTGTGCTCTCTTCAATCTTGCCCTGTTCAGTGGAAAATTTAGTATTCTACTGTGTAACTTCTAAAAATAAGGGAATTAATAATGTGTTGGAATATTAATTAATGAAATCCAGTGGTCTGGAAAATCTGCTCATTCAGAACCAAAGTCCCAAACCAACTGAATGAATAAAAATCTTACCATTCTCATCTCATTCAATAACACTTCATGTACGCCAATCCAGATCTTTCCTTCTCCAGAATTTAATCGCCTACACTTGCTCTGTTATCATTCAGTTAACAATGGCTGAAATATGAATCAGCATGCTTTGGCATGTCTTTTAATTAGGGTCAATTAATTGATCATTGCTTTAAGGTCAGCCCCAGGTTGATGGAGCAGTGACTTCATTTTGCCTTAGCACACATAGGCTAAAGATCGCGATTGCTGCAATAAAAATAACGGCCACAAACAGGCCGTGCTAGGTTACAAAAAGGTGAAGTGTGCCTCTTTATTCCCCAGATTGGGCTGGGCCACGTTTCCGTTTGCACTCAGCGGCCCCTTTATTAGGTACACTTGTTCATTAATGCAAGTATCTAAACAGCCAGTCATATGGCAGCAACTTAATACATAAAAACATACAGCATTGGTCAAAGTGTCAAAGGTTCAGTTGTTGTTCAGACTAAACATCAGAATGAGGAAGTGTAAGCTAAGTGACTTCGACCGTGGAATGGTTGTTGGTGCCAGACAGGGTGGTTTGAATATCTCAGAAACTGCTGAATTCCTGGGATTTTCACGCACAACAGGCTCTAGAATTTACAGAGAATGGTGTGAAAAACAACACAAAAAAATCCAGGTGAGCAGTTCTGTAGTCTCACTGTGAGCCTTGTTAATGACAGTGGACAGCAGAGAATGGTCAGACTGGTTCAAGCTGACAGGAAGGCAACAGTAACTCAAATAACCACAGATCACAACAGTGGTGTGCAGAAGAGCATCTCTGAATACACACCACGTCAAACCCTGAAGTGGATGAGCTACAACAGCAGAAGACCATAAACATACCCTCAGTGGCTACTTTATTAGGTACAGGGGATATCTAATAAAGAGGCCACTGGGTGTAAACTCAAGTACTATGGTTGTGAAGTTAAAAGCTGAGCTACCATCCTGTAATAGTCTTAAAACAGTGGGGTGGTCACAGGCTCAGTGGAAGTCAAAGTCCAGCTGGCGCACATGGTCAGATTCATGTCTGTATCCCATGGCACAGTAAGATACAAGATGTGTTGATTCATCCTTAGATGCTCATGTCATTTCTGGAATGGATCCGGATACCTCACAGTGGTTGGAAAGAACAATGTCTCAAGCCCTTTCAGTCAGACCATCCTGCCAGATTTACCATGGAACCATACAGCCCAACAAATATCCCTTCTGCCCACTAAGTTGACACCCATCATGAAGCAAGTACAGTTGGATAGGTGTGAGGCAAGATATAGCCTGTCATGATCAAAAGGGATGGAATTCCTAGATCTCCATGCTCATTGGAGTGCTCCAGCAGTGGATTCATTCAGCATGTCACTGTACACACTGAAGTCAGCACAGCACAATCTCACAAAGGCTGATAACATGAGTAAAGCATCTTAACATTCTGGATACCCTTGATAAAGTTCTGATCTACACCAGCCTGTTTGGATGACATTAATTATAGGAGTGCCCCAGGGCATCTAAAATTGGCCTCATATGAAACCGTGGGAAGCTGCATTCTATAATGGCCTAAGAACAGCCCAATCCGGAGAAACCAGACTGAGAAATGCCATATTCCCAGATGAATAGATGCTACTCCTGATATCACACCAGATAATTGCTCTTCCAAGTTACTACGAAAAGATTCTATCAGGGGAGTCACTGGCATTTTAAATTTAACCAAGTAACCTGGTTTGATTTGGGAAATGTCTGTCACACCGTTATAAACATAAAGAAACAACAAGGATTTTGGGCTGTTTCCCTACCACACCTTTATGGTCTTGAAGCTTGAGTTGGAAGCGAAGCCTTATGCATGTGGCAATGTTACTTATCACGATGTGGCTGTTGTCACTCGAGTGAGAATTTTACCTATCATTACGCATTAATCCACTGGTTTTAGCTGCCTGACCTTGAATAAATTGCATAATCTTCAACTACTGGATTACATTCAGCACCAAGCTTAACCAGTAGAAAATAATCTCCATCAGATTTAACATTTACGCATTTTCAATAAAGTTTTGCATCCAGCACTTATCTACAATGGGAAGCAAGAGAGCTGAGTGAGGAGAGCAGGAATAGTTGTGGGCCACTGATCCAGAGACACGGTTTAAAACTCACCAACACAGACTGAGAAGTTCAGTTCAAGGAAGTGAATTAATCAGCAGTGACAGATCAATACTGGTGACTTAAACTTCTGGACTGTCATTAAAAACCAAACTGGCTCACTCATGTTCTTAAAGGGAAGAAATTGCCTCTCCTTACTAAATGTGGCCCATATGTAACTCCAGACTCACCAAGAACACACAAGAAAACAGGAGCAGGAGTTGGTCACCAAGTCCCTCAAATTACCTTCATAAGATTATGGGAGCATCCTGACTACCTGTGACCCTACTTTTGGTGAACCCTGTACTTACACTCAAAGGTCCCTCTATTCTACAATGCTCACCAGGGCCCTGCCATTCACTGTGAAAGTCCTACCTGGATCTGACTTTGCAAAATACAAAACCTTGCACTCATCAGAAAGAAACTCCGTTTGCCATTCCTCTGCCCACATACTCAGATGGGTTACGTTCCTATAATGTTTGAACTTCACCTTCTTCATTGTCCATTCTAGAGTCACCCGCAGACTTACAAACTATGCCTTGCATATTCTTCAAGTACATCAAATACAAGCAATGGTCCCCACCTGCTTCAAACAGGCTTTAATTATACCGGTGCCTAAGAAGAACATAGCAACCGGCCTCAATGACCATCACCAGTAGCTCTTACATCCACTGTGATGTAGTGCTTTGACAGGTTGGTGACCAAACATTAACACCTGCCTGAGAAACAATATGGATCATCTCCAATTTGCCTCCTGGCACAACAGGACCACAGCAGATGCCATTCCATTGGCTCTTCACACAACCCTGGAAATATCTGGACAGCAAAGGTGCATACATCATGATGTTCTTTATTCACTACACTACTACAACTTCGACTCAGGCCTAGGGGGCTGGCGTCGGGCACAATGACGGACTCTCCACTTCTCCCTCTCCCTCATCAGTGTGTTCAGTTCATCTACATTAGCTGCGCTGCTGTCTTCTAGGAGCATGTTGACCATAGTCTTGGGAGGGCGCCCAGGGTTCATCCTCCTATGCTTGGGCTCCCATATGATGACTAGGCTGGCAGGTAGCTCAGGGTGGCGTAGACAGTGCCCCGCTAGTTGCCGTCTTCTCGCCTCGATTTTAGTGGTGAGCATCGGCAGGTTCTTACAGAGCTCAACGTTCGTCGTGTGCTGTTGCCAACTCACATCAAGAGCCATCCGAAGCATTCGTGTATAGCAACCATCTAGACACCTTCGCATCGTCTAGGTGAGTGTCCACGTCTCGCATCCGTACGTGAGAATGGACTCTATGACTACTATGAAAATCCTCTTTTTAAGCCCTCTGGTCAGGTTCGACTTCCAGATTTCCTTCATGTCATTCATAGCCCTCCATGCCAGCTCCTTCCATACCTTTATGTCCTTCTCCAAACTCATCATTCTTGACCCGAGGTACAGCTTGGCATTAAATGTTGTCAACCCCTCAAATTTAATCAATACACTTCAAGACCTCGGCTTCAAAACCTCCTTGTGTGATTGAATCCTTGATTTCATCACCTGCAGACCCCAGTCAGTTCGGATTGGTAACAATCTCCATCAGCACAGGTGCGCCACAAGGCTGTGTGCTAATTCCCTGCTCTACTCGCTTTATACTTATGACTGTGAAGCTAAACACTGATCCAATGCCATACTTAAGTTTGCTGAAGACACCACTCTCATTGGCTGAATCAAAGTTGGTGACAAGTCAGCACATAGGAGGGAGATTGAAAATCTGACTGACTGGCGCAACAACAACTTCGCACTCAAACACGAGGAATTCTGCAGATGCGGGGAATTCAAGCAACACACAAAGTTGCTGGTGAACACAGCAGGTCTGGCAGCATCTCTAGGAAGAGGTACAGTCAACGTTTCAGGCCGGGACCCTTCGTCAGGACTAACTGAAGGAAGAGCGAGTAAGAGATTTGAAAGTGGGAGGGGGAGGGGGAGATCCAAAATGATAGGAGAAGACAGGAGGGGGAGAGATGGAGCCAAGAGCTGGACAGGTGATTGGCAAAAGGGATATGAGAGGATCATGGGGCAGGAGGCCTAGGGAGAAGGAAAAAGGGGGAGGAGGGGAAAACCCAGAGGATGGGCAAGTGGTACAGTCAGAGGGACAGAGGGAGAAAAAGGAGAGTGAGAAAAAGAATGTGTGTATTTAAATAACGGATGGGACATTAGCGGAAGTTAGAGAAGTCAATGTTCATGCCATCAGGTTGGAGGCTACCCAGACAGAATATAAGGTGTTGTTCCTCCAACCTGAGTGTGGCTTCATCTTGACAGTAGGGGAGGCCGTGGATAGACATGTCAGAATAGGAATGGGATGTGGAATTAAAATGTGTGGCCACTGGGAGATCCTGCTTTCTCTGGCGGACAGAGCGTAGGTGTTCAGCAAAACGATCTCCCAGTCTGCATCGGGTCTTGCCAATATATAGAAGGCCACATCGGGAGCACACATTTTAATTCCACATCCCATTTCCATTCTGACATGTCTATCCACGGCCTCCTCTACTATAAAGGTGAAGCCACACTCCGGTTGGAGGAACAACACCTTATATTCTGTCTGGGTAGCCTCCAACCTGATGGCATGAACATTGACTTCTCTAACTTCTGCTGATGTCCCATCCATTATTTATATACACACATTCTTTCTCTCACTCTCCTTTTTCTCCCTCTGTCCCTCTGACTATACCCCTTGCCCATCCTCTGGGTTTCCCCGTCCCCCTTTTTCCTTCTCCCTGGGCCTCCTGTCCTATGATCCTCTCATATCCCTTTTGCCAATCAACTGTCCAGCTCTTGGCTCCATCCCTCCCCCTCCCACTTTCAAATCTCTTACTAGCTCTTCCTTCAGTTAGTCCTGACAAAGGGTCTCGGCCTGAAACGTCAACTGTACCTCTTCCTAGAACTTCTCACTCAATGTTAGCAAGACCAAGGAGCTGATTATTGACTTCAGGAGGAGGAAATCAAAGGTCCATGAGCCAATCTGCATCAGGGGGTCAGAGGTGGAGAGGATCAGGAACCTTAAGTTCCTCAGTGTTATTAGTTTAGATAATCTGGCCTGGACCCAACACTTAAGTGCGATTATGAAGAAAGCATGGCAGCGCCCCTTCTTGGAAGTTTGCAAAGATTTGGCATGATATCTAAAACTTTGAAAAACGTCTATACATGTGTGGCAGACAGTATATTCACTGCTGCATCATGGATTGGTATGGAACCATCAATACTCTTGAGCAGAAAATCCTACAAAAGGTGGCGGATACAGCCCAGTCCATCATGGGTAAAGCCCTCCCCCTCAGTGAGCAAATCTGCACAGAGCACTATCACTGGAGGGTGACATGAATCAAGGATCCCCAGCACCCAGACCATGCTCTCTTCTTACTGCTGCACCAGGAAGAAAGTACATGAGCTTCAGGACCCACACCTCCAGGCCCAAGAAGAGTTATTACCCCTCATCCATCAGGCTTTTGGAAAAGTGGGGATTACATCACTCACCCCATCACTGAACTATTCCCACAACAAATGGATTCACTTTCAAGTACTCTTCAACTCATGTTCTCGATATTTATTTATTTATTATCATTACTACTTTATTTTCTTAGCATTTACACAGTCTGCTGTCTTTTGCTTCTTGGAATTACTGTGTATGCCTGCAAGTAAACAAATCTATGTTGCATACAGTGACATAAGTACTTTGAGAATAAATTTACTTTGAACTTCTTATCCAAATCATTGACGTAGAAGACAAACAACAATGGGGCCAGCATCATCCTGTGAAGCACATCATTAGTCAAAGGCCCCCAGTCCGAGAAACAACCTTCCAAATTACCCTCTGCTTTCTACCATCAAGTCGATTGTGTATCCAATTTAGCCATCTCTTTCTGGATTTCATGTAATCTAATCTTCCTTACCAGACTACTGAAGCCCATATAATCCACATCTACTGCCCTACCCTCATCAAGTTCCTGTTCCAAATCAGAATCAGGTTTAATATCACTAACGTACCACATGCGTGAAATTTGTTGTATTGTGGCAGCAGTACATTGCAATTCCCAAAAAAAAAAGGTAACGTTCACATGCCAGTTTATTATCTATTCAGAAATCCGATCATGAAGGGATGGAAGCCGTTCCTAAAATGTTGAGGGTGTGTCTTCAGGCTCCTGCACCTCCTCCCTGATGGTAGTAATAAGACAGCATGCTCTGGGTGATGGGGTTTCTTAATGATGGATGCGCCTTTTTGAGGCACTGTCTTTTAACGATGTCCCCAATACTGGGGAGGCCAGTGCCCATGATGGTGCTGGCTGAGTTCTTAACACTCGGCAGCTTTTTTCAATCCTACGCAGTGGCCCCTTCATTCCAAACAGTGATGCAACCAGTTAGAATGCTCTCCACAGTACATCTAGAGAAATTTGCCAGTGTCTTTGGTGATATACTAAGTCTCCACAAACTCCTAATGAGATATAGCTGCTGACATGCCACCTTCATAACTGCATCAATATGTTGGGCCCAGGATAGATCTTCATAGAATTGAAACTGCTCATCCTTTCCTTCAATGAGGATTTCCCCTTTCTGAAGCCACAATCAATTCCTTGGTCTTCCAACTTTACTTCAGCCAAACCTTTGGCGTTTATCAATGCCTTTATTATCTGTGTGGCATTGCCCTAGTTCCTCAACTCACTGGCTCCATCTGCCCCACTCCCCCTTTCCCTGCCACATAGCACTCCACACTGATCAGGATGCTGGCACTGTCTTGGCTGAATTGATGGCTCCTATTGACTGTCTACCGCGCCCCCCCCCCCACTTCACAAACTGACCTTCCTGTTCCACAAGTGATTCACTTCCCTGCTGTCTCCAGGCGTTGTGAATAAAATGGCTTCCATTGTATCACTAAGAATAACTCTGCCGACAATTTAAAAGCATTCCAGTGAACGCAGGAGGAGACACAGATATTATGGGGAAATCCCAAATAATTCATGGCTTCTTCTTAAAATTAGCACCAAGCTGTACAGGGGTGAATTTAGAAACTGCTTTATCATCTGAAAGATTATCAAAACCAAGAAGTCACTTCCCTAAAAGGCTGAGAGTCAATTGTAATTTGTTCAATATGTAGTGCTAATAAGGCCTGGGTTACAAAGGACTTTACCAGCAGACAGCTTTGAGAGTCTAAATGACCTATCTCATGCCCATTCTGAACATAAAACATTTCTAATATAAATGCAGCTCTTTTCTTTGCCTCGTATCATGTTTGATGATAGTGAGGTAATTTAAGTAATTTTATTCTTGATTCTCATGAAAACCCTACTCTTAAAACAGAGCAACTGTACAGAGTTGCTCACTCATATGTCAAGATAAATTCATTTTGAGCAGAAGCTTTAGCCTATTTTCCAGGAATTGAAAATCATTTATTTCATTACTTGATATGTAACCCTTTCAAATGTTATCCCAATTCCCTTATCAGAGACACCTGCCACTCAGCGTACCCTGAATTAGCTGAACCACATCTTACCATGAGGTCCTCCCGTGATCATTTCGTCCATGAAGTATCCAGAGATGTTTAACTATGTTGAAGCTACGATTGTGGAGCTGGGTGAGGTTCTGAAACTTGGTTGTCATGCCTCATGCTGCCACTAGTCACGGGCAGGGTGGTGCAGCGGTTAGTGCTGCTGCCTCACCACTCCATGTTTGCACCCCATCTCTGTGCGGAGCTCACACCCTCACTCCGTGATTACATGGGCTCCAGTTTCCCTCCACGTCCCAAAGGCAATGCAGGTGGGTAGGTTAATTCCCCACTGTGAACTGCCCCTAGTGTAGATGGATGCGGGAGGACCGTGGATAGGGACCTGAGAGGAAAAATGAGATTTCTAGTTCTCGTGAATGTGTGCTCAAATCCCAGAACTGACTGCCAGTAAAGACTTTTCTTTGCCTCGACATGAACAGTTGAATCAGTTCTCGGGCAAGCTGCAACATGATGTGGCAGGTGACAACTTAATACACCATTCTATTTTCTGTCATTCCTGTCTGTCAGTCCAAGGTGCAATTACATCAACAATATGTTTTAACATTTTCTCTGGATGGAAGTTACTTATTTGCCTTGGCATTGGAAAGGTCTGATTTGTATTGCATTGGCATGCTTTTGTCACACGCACCAAGAAACAGTGAAAATCTGAGCCTGCCTACTGTTCATACAGATCATCATTACGCAGTGTACTGAGGTAGAACAAGGTAAACCAATAACAATGAAGTGTGAAAGCTACTGAAAAATGCAGTGCATGTAAACAATAAAGTAGAAGATCATAAGGAGATAGATAACAAAGCCAAGAGCCCATCTTATCATACAAGAGGTCTGTTCAAGAGTCTGACCACAGTGGAATAGAACTTGTGCCAGGAGTTAGGTACTTTCAGGCTTTGCATCTTCTGTCTAAAGGGAGAGGGGAGAAGAAAGAATGTCTGGGGGGGGGAGCTTTGATTATGCTAGCTGCTTTACTGAGGCAGGGAGAAGTAAAGACAGAGCCCGTGGAGAGAAGGCTGGTCTCTGTGATGTGCTGAGTTGTGTCCACAAATCTGCAGTTTCCTGCTGTCACGTGCAGAGCAGTTACCATCCCAAGTTGACATGCATCCAGGCATACTTTCTATGATTCATCCATTCTTTGTTCTTTTTGTGCCTAGTCTTTGTGTTATTGATGCTATTGCTCCTGTGATCTACTGGGGACATGCTTCAGGGTAATGAGGGTCACTGGCTCTCCTATTAGATGTTCGATCAAGTCGGTTTTCTTACACACACATAAGAGATTGTAGGGCACTGTTTCACAGGAGCATAGCAGAGTTCTCCCCCATTAGCTGGCTGGTGTTTACATTTCAATCTATGTCGAGGAAACAGGTTATCTGATCATTAGCTCGTAGTTATATGTGCAAATTGACTCCTACATTGTCTGCAGTCAAAATGATCAAATATGCTGCAAAATGCTCAGGGAAGTACCCCGATATCCAAGACACTGTTACTTTCACTCATCAGATCTTTCAACTTCATTGTGTAAATCCTGCTCATATTTCCTTCACTTTTCTCATTCCCCTATCACAGTCACAGATTCTCAATGTTCTTTCGTTACGAAGTTTGACCATAAGACACAGGAGCAGTATTTGGCTATATGGCCCATCAAGTCTGCTATACCATTCCATCATGGCTGATTTATTATCCTTCTCAACCCCATTCTCTTCCCTTCTCCCTGTAACCTTTGGCACCCTGACTAATCAGGAAGCCATTGACCTCCTCCTGAAATATACTCAACAACTTCACCTCCACAGCCATCCCTGACAATGAATTCCACAGATTCACATCCCTCTCGCTAAAAAAAATCCTCATCTCTGTTCTAAATGGACGTTCCTCTGTTCTGAGGCTGTGCCCTCTGGTCCTACACTCTCCCACTATAGGACACATCCTCTCCATATCCACAGCTATACATATGACAAATAAAGCTAATCGTTAATGATAGTCAGCATAACTATCCTTGAAGATCCTTAAAATCCTGCCTTATTAAGTCGATTGAGTTTCAGAGGAGGTAATAAAGAAAGAAGAACAGTAGATCTTATCCACATGAACTTCGGGAAGCCATCTGATAAGGCCCTACATGGTACGTTAGTCCAGAAGATTAAGGCACATCAAATCCAAAGTGAGCTGGCTAATTAGATGCAAAATGGGCTTGGAGATAGAAGTCAAAAGATAGTGGTGGCAGGATGATTTTCTTTCCATTGCAAGTCCATGACATTGTACTCCTGGGATCGATGCTTGAATCCTTGGGATCTGTGATATACATTAATGACACGGACATCAGTGAAGAAGGCATGCGCAGTAAGTTTGCAAATGATACAATAATTGGTGGTATTGTTGATACTGAGAGAGGTTGTGTAGGGTTCGATCAGATAGAAACTTGGGCAGAGCAGATGGAATTTTATCCCAACAAGTGCAGGATGATGTATTTTGGGAAGTCATATCCAAAAATGGTAGAGCACCAAGTAATACTGATGAACCGAGAAACTGATGAAAATATGAAGGCACAGGTTTAAACTGAGAGTGTTGAAAAGTTTCTCTACCCTCCCCACACACACGAGTGGTTGATTACCGGAAAATGCTGCCAGAGGTGGTGATGGAATCAGATACTATCACTACATTCCAGAGGCATTTCGACTGACACATGAAGATGTGGTACAGGTATGATCCTAATGTGATCAATTGGCATGATCAAAAGGGTCAGCAATGGATGTGGTGGGATGAAAGGACTGTTTTTACGCTGCGTAACCCCCTCACTGGGCTTGTATACAAACTCTGCTCGTTAGCTGACTCTGCTAACAGCCACATGACTCTGCGCTGAGAAGACCACCTTTCAGAAACATATTGTCTAGGGCCGGTATGATGTGGAGTTCAACCACACAGGAACGTCATGATATTCCAATTAAAGAAACTTCGATTTGAGTGAATACGGTGTAAATACTGCCCATACACAATTATCAGTTGGCAAGAAATAACACATCCTACACAGCATAGAATTATAAAGAAAGTATATTAACCCATTTCAGCATTATCAAACAGTTAATAGGAAAAGGAAAAGGGCCCATTACAGTTAAACCAATCCAATCTGCACATCAACATTGGAGCTCATACTGGAATATTCGGGAATATACTCACGCGCTGGACACACGGTCTGCATGAAAGAACCCGCCACATTCCAAACTTCCCTCAAAGTCCTTCTCAAACATATTCATTCTCTCTCCCTCTCTCTCATTAGCCCTTGCTCCTTGGAGCCATTCGTCTGCACAAAACACCTCTTGCAACCGTGACTCTTCTTCCCAAGGTATTCTGCAGCATCTTCCCTTCTGTCTCGCTCCACAGCTCCAACCAAGAAACCCCAAACCAGACCAATGTCCTACAAAAAATTCTTCCCCACAGCTCTCCAGAACCTTCTCTCACATCCCACCATCCTGATTGGCTGAATCACATTCCTAAGTTGGACAACATGATCTATATCTTAGCCGAAGCCAAAACACACTTTCCAGCACTGCTTTTACGGAAAACTGCTAATATAAACTACCTCACAGACTAGCAACAGAAATCTTAACCAGGGCATTACAGTTGTATGACTCAATGACAGTGATTGCCTAGCTTGCTTAAACTAACACTTCTTTTTTGAAAACTCCAACCAGTTGAGCAAGCGGTCAAAGCCAGGAACAACAGGTGCAGGAAATTGGCATCAACTACTGAGAAGACGGTTAAAAGATCAATAAGTGGCCTTTATGACCACTGGGAAAGGGAAAGAACCATTTGCAATTCACTATGCAACTTCCTAAAGACTCAGGTCATATGTAACAATCTGACAGAGATTTCTGTCAAAGTCACTCAAGTTTACAACTGTCTGTTGGACTTTTTGAAATCAGCAAGCAAGGCAGTCATTAACAAACGAGGGGAAGCCTAACCGTGGAGAGGTCCTTGACAGCAGGTCGCAACCTTTGTCCCATTTCTGCCATCAGTTACCCAGTTATTCCCCAAACCTTAGAGAGTGTGGAAATGTGATCACTCTCCAGCACTCTGGTGACCACGCCACTGCAATACTCAATTAGCTGCTATTCACTCTGGAGCACTGCAGTCTCAAAAAGCAGAACCCAAATGCAAGTGCCTCATCTTATTTTTCTATTAATGTGGAGAGAGTCACACTACTGAAAATGAGAGTGAAGAGAGTGTTCCGATCGATTACATTTTAAATTTAGAAGATGCTCTATGCAGTGAAGTAGTCAGTGACTGCTGGAAACAATGGGCTGTATTAAACTTAGTGTGAACCCCAGGCCAGACGAGACTCATATATTCATGTAATACTGGCAAGCTGGAGGTTTGACAGCATCGCCGCCTGACAGCAGCTGCCATGGCAACAGTGACGCTGGAGATATTACAGGCAGCAGCAGGAGTTATGGAAATGGTCCAAAGTGATTCTAACTTTTCTTGGCAATGGGACGCCATCGAGGACTGTGATTGTGTAGATTGCTGGGGCATTCTGCTACTTCTGCAGTCCCAGCCCCCACTCACACTTTCTCTCAGTCTTTCATTCCCATACCTCAAAAAATGCACGGTTCTCACACATTTGGTCTAAGGCACCTCAAAAAACTCACTGAAGAATAAAACGAACGGCAGTTAAGTGAACTCTAGCAAGTGACTATCAATTTCCTAATGCAGTGGATTACTACCAGCAACAAACACATATGAATTAACTCGACATTCACATTTAGTAAACTGCTCCTAACCAGTAACCCCCACTAGACCAACAACTCACTGGAAAGCCACAACAGTCACTTCCCCATATGTGAGATACAAAGTCTAGCACAATTTACAATGTGTTAAATTTCTTTGAACAAAAACCACATCACTTGGATCTGATCATGTCAGTCCTCAGTTGTTGGGATAGTGTGGCAGAAGGCGAGTCAAGGGAATCACTCCTTTCTCCAGCCCCATTCATTCAGTTCAGATACGAACAGTAATGATTTCAATGCCATGCAAGCAAAGTGAGAATGGGACGTAACCCATCAACTAGTGTCAGAGGTTACGGACGGGATTTTCAGCTTGACCTGCCCAATGCTAAGTAGTCACAGCCAAAATAAAATTAATTATCCAAGTACATACATATTACGATATATACCTTGAGATTCACTTTCTTGCAGATATTTACAGGAAAATAAATACAATAGAAATGAAAAAAAAAACTGAACATAAAGACTGACAAACGACCAATGTGCAAAGTAAGACAACTTGTGCAAATAAATAAATAGATAATGAGAAAATTCGTTGTAGAGCCCTTGAATGCGAGTTTGGAGGTTGTGGAATCCGTTCAGAGTAATCACTCAGGAAAAGCTCCAGTTATCTGCCGGGGTTGGCTCACACTCCTCCTAAACTCAGTGACGTAGATGGAAAACACCATGTTTTCCAGTCAGTGAAAGGTACATACAGACCTTTTCCATAGAGGCTTGGTGAGACTAGAACTAGAGGTCGTAACTTCAGCGTGAAAGGTGAAATATTTACCAGGGGAATCTGAAGCTCAGAGGCTAGTGCGGGTGTGGAATGAGATGCCAGAGGAAGTGGTAGATGAAGGCTCAATTGCAAATTTAAGAGAAGTTTAGATAGGTACTTGAATGGGAAGGGTTTGGAGAGATATGGCCCACTTGAAAGGAAATAAGACCAGGCAGAAGAGCAGTCAGCATGGACCAAGTGGGCCAAAGGACATGTTTTTGAGCAGCAGAAATCTATGACCGTATGGCAGTATTTCCTGTGCCAGGGAAAATTTACTGACCACAACACTGCCATTAATCAAAGTCAAATATAGAAAAGTACCCGTTTTTAAAAGGGTGCAAAGCACAAATTACTATCAAGTTAAAGGAAACATCAAATTGAAGAGCATCTAGCTGTGGTGATCTTGTTTCTTGCTCCATCTACCACTCAGAGATCACAAAGCACCTCAAGTGTACTAGCAGGTACAGCATGCTGCCTCTCCTGGGGCAGAGGGGCATGGATACACAAGTAAAAGAAACAGGCAGATGGACGTTGTCAACACACACAAAAAATGCTGAAGGAACTCAGCAGGCCAGGCAGGATCTATGGAGAAGAGTAAACAGCTGATGTTTCGGGCTGACAGCTTTCATCATGGGTGCAGCCTGGCCTGCTGAGTTCCTCCAGCATTCTGTTGTGTGTTGTTCGGATTTCCAGTATCTGCGGATGCTCTCGTTTGTGATGGACATGGTCAATCATATACTATCTGGGACTGTTAATAACTGCTTAGACAAGCACAGCAGAGTGAGAACTTACTCTTGTTAATTTCCCTCCAGCTAGGGCACAGGAAATGAGGCTAAAGGAACATCTCCAGCTCGAAGGTGAGGGATCAGACTTCACAAGAAAGACCCTACTTGACACCAAGATGGCATCATGGGACTTGTGTCCGGGTAGCTAGACTCAGTCTCTACCGGAGAGTGGGAAAGTACGGGAGGATGAGAAGCAAGGATCAATTCATTGCACAGAACAAACAGGAAGTGAAGGGAAAATTTGAAGAAAAGCAGCTGGAAACCTACACACACATCTTCATGAGTGAAGCCAAAGAAGTTTCCAACCAAACCTCGCACTTAAAGGAGCATCACAGAAACTACAAATGTTTGTACCTTTTTTATGGTTGTTATTCAGTCGATTGTACCATGGTAAATAGAGATATGTGGTTGCCTTTTGTCTTCTGAGGAAAGGACTATTGAAAAATTAAGATGTTAAAACTGCCACAAAGCACATGGCCTACTTGGCATCCATTTTCCTGAATGCTTTAAATCATGTTCTGTGGTCAGCAGGCAGTCCAAAGCACTGGGGCAAAAACACTGACATCATCTTTGCAAAAGCCCTCAAAATCCTCAACTGGATAAGCAAACCTAAATCAGCATTCTCACTCAGCCCAATATCTCCAGTACTGACATTCCAGACATACTCCGTTACCTCCAATGGGCACATCATGATGCTCACTAAACTCTGCCCCAGGAAGAGATTACCAAATGGCAACAAAGAAATCATTCATATGCTCAAAATCTCCTTGAAAAAGTGCAATATCTCCAGCATCTCATGGTCAATGTCCACCCAAAGTGGAGTAGGAGCATTCTAAATGGTATTGAGAACATCTTGGTGTGTATTATGATCAAGGAAAAGCTGTGTATAAGCAGAAAGAGCACACACTGCCTCTCAAACAACCCATCCTCTCATCCCACTGAGAGAACCCCTTACCCCATTTCCAGCAGTCCTTGTCAGCCACCTCAGCATCCAGAGCGAGTGGAAGGCAAGTCATACTTGAACCTTAGAGACTGCCCAGACAGAGAGGGCTTGGCCCTTCAGTAAAGGCTGTGCTGCCAGTAAACTTTCTGCTGTTACTTGCTCTTGCAAGCAGCAATACAAAAGACCCTACAGCCACTACAAGCACAGTCAGTAAGTTATACGTATAAAATCTCGACCTTTTTTGCCATGGTAATGAATCTTTTTACTCAGACCAGAATACAGCCACAAGGGGGTAGCACTTCCATCGTTAGCAGATCCTAGTGCAATCACGCTGGGTAGTAGAGAGGGAGAGAGGGTCTCAAAATGATTTCTGAGTACTGAACTTGCAGCAACACCACATGAAAATACTTAGGAATTATGAACTTCAGGGAGGGTCCACCTTCTCATTGTTGCAAAATTCTGCATAAGTAGTTAGGGCCATCAACCACAGGGTTTATGAAACAAATCCTTCACCTTCCCAATTAGATTCAGACTCAATTTCTTAAGTTAAACTGTATTAAAACTGCCTTCCAGCAGTCCCAACTCATTACAGTATGCTTATCGATTCCAAGCACTCATGAATATCACATGCCCATTCCACCCAGGCAGGAGTTCTGACAACACTCCTGTGTGTCACTGGAGATAAATAGAGCGGAGCTCTTCTTCAGCCACCTGCTGGCAACAACAATATATTTAATTCAGTTTTCTATCCCCCTGCTGCTCTTCTGTTGTCCTTAATGACCAGCTCACTGCTTAGTCCGCCTGCAGACACTGGGCCAACAAACTGTCATTACCATATGGGCAAGCTACTTATCCACTAACATCAGATCTTTGCCTTATCCCAAAGACCAATGTGAAATGGACCAGACCCTTCCAGATCTCCTTTGTAGCATGGCTCATCAAGCCGACAGACACCAGGGGCAGGAAATGGAAGATTTATCCTTATTTTGCATTCACAGCACCTGAACTAACATCATGAACAAGGCTGCCTCGCCTCTCAGCTCAGGTTTGGGAAACGGTACCCACAGCAAAATGTGAAGGAATGAAGTCAAAGATCATGTGCTTTTGAAATCCATTCAAACCCTTATTGCCACTGTTAAACATCCATCAAGGTTTGTTCGAAAGCTTCCTAAACTCTGCTGATTTGACTGCACCACCCCACCTCCCCAAAACTTCAGTATCAGATTGGTTCTAATCTCTAACAATCGGAATAATTTGTCAAATAAGGGGTGAACATGGTTAACAACGGAAATAGTAGGTGAGTCAGTCCTTTGAGTCTGTACAACATTTCAATAAAATTATGCTGATCTGTGGTCTAATTCTTTGACTTGTAGTTCTTCACAGCTTTAATTAATAAAGCCCCACCGATCACAGGTTTAAATTTATAATTGACCTATCAATTACTATGTGCAGATGGAGTTAGAAACTTCTATCATTTTCAGCATGTAGCCAAGTTCCAAAACTTAACTTTTTAAAAAAAAATTATCTCATCCTCCACTCACGTGTCCCACCAAGGGACGAATCCAAACCCCATTTTAATTAAGATCCTTAATTTGGGTAGAGAGAAAGTGCTCATTTCCAACTCAATGTGAGGGCTTGGAGCCAAGTGGGTCTGAAACAGAAGGGCTGCAGCCGCAATGTGATGAACAGGACCAGAGGGTTACCATTGCTAATTGTCCATCCTACACATCGGAGTGTCCAGCAATGTTTGCATCACCAGTAGAGTCCCACACTTTGTCCTGGCACGGTGAACTGGCTTACTACATGCTTTTTGCTTAAAAAAAAACAAACTTCAGCAGAGGTTTTTTTTTTACAGTGACAAATATTTGAACACATTTCAAATATCTGCAATGGATCATCTTTCCCACAGTCAAACTGATGAGGCCACAATGATTTACTAATAATTCAGCCAATATTGAATCCAAAAGATTGGATAAATGGGGCCAAGCTATGAGTGATGGGGAGAGATATGGGATTGTCAGCATCAAAAGAGTTTCATCACAATCTAAGGAGAATTAAAGTCATGAGATAAAACCAAATGACTTACATTTTACACAGAGTTGGTGAATAGTCATTTAGCTCATCGCCTTGATTCACGTCACAAAAGTGGTGATGGAAGCAAATTGGTTTTGACTAGCTTTGTGAAGACACCTGTATTTGGACAATGACAGGTGCCTGATTTGAGGTTACAGTCAATTCTGCAGTGCATGAAACTTTGAAAATAAATTAAATTATAGTCATCGCCCATTGTGAGTCTAGAACGCGATGATATAACTGCACTATAATGATAAAGAGTAGCTGAGCAGTTACTCATAATCAGTGGCTGGCAGCAAGCACTCCCTTGTACTCATTTTTAGCTACATTTCTATGAAGCACGTTTCTTGTATTAGTTGTAATTGCGGTGTTTAACTGCTTCAGAGAGTGAAGAATGTTGAAATTTGTTGAAGTCATGGCTGCGCGTCAGACAGGGTTACTATGAAAGGGATAACTTCATGCCCCATCACTGAAATGCTTCCACAACCTATGGACTCACTATCAAAGAGTCTTCATCTCATTTTTTAGATGTTTATTGCAAATTCATTTATTATTATTTCTTTCTTTTTGTATTTGCACAGTTTTTTGTCTTTTGCACATTGGTTGAAAGCTCAAGTTGACATGGCCTTTCATTGAAAATATTATGGTTATTCTATTATGGATTTAAGAAAATGAATCTCATGGTTGTATATGGTGACGTACATGTACATAAATAATAAATTTTCTTTGAACATTAATGCAGGAAGAACGGGCAAATTGATCACTGATCTACTTTACTCCTAACTGTTCACTGTGACTAGGAATATTGAATGAAATACAAAATCCATTGCATGATTTACTAAAAGATGGTGGACACCAGCTTGCCTTTTGTGAACCAGAAGTTCAGCAACAGGAGAAGACCTATCCCAAGCGTCCATTCTATCATTTATGTAGAATGTGTAAGAGTTCTATTAAACCATTTGTGCTGCACACCCCTGACAAAAATTTAAAAAGCCATTCAAAAATTATGGAAGTTTTTAATTACATATTTGCTACAGGAGACTGTTCAGTCCATTGGCTGCATGGCAGCTCCCAGCAAAGCAATTCCATCAGTCACCTTTCCCCTTTTCTTATTGCCCTGTAGTCCTGAAACCTATTTTCCCTCAGGTACCCATTCAACTCCCCTTTGAATTTTTACTTATTAACAATAGACTAAAGGGGTAAGCAGTGAATTAACCATGCCTCTGAGATGTTGAACAAACCAAAGCACCCAGCAGAAATCCATGTAATCATGGGAGGGAATATTCCACCTCCTTTCCAAATAATACCTGAATTTGGGATTGAACCTGGGTCCCTGGAGGTGCAAGGAAGAGAGGTGCAAAATTCTGTAACTTGTGACCAAATTCTAAAGAGTGGCCTCCCCTTACCCTCCTTCCCCATGTTATGTTATGAAAAATAATTATAAGGAAAATGCAATGATGGTGCAGGAAGCAAAGGGGAGTGAATTCAGTCCAGTCCATCAAGGCACACCACTGACAGCATCAACAGGAGGCTTTGTCTGAAGAAAGCACCATCCATCAAGAATCACAATCATCCAGACCATGCCTACCATCAGGCAAGAGGGAACCATGAGATCCCACATCACCAGGTTAAGGAATAGCTGCTTTGAAACAACCATCAGATTCTTGAACTAATCTACCTCAACAATGGGACACTATGAACCACTTTTATAGACTTGTCTCTGAATCTTTTATTTGCACTAGGTCTTGTTTTTGTACAGTATTTTCCTTTCTCTCTCTTCACGGTCTTGTATAATTGATATACAATTTATACTCTGTACCTTCAAGCAAGCAAGTTTTTCCATTGCACCTGTACGAACATTCAGTATGAATATGACAATAAAGTCGACTATAGTTAAAGATGCACTACTGCTGATGAAAGACAAGAAACTTCCTTCAGTAAACAGTCTCATCTTTTTATGGTCTATAAATTCTGAATTGATCCCTCACAGCACCTAAACAGTCAATAGCAACTCTAGGGAAGCAAGATGTCAGTCTCCTAGATTTGTATACACGCTGAGGAAAAGCTTTTCATGACACAGCTCTCATAAACAGCTTACAAAATTAAAAGAAATTACTCCATAAAGCACAATTGAATTTCCTCAGCTCTGGCCAGGAAATAAAGAAACTAATTAACTAAAAATAGAGCACTGTTGAAGCAAGTGGTTAGGTGCAATAAAAAGAGGTTGAGAGCGAATAAAATTTGTCAAGCAATGCCATACTAAGAGCCATGGGGAACAGTGATTGAATGAAGACTTTAATCTTATCCGCGTGCTTCAGGTAGAGAGATTCACTTCACCCATGGCAACACTGGGAGTTGATTTTAAGGACTGGGACAACCAGGAATTGATCACCATCTATAAATTTGCCGATGTTGTTGGCAGAATCTCAGATGGTGAGCAGGAGCGCAGAAGTGCGATAGGTTGACTAGTTGAGTAGAGTCGCAACAAAAACCTTGCCCTCAATGTCAGTGAGACTAAGGAACTAATCATGGACTTCAGCATTGGGACGTGAGGGGAACACATGACAGTCCTCATTGAGAGGGTGAGCAGCTTCAAGTTCCCGGGCATCAACATTTCTAAGGATCTAGCCTGGGACAACAAATTGATGCAATTATAAAGACACAACAGTGCCGATATTTCACACAAAATGCTGGAGGAACTTAGCAGGCTAGGTAGCATCTATGGAACAGAGTACAGCCGACATTTCAGGCTGAGACCCTTCAGCAGGACTGGAGTCTTTTTTTTCCTGTCCTGCTGAAGGGTCTCAACCCAAAACATCGACTGTGCTCTTTTCCATAGATGCTGTCTGTCCTGAGTTCTTCCAGCATGTTGTGTGTTGCTTGGATTTCCAGCATAGAGATGGAGTGACAGAAAAATATATTGAGAGAGAGAGAGAGAGGGAGGGGGAGAGGGAGGGGGAGGAGAGGGAGGGGGAGGAGAGGGAGGGGGAGGAGAGGGAGGGGGAGGAGAGGGAGGGGGAGGAGAGGGAGAGGAGAGAGAGAGATATCAAGAGATCAAGAACATGAGATGAAGAGTCCTTTGATTTAGCCAAGGACAGTGATGTCCTTGGCAATCTTAAATATGGCAGTAAAGCTCACAGTCATGAACATAAAGTGATGTCACAACATCTTTCAAGAGGGCGAATCTTCACAAGGAGTCAGGCCCTGATGGTGTACCTGGCAGGACAATGAAAACCTATGCCCAACCACTGGATTGAGTGCTCAAGGAGATCTTCAACTTTTCACTGTTGCTGTCAGATTTTCCCCACAATGGGCATCAACCATACCAGTGCCCCAGAAGAGCAGGGTGAATGACCATCACCTGGCAGCAGTCATATCTACAGTGATGGGAAGTGCTTTGAGAGGTCAGGCATGGCTGGAATTAACTGCTGACTGAGCCAAGACCTGGACCCAGGCAAATTTGTCTTGCGCCATTACAGGTCAACAGTGGTTGCAATCTTAGTGGTTCTTCCTCGGCCTTAGGCTACCTGGACAACAGTAACACTCATGTCAGCCTGCTATTTACTGATAATAGCTCAGCATTCAATGCCATTATCCCCTCGATAATTATCAACAAGATTCAAAACCCAGACCTCTGTACCTCTCTCTGACAATTAACACAGGCACTCCAAGTCCTACTCACTCTACGCTCATGACTACGTGGCAAGCCACAGCTCAAATGCCATCTATAAATTTGCTGATGGCATAACTGTCGTTGGTTGAACCTCAGATGGTGACGGGAAGGCACACAAGAGTAAGATAGATCAGCTGGTTGAGTGGTGTTGCAAAAACAACCTTGCACTCAATGTCAGTAAGACCAAGGAGTTGATTGTGGACTTCAGAAAGGGAAAGTCAGGAGTCCGCAGTGGAAATCGTAGCAGCTTCAAGTTCCTGGGTGTCATCATCTCAGAGAATCTATCCTGGGCCAAATATATTGAAGCAATCATGATAAAGGCATGTCAGCAACTATTATTTCATTAGGAGCTTGAAGAGATTTGGTACATCAAAGGCTGTCTACTAATGGACAATGGAGAGCTTTCTGAGTGCTTGCATCTCCACCTGGTATGAAGGCTCCAATGCACAGGAATGAAAAAAAGCTGCTGAGGGCTGCAGACTCAGTCAGCTCCATCACGGACACAAGCCTCCACATCATCGAGGACATCTTCAAATGACAGTGCCTCAAGGTGGGTGTATCCATCACGAAGGACACTCACCATCCAGAGTACACCCTCGTGTCATCAGCGAGGAGGTACAAGAGCCTGAAGACTCAATATTTCAAGAATTTCTTCCTCTCTGCCATCAGATTTCTGAATGACCCATGAACACTATCTCACCTTTTGAACTGCTAATTTATTTTTTATTTTTCTTATTGTAATCTATAGTAATAGTTTTATGTATTGCACTTATCCTGGTGCCACAAAACAACATATTTTACAAGATATATATCAGTTGTAACAGACCTGATTCTGATTTTGTGACTGAGGGGTGGCAACTTCATGGTCCAGCCCTATCCACATAGCTCAGTACAAAAACATTTGCTGTCTTTAAGCAGAGCAACATATCCAATTGTAGCACTAGAACAGCATAATCCTCTACATTACACAGCTATGTCACTGAATGAGTTGCAGGGTGTAGACACATTTCTACCAAAGGAGGTGTAAGGCGTTTCTTCCCTCTGCCAGCCTGTGGGTCACCCTTGGGCAAGGTGTAGCACTTTGTGAAGCCATGTAGTAAATCTGTGGAATGCTCTGCCACATATTGTGGTGGAGGCCAAATCTGCGGGTATATTTAAGGTGGAAGTTGATGGTTCAGGGCATCAAAGAAAATCACGAGAAGGCAGGTGTATGGGGTTGAGTGGGATCCGGGATCAGCCATGGTGGAATGGGCTGAATGGCCTAATTCTGCCCCTATGTCTTATGGTCTTATGGGAGCAGGTAGTGGGTAGTGGTTTGGTGGCTAGTGCACATCACAAGTTTTGGCTATGTGAAGAGTACTGATAAGGGCTGGCGTTACCCGCCTTATTAAGACACTGCCCAGAAGGCGGCAATAGGAAACCACTTCTGTAGAAAAATTTGCCAACAATCATGGTCATACGGTTGAAAGAAAGTAGCTGTTCCTGAACCTGCTGATGTAAAAATGCAGGCTTACGTATCTCCTACCCAATGGTAGCTGTAAGAAGGCAACTTCAAGCTCCTCGAGTAAACAATGGCATTTGTGCTTCAGTAGATTTAAAGAATCCCATTCCTTTTCTGGGAATCTGATAGAAATTCAGTGCGTTCCTTGCCTAAATTTCACCACAAACAGTAATCTGAGACTGCAATTACACCAGTCAAAACAGGTTTCCTGTTTCTAGAAATAAAATATACACTACTTTGTACAAACGTACATGGGGGGGGGGGGGAAGAATTACAAAATCACTATTTACAGAAAAGTTTTTAAGTGCTGAATTTGCACAGATTTTTGCTGTCTCCAGACTACCATACTCTAATTTCTTATACAGTATTCTTATTTATGATTAACATTTCCTCATTTGTGATTCACACTTCCTCATGGAGGCTACCTTTCTCTCTGGTGACAGAAGGCAGCAAAAAGGACCTTAACTGTGGGTGCTTAAACAAACAGGACTTGCACACCAACAGTTCCAAGCCTTAGTAAAATCTTAAACCTGGGAATCTCTGAAAATTCAGCTTGAAGCACACCGCCACTTTAACCCGAGTCATCAATTTCATCTGACAATTCAACATCTACAGCAGTCAGTGAACTGGCCAAGCTGCTACAACCAGTTATCTCAAAAATGACAGCTGGAATCAATTTTGAAGATCATATAACACGGAAAACTGTCTGGAGTAAAATAAAATACATATATTTTTATAATAAACAAGATATTTTTAATAATGTTGGGATTTCTCATTTTAAGGGTAGCATTGTGCAGACAATACCAGCATAAAAATAAGTGGAACCACGACAGTGAAGTTATTACCTCACTTAAAACTCCAAAGTTTTAAAACTTGTGCAACCAAGCAACACCTGATTGGGCCTGACATCTGCCATCCAACCTATCAACAGATCTAATTGGCCACTAGCAGTGTGGGCAATAAGGGGCGACTGTCCGCGCTGCAAACTCTAGGATCAGGCACGGTGTTTTTGTCCAACCATTCGTTCTGAATGACTGATAGGAACCTCCAACTTGAGTGGGCTGTAACCAGGTTTCTCTTATGATTCACAAACAAGCAAGGACAGGTTGGAGGTACTAGTGTCAACTTGACATCCTGAAGGATGGCTTACGTCAATGAATTTGACTGTCTGCTGCAGGGGCACTTTAATATAACCAGTGATCCATCAGGTCAGCTGTAGCACAATAACGATCAGCATAACAGTAAATGCTTTCCTGGAAAATATATCCCATGGTCTTTGGCCTCTTGTAAGAACAATAAACTATTCTGGCACCCTGACCCAAGCTAGTGTTTCTGGTGGTAGCTGGTATAAAGCCTGGTGCTGACATTACTCACAGAAAACTCACGTGAAATAGGCTATCATGCATGAAGTTGTTGTGCGGGCTAAACAGTTTCACTTACATATCAAATCTATTTTAGTATGAAACATGTGATCATGCTGGCAGATCCTTCCAGAAGACAAAACAAAAACCTTCAAGAAGCAGGTCAAGATGTTGATTTGGAAATCTCAGCCACTTGATTATTTTGTAATTTACAGGTGCTCTGTTCTTTGGAATTGTTTGCTTGCTGGTATCAGGCCACAAAGCAATCTCACCAAACATTTCCAAAAAATACAATGTGAAGGATCAAATGCTCAACGGTAAACAGAACTCCCAATAATCAGTGGGATTTACAGGAAAATATTTATAGAGAGACAGACAGGCAGATGCAAGAAACACAAAGTTGTAATAGTAAGTGATTTTAACTTCGATTGGGACTCCCATAATGTAAAAGGACTGGATGGGATCAAGTTTGTCAAATGTGTTTAAGGAAGCTTCCTTAATCAATATGTGGAGGTCCTATCTAGAGAAGGAGTGATACTGGATCTTGCCTGAGGGAAGGAGACAGGCCAGGGGACAGAACTTCGGATCTGGTGATCACAATTCAATTAATTTCAAGATAACTGTGAAAGAGAATCAGACTGGTCCGCAGTTGAGATTCCAAATTGGAGAAAGGTCAAATTTAATGGCACCAGAAAGGATGACAAAGGGACGCATGGCAAGTGGGAGGCCTTCAAAAGTGAAATATTGAGAGTTTGATGTTCCTGTCAGAATAAAAGGCAAAGTTAAAAGGTTTAGGGAACTTCGGTTTTCTAGGGATTCCGAGACCCTGGCTAAGAGGAAGGAGGCACACATCAGGGACAGGCAGTTCGCGTCAAATGAGGCACCCAAGGAGTACCAGAAATGCAAGAGAACATTTAAGAGGGATATCAGGAGGGCTAAAAGTGAACATGAGGTTTCTCTGGCAGACAAGGTGGAAGAGAATAATGTAAAAAGAAGCCGCTCCAACACGGACCCCTGTGGAACACTGCCGGTTACCAGTGGTGTTCCACAGGAAACAGAGAGTGGGAATAAAGGGATCCTATTCTGGTTGGCTGCCGGTTACCAGTGGTGTTCCACAGGGGTCCGTGTTGGGGCCGCTTCTTTTTAAATTGTACATCAACGATTTGGATTATGGAATAGATGGCTTTGTGGCTAAGTTTGCTGATGATATGAAGATAGGTGGAGGGGCCGGTAGTGCTGAGGAAACGGAGAGTCTGCAGAGAGACTTGGATAGATTGGGAGAATGGACAAAGAAGTAGCAAATGAAATACAATGTTGGAAAGTGTATGGTTATTTCTTCTTCCTCTGGCAGAAGAAATAAATGGGCAGACTATTATTTAAATGGGGAAAAGATTCAAAGTTCAGAGATGCAATGGGACTTGGGAGTCCTCGTACAGGATACCCTTAAGGTTAACATCCAGGTTGAGTCGGTGGTGAAGAAGGCGAATGCAATGTTGACATTCATTTCTAGAGGAATAGAGTATAGGAGCAGGGATGTGATGTTGAGGCTCTATAAGGCGCTGGTGAGACCTCACTTGAAGTACTGTGGGCAGTTCTGGTCTCCTTATTTAAGAAAGGATGTGCGGACGTTGGAGAGGGTACAGAGAAGATTCACTAGAATGATTCCGGGAATGAGAGGGTTAACATATGAGAAACGTTTGTCCACTCTTGGAGTTTAGATGAGGGGAAACCTCAGAAACATTTCGAATGTTGAAAGGCATGGACAGAGTGGATGTGGCAAAGTTGTTTCCCATGATGGGGGAGCCTAGTACGAGAGGGCATGATTTAAGGATTGAAGGGCGCCCATTCAGAACAGAGATGCGAAGAAATTTTTTAGCCAGAGAGTGGTGAATATATGGAATTTGTTGCCATGGGTGGCAGTGGAGGCCAAGTCATTGGGTGTATTTAAGGCAGAGATTGATAGGTATCTGAGTAGCCAGGGCATCAAAGGTTATGGTGAGAAGGCGGGAGAGTGGGACTAAATGGGAGAATGGATCAGCTCATGATAAAATGGTGGAACAGACTCAATGGGCCGAATGGCTAACTTCTGCTCCTTTGTCTTATGGTCTAATATATTAAAAGCAAAAGGATAACAAGGGACAGAATTGGTCCTCTTGAAGATCAGTGTAGTCGTCTATGCATGGAGCTGAAAGAGATGGTGGTGAAGATCAGAAATGTACTTTCTGCATCTGTAATTTACTTGGGAGACAGACACAGGAGCTATAGGAATGAGGGAAATGAGGAGTGAAGTCATGGACCATATCCGGATTGCAAAAGAGAAGGTACTTTATACTTCATTGTCGCCAAACAATTGATACTAGAGCGTACAATCACAGTGATATTTGATTCTGCTCTTTGTGTTCCCTGGAGTACAAATCGATAGTAAATATTAAAAACTTAAATTATAAATCATAAATAGAAAATAGAAAAGGGAAAGTAAGGTAGTGCTTGCTACCTTGAGGCAAAACTGGAGCAGGAATGTCTCCAAGCCCTGACAAGGTACCACTTGGACCTTGCAGGAAGCTAGTGCAGAAATTGCAGGAGCCTTAGCAGAGATATTTAAAAGATCTTTAAACACAGGCAAAGGTATCAAAGGACTGGAGGATAGCTAATATTGTTCCATTGTTCAAGGAAGGCTCTAAGAATAAGCCAGGAAATTAGAGGCCACTAAGCCTGATGTTAGTCATGGGTAAATTATTGAAAGGTATTCTAAGGGGCAAGATATCTAAGTATTTAGATATGTAGGACCTGATTAGAGATATACAACAAGGCTTGTGTGTGATAGGTCATGTCTACCCAATCTTATAGAATTATTTTGAGGAGGTTGCAAGGAAGTTGGATGAAGGAAACGTGGTAAATGTTATCTACACGGACTTTAGCAAGGACCTTGACAAAGTTCCTCATGGGAGGCTGCTCCAGAAGGTTAAGTTGCTTGGCATTCAGGATGAAATATTAAACTCAGCGTTGGTTTAGTGGGAGAAGACAGACTGGTAGGAGATGGTTATTTCTCTAACTGGAGACTAGCGACCAGTGGTGTGCCACAGGGAGTAGTGTTGGGTCCGTTATTGTTTATCAAATATATTAATGATTTAAATGATAAAGTGGTAAACTGGATCTGCAAATTTGAAGATGACACCAAGATCGGGGATATTGTGCACAGCAAGGAAGGCTATCAAAGCTTGCAGTGGGATCTGGACCAGCTGGACAAATGGGCTGAGAAATGGCAAATGGAATTTAATGCAGAGATTGATGTGCTGCATTTTAGCAGGATAAACCAGGGTAGGACTTGCATATGAAAAGTAGGCCACTGGACAGTACGGTAGCACTAAGGGTTCTGGGTATGCAGATCCATAGCTTTTTGAAAGTGGCATCACAGGTAGACAGGGTCATAATGAGACTGCTTGGCACACCGGCCTCATAAACCAGAGCATCAAGTACAGGAATTGGGATGTTATATTAAAGCTGTCTTAGATGTTGGTGAGGCCGAATTTGGAGCATTGTGTGCAGTTCTGGTCACCCACCTTCAGGAAACACTTCAATAAGCTTGAAAAAGTGCAAGGAAAACTTACTGGGGCTTGAGGACGTGAGTTATAGAGAAAGGCTGAATAGATTAGGACTTTATTCTGGAGGATAGGAGAATGAATAGAGAATGGGATGAAGAGAAATGGAATGGAATGGAATGAAGAGGCGTTTCACCTCCGCTCCCATCCTGGTCCAACCTGACCCCTCTCGCCAATTCATTGTGGAAGTCGATGCCGCCGACTCTGGGGTGGGAGTGGTCCTCTCCCAATGCTCCATCCCAGAGCCTTCTTCTCTCACCGACTATCCCTCACCGAACAGAACTACAACGTTGGGAACCGGGAGTTGCTGGCTGTCAACCTCGCCTTGGAGGAGTGGAGGCACTGGCTGAAGGGAGCTGAACATCCATTCATCATCTGGATGGACCATAAAATTATGAGGGGTATAGACAGGATAAATATACGAGATTAGGCAAGAGCAGAACTAAATGAGATTGGTTTAGGACGATAGGGAACCAGAGGGGGAGGTTCTTCACTCAGAGGACAGTGCGATTGTGGAACGAGCTGCCAGCAGATGTGGTGGATGTGGGTTTAATTAAACGCTTGAGAGAAATTTGGACAGTACATGAATTTAAGGAATATGGTGGTGTAGGTAGAAAAACAGGCTGTCACAGACGGGACAGGCCAAAGGGCCTGTTTCTATGATGTTGTGCTCTATGACAATGATCGAATTAATGTGTGGTTTCCACCCCACTGCCAATTGCGTGTACTGACGAGGTCAGGAACAGTTACAGCTCCTGCTCAGAAAGGCATGCTTTCTATCTCACACCACGACTTGGTGAAAGTCATTTTGCCTGATTGACCCTGAGAGTGATGAAGAACTAAGACATCCAAGGCCACAAGTATACACAGCACTATGCAAAAGCCTTTGGCACATATTTATACCTAGGGTGCCTAAGACTTTTGCACGGTACTGTAGTAATTTTATGTATTGCACCGCACTGCTGCTACAAAAAATAATTTCATGACATATATGAGTGATGACAAGCCTGATTCTGATATGGGTCTCCATTGTGGACTGAGAATGGGAAGGGGGCAGGCAGAGAGGAATCATAGTTGTGAAAAGGGCAAGGGAGGGGGGAGAAAGCAGGAAGCACCAAGAGGCATTCTGTAATGATCAATAAACTAATTGTTTGGAATCAAATGACCCTGCCTGGTGTCATGGGATCGGGTGTGTCTGCACCTGTGCCTTTCCCCACCACCCCTGGCACTCCTCTGCCACCCGTCCCACACCCCTCCCGCAGAACTCTAAACCCACCATTCTCAACATCCTTCGCTCCCGCCAGCTTTACAAACTCTCTCCCCACCCCATGTTGACAAATACAGTACTGTGCAAAAGTCTTAGGCACCTGAGCTATATACTGCATATGTACCTACAACTTTTGCATAGGACTATAGTTCCCAGAAAGTGGGAATACAGTTAGACAAGTTGGTGAAGAAGGCATATACATGCTTGCCTTCATGAGTAAAAAAAAAGTTAGTATTTAATATTTCTATTCTGTGAAAAAATATACAAAAGAGGCAAAGATGTAGCTGGTGCCACACTCTTGTTTGATCTCACATCCCCATGGCTACAGCCAGATGGAAGCAACTGTTCCACTTAATAAGAATGTTAGCCACGGCTGTCCATACTGGTATGATCTGAAGACTCGTCAGAACAGCAGATGTCTTCCTAACAGCACTTCAGTTTCACAATATTGATTCTTCACCTCCACTACAGGTACCAGCTTGTAATTCCATTTTAAATGAATTTCAATTCAACAGTATTTCAATCCTCCATACATTTCTTTGAAAACTGACATGCCTCCTCTCTTCCCCCAGTTCTGAGTGACCTGAGTTCATTTCTGACCTCTGGTGGTGTCTGTACTGTGAAGATGAAGCTATTTTGTTTGCAACGCCATATACCTGCTCTTATCTGGGAGTCTGAGCCCAACTGAGAAAGCCTGGTCGGTAGACATGCAGGAGTCAGAGGTGAAAGTCACCAACAGACTGTGGTGTAGAACGGAACTGCTTGGGGTATTTCCCCACAAGGGCTGAGCGCTGGTCAGAAAACAATTGGCGACCTCACTGTTGCAGTACTGGCTGGTCACTTTAGTCCTGTCCCTTGCCTTTCCCCACTGCGACCTCGGTGAGGCTGGTGGATTTCTTCTAGGAAAAGAGATAACACTGGATCTCTGCCACAGTTAGGAGTTTCCCCATTGTGGTAGGCGGTCAGTCACTGGTGTGTATCAGAGACTATCCACCCTGGATGTTGAGCATCCTTCCTGATGATATGTACTGACAATGTAATTCTTTCCCCACCAGGGGGATTGTCTTCAGGACAACATTCAGCTCCCGGTGACAAGTATCGGCTTTTACCCAGACCTTTACAGAGTCTGGGACATGGTCATCTCCACTCACAGTCCTTTGCCACCAGCAGAGATAGGCATTCTGGCTGACAAAGTGGACGGATGAAGGTACGGATTGGACCTCGGAAGAGTGAGCTGTTCGCCTGGAGGACCCATGGCCGAAGCCTCCAGCTGCCCCGTTACCAAGGGCACCCTGAGGCAAGCGTGGGGAAATCCTGAACAAGTCGAATCCTGATCAGCCAGAATGGGTCCTCAGGTCCAGGCCCCACAACCCTTCTCAAGAGTTGGTCCTGAACCGCATCACCTTGGAGATGTCCTCTGTACTGGTCAATGCCATACAGACTGTTCCAGTACACTCTCCAGTTCCCTACCCTCATCTGGAGGTAGAGTGTTGTCCATTCTGCTGCCTCACAGCAAAGAAAGGCTCTCCAACAGTGGAGTCCTCCCCCTGCTTTATATCGGGAGCCTGGAATGGTGAGCATCGCACAGGTTTTTAATGTTGATTCATAGACTCCGAGGCCACCTGTCATTTCTGCAGCCTAGAGTGGTCAGTTTTCTATGTCTAGGTAAAATGTGAGAGATTGCAGCCCCAAGTTGAGTCCTCCCTGGTTCTGGCTCTACTTCAGCCCCACTCTCCTGATATCTGGGCAGCCAGAGTGGAGGTGGGCTCGAATCAGATGGGGGAAACTCTGGTCTGCTCCTCACCTTGGTCGAAGGTGTCCATTCGGGCAAGCTGACTAAGCTGCCTTTCATGCCTCAAGCACACTTGGCACTCTGGAGCGCACCATGAAAAAGGATGGTCATGTTTTAATTTGAATTATTCTGATAACACGCAAGTAAACGTTTGTAAAAGGAGGACAGATTCCATGGCAGTTACTGTTGCTGATCCTTGCGATAAAGACGATGCACATGTAACTCATTGTTCACACAATAGCAGTGATTCTACCGCATGAAGGTCAGAATCTGGCATTGTACTGTTCAGGGCTCCAGGCCAGTGTTGGTCGAAGTCGAATTTATCATCATGTCAAGTTACTTGCAGCATTACCGCAAGGGCGTAGCATTAGAGACACAAAGAAAACACACATTAAACACTCATCATACAAAATTATACAAGGACAAAAACAACTTCTGGTTGGTGACATGCAGTTCTATGAAGATTACACCACAGTCAGCATGTACATGTAATTCATGGTGGATTATACATGAGAACTTCCAAATCTTACGCAGTTACTCACTGAATAAAGTCTTTAATAAAGAGACGGACTTTCTGCATTCTCTGAACAATTCAGCATCACTTGTATCAATATTGCTACTGATAATGTTGTGTTAATTAACAGGTCAGGTTTCAGAATTACTTTAATAAATTACTGTCTGGTACAAGGCAGGAGGACATTAATAACCATATAACAATTACAGCACGAAAACAGGCCATCTCGGCCCTTCTAGTCCGTGCCAAACTCTTACTCTCACCTAGTCCCACCGATCTGCACTCAGCCCATAACCCTCCATTCCTTTCCTGCCATATATCTATCCAATTTAACTTTAAACGACAACATCGAACCTGCCTCAACCACTTCTGCTAGAAGCTCGTTCCACACAGCTACCACTCTGAGTAAAGAAGTTCCCCTTCATGTTACCCCTAAACTTTTGCCCTTTAACTCTCAAATCATGTCCTATTGTTTGAATCTCCCCCACTCTCAATGGAAAAAGCCTATCCACGTCAACTCTATCTATTCCCCTCATAATTTTAAATACTGTACCTCTATCAAGTCCCCTCTCAACCTTCTACGCTCCAAAGAATAAAGACCCAACTTGTTCAACCTTTCTCTGTAACTTTAGGTGATGAAACCCAGGTAACGTTCTAGTAAATCTTCTCTGTACTCTATTTTGTTGACATTTTTCCTATAATTTGGTGACCAAAACTGTACACAATACTCCAGATTTGGCCTTACCAATGCCTTGTACAATTTCAACATTATAAATGACATAATTAATGTCCAGGGATCTAGAAGTGCAGGACAAGTTTTTCTTTTGCACAGAGCGGGGTGGCTGCTGGGATTATAGTAGCTGCAGATAAAATAGTGGCATTTAAGAGGCTGTTAGACAAAAGAATAGCAGGGAATGGAGGGATATTGATCAGGTACAGGCAGAAGAGATTTAGTTTAATTCATACCACATTTGGTACAGATATCATGAGGTGATAGCCTGTTCCTGTGCAATACTCTATGTTCTATTCTACCAGAAGAATGGTCTCTCCACAAATTAAATTGGAAGATCTAAAGTTCAGTAAGAATTGGCTGCTGTAGCTTTAAAGGGAGTACTTCAATGGAATTCCAGAGAACTGGTAAGAATGACTCACCACAGTCATTTCATGCAGACCTGATGATCAAGACAACTCCCTCATAATACCAAACAACAGGAATTCTGCAGATGCTGGAAATTCAAGCAACACACATCAAAGTAGCTGGTGAACGCAGCAGGCCAAGCAGCATCTGTAGGAAGAGGTACAGTCGACGTTTCAGGCCGAGACCCTTCGTCAGGACTAACTGAAGGAAGAGTGAGTAAGGGATTTGAAAGTTGGAGGGGGAGGGGGAGGAATAGAGCCAAGAGCTGGACAGGTGATAGGCAAAAGGGGATACGAGAGGATCATGGGACAGGAGGTCTGGGAAGAAAGACAAGGTGGGGGGGGGGGACCCAGAGGATGGGCAAGAGGTATATTCAGAGGGACAGAGGGAGAAAAAGGAGAGTGAGAGAAAGAATGTGTGCATAAAAATGAGTAACAGATGGGGTACGAGGGGGAGGTGGGGCCTTAGCGGAAGTTAGAGAAGTCGATGTTCATGCCATCAGGTTGGAGGCTACCCAGACGGAATATAAGGTGTTGTTCCTCCAACCTGAGTGTGGCTTCATCTTTACAGTAGAGGAGGCCGTGGATAGACATGTCAGAATGGGAATGGGATGTGGAATTAAAATGTGTGGCCACTGGGAGATCCTGCTTTCTCTGGCGGACAGAGCGTAGATGTTCAGCAAAACGGTCTCCCAGTCTGCGTCGGGTCTCGCCAATATATAAAAGGCCACATCGGGAGCACCGGACACAGTATATCACCCCAGTCGACTCACAGGTGAAGTGTTGCCTCACCTGGAAGGACTGTTTGGGGCCCTGAATGGTGGTAAGGGAGGAAGTGTAAAGGCATGTGTAGCACTTGTTCCGCTTACACGGATAAGTGCCAGGAGGGAGATCAGTGGGGAGGGATGGGGGGGACGAATGGACAAGGGAGTTGTGTAGGGAGGGATCACCTCCATCCCTCCCCACTGATCTCCCTCCTGGCACTTATCCATGTAAGCGGAACAAGTGCTACACATGCCCTTACACTTCCTCCCTTACCACCATTCAGGGCCCCAAACAGTCCTTCCAAGTGAGGCAACACTTCACCTGTGAGTCGACTGGGGTGATATACTGCGTCCGGTGCTCCCGATGTGGCCTTTTATATATTGGCGAGACCCGACGTAGACTGGGAGACCGCTTTGCTGAACATCTACGCTCTGTCCGCCAGAGAAAGCAGGATCTCCCAGTGGCCACACATTTTAATTCCACATCCGATTCCCATTCTGACATGTCTATCCACGGCCTCCTCTACTGTAAAGATGAAGCCCACTCAGGTTGGAGGAACAACGCCTTATATTCCATCTGGGTAGCCTCCAACCTGATGGCATGAACATCGTCTTCTCTAACTTCCGCTAAGGCCCCACCTCCCCCTCGTACCCCATCTGTTACTTATTTTTATGCACACATTCTTTCTCTCACTCTCCTTTTTCTCCCTCTGTCCCTCTGAATATACCTCTTGCCCATCCTCTGGGTCCCCCCCACCCCGTCTTTCTTCCCAGACCTCCTGTCCCATGATCCTCTCGTATCCCCTTTTGCCTATCACCTGTCCAACTCTTGGCTCCATCCCTCCCCCTCCTGTCTTCTCCTATCATTTTAGATCTCCCCCTCCCCCTCCAACTTTCAAATCCCTTACTCACTCTTCCTTCAGTTAGTCCTGATGAAGGGTCTCGGCCTGAAACGTCGACTGTACCTCTTCCTACAGATGCTGCCCGGCCTGCTGCGTTCACCAGCAACTTTGATGTGTGTTCCCTCATAATACCTATGCCTATGATCTATGTAGCACGAGACAAGATATAGGTCCATTAAAAATCATCCTTACCCTGGCCAGAGCCAGCTCCTGCATCAGGCTCGGGTCAAGTAGCCCAGGTCTACACAGGTGCAGCAGGTTTCAGTTTTTTTTATTTAGAGATACAGCGCAGTAACAGCCTCTTCCAGCCTAATGAGCCCCCACCATCCAATTATACCAGTGTGACCAATTAACCTACTAACCTTTACATCTTTGGGATGTGGGAGGAAGGCAGGGGCAGTCATGGGCGGAGAACATAGAAACCCCTTACAGACAGTGGCGGAATTTGAACCCCTGTCGTTGGCGTTGTTTCCTGCTTATATATGTTTATTAAATTACAATTTCCGTTCTGCTTCTCGTTCTACTTCCTCTGTTATTTCCAATTACCATTGAAACTGATGTAATTATAAAACTAACATTTGCTAGAAAAAAATAATGTTTTCAGCACAGTTCTGTGAATTTCAACTCACCTCCATTAGTCTTGTCCACCTAACATGGTGGACCTTCAGACCTTGAAGCACACCTGATCATAAAGACAGAGCAAGAGCTGATCACGAGCACCCCACCCCGCCCCAACTCGTCTTTGCAAGTTCAGTTCTCAGTTCTGTTCTACATAGCCCTCCATTCCTCAATCTCAAAAAAATGTATCTACTACACTTTAAAGCAAGGCTTTACAACTGGAGGTCCACAGACCCCTTGCTTAATGGTATTGGTCTATGGCATAAAAAAAGTTGGGAAGCCCAGCTTTAAAACCTCCAGGGTTGAGAATTCCAAAGATTCACCACCACTCCACAAGAAGAAATCTTTATGAAGATCTGCTTTGAATAAACCATCCCCATATCTTATAACAATGTACCTATGAAACAATGCCCCTCTCAATGGGGTTCTCCCTCCAGTGGAAACATTTCCTCTGTCATGTGCCCTTTAAAATATTCTTGTTCCTTTGAGTTTATATACTGTTAATCAAATTCACACACAGGGCAGCTTTTAAAAGTGTTGGGTTATATTTATGTCACAAACCATCTTTCAAAACACATTCACCACCTTTTTTTATGCCTTGGATCCCTACCATTAGCCGAGGGGTCGGTGCATCCCAGGTTGGGACACCCTGAAGGAAGTCTGAACTATCCTTCGCTCTGCCTCCAATTATGCTTTAGGAAACCTACTCCCAGGTAAACAGAAGGTACAAGTTTATGATGGAAATTGGCAGCAAAGTTCACCGCTGGGTAATTGATCACAGTGAGTAGCATAATGTGATTTAATGAGGCAGAAAATGTGAGACTGGAAAGTCACTCCCAGACAAATTGCTGAGTGCACTGTCTCATATGCTAGCTGACCACATTAACTTTGAAGAATAGCTTCGGCCGACATAAATGTAGATGAATTACTCTGTTTACAGAAAACTGCAGGAGTTGGAAAAGTATCCACCTGATGGTTGTCCAAGAATGAAAAAATATGCAATCAGTTAAACTTCCTCTGACCTTTTCCTCCAGTATTGTTTCTACAAGTTGGTCCTTCTCACATGCTGTTAACTGTTTGGCAGGTACTTTCTGCCCAAGGGCAACCTGTTTGAAAATCTCTGGAAGCTTCCAGCCACGGAGGGAACCCAGGCACCTGAAATACGGTGCAGAGGCCGAACATGAAAGCAAACTCCATTTCTCACATTTGCAAATTAAATCCAGATCAGTACCTCTCTTTTCTGTTGAAGCAGTGAAACCAGACACAAATTTATTTTTAAAAAAAGTTTCAGATGCAGAGGAGGAATGAAATGGAGCCAGCCTGTGGGTGATGGTGGTGGAGGATATTAACCAATAAATAAAAGCAAGTCACAAGTCCCCATGTAAAAAATCTACCGTAGATAAAATCAGTTACCCATTCAGACTTGGATTTTTCTCAACACACCAAGTGAAAATTGGAGATTTTCAAGAACAACTAAGGTCAGAAGAAATGGCTGGTAATGACTAAGGGAACAGACTAGTGAAAATTGCAACTTTCAGGACCTTTACAAATGAGGCCATTCTGTTGGAAGAGCCTTGTAATTTTAAACAGAAAGTGTGTGCCAACAACCCAGGTTATGACCAGTAACCCAACAATGATCATATGAAAGAAGAGATGGCATACAGGGTGCCTTACCCACAACTCCTGGACCAGAAACATTGGGTGCCACCAAAATTAGTGGTGGGGGTGGCTTCAAGAGACTGAGAGGTAGGGAAAAGAAGGGTTCTGTTACCTCCCAGTTCCTGGTTCGATCCTAATCTCAGGTGCCATCTTATATAGAGCTTACATGTTCTCAATCGAACCACATTGGTTTTCTTCAGAACCTCTTGCTCCTTGTGACATCCAAAAGACGTGCCAATTGTTTGGTGAATTGGCCTCACTGATTTACCCCAGATGTAAATGGTGGAAGGAGAATGAGAGAGGAGATAATGAGCAACTGAGAGAGAACAAATTTACAGGGAAGGAGATGAAATGAGACTGATGGGATTGTTCTGAAAGCCAGCACAGACTCAGTGGGCATCTTCTACTCCACTGCATACTGAATGTGCAAGATAATATGGCTAAATGATATCCTGGAGTAGAAAGGTAAACACGGTTGCTTGTGCTTTTACAATAGTGGCTGCACATTAATCAAAACTTCTGGAACAGAATGCTTTGAGGCATCATACTGCACACTTAGCACAAATAACCAAGGATGAAGTTCCACCACAACATCCTGATTGTAGTTTCTGCATTTCTCGAGGAATTACCATGAATGAATGCAAAAGATGACAAGCTCCAGAAAGAGGGATCAGACCATGGTTTTGCCACAAATTATTTACAATAAAGCCACTTATTATTCATTCACAGTTACCGACACCACAGATGGCATTAATTGTCCATCTCTATTCTGCCCTGGTCTATTTCAAACACAGATACACACAGACTACTCCAGGGGCCGGGCCTGAACTCAGGCAACAGCCCTAAATCAAAGCAGTTGACTGTCGCTCAAGTACGATAAGGAATGAGAAAACTGATGTGACACTGGGGTTGATATTATGCTAGAGTTTCTAAAGGCACTTGAGAAGGGTCTACAACTCATGTTAGCAATATTTATTGTTTATGCACAGTTTATTGTCTCTTGCACATTGGTTACTCGTTGTCTCTATTGTGTGTGTTTTTCATTGATTCTACTGTGTTTCTTTGATTTTACCGTGATTGCCCACAAGAAAATGCATCTCAGGGATTGTATATGGTGACATACATGTACTTTGATAATAAATTTACTTTGAACATTGATGGCAAAATTGAGGACACATGCACAGTTGCTGTGGGGATACAAAACTGCTTATGGACACAGGCCAGAGCAGTGGTTGATGGATAGTTTTAAGATAGGAGCAAAATATACAGTGGTAACCCTCCTTTCAGAATAGGGTTAACATTTTATATTTCATATCTCTGTTTCTCTTCTGTTTTCCATACCTAGTAATAACTGGGTATGGATGTGTAGGGCAAATTCTAACAGTTTCTGCATACCATAAAACTGAGAGAAGCAAGCAGCAACAGACTTCAGAATGACATGGGCTAACTGGTGAAATGGACAAAAACGCTACAGGCATAATTTAACCTGGAGAAGCATGCGGTGAAGAATCTTGCCGCAGCGCGTGAGAAAATGCAACAAACAAAACTGTTTCAGTTTCCAAGAGGTGGTAGAAACAGACGACAGAGGACAACAGGATTAGTTGAGAAGGCTGTTAATAAAACACACGTTTGTTCGCTTGTTATGTGCCGTGCCATATGACGTGGATGATCATGATCTTTCCATGACCATGATTGTTCTTGGAAAATTTTTCTACAGAAGTGGTTTACCATTGCCTTCTTCTGGGTAGTGTCTTTACAAGACGCGTAACCCCAGCCATTATCAATAGTCTTCAGGGATTGTCTGCCTGTCGTCAGTGGCCGCATAACCAGGACTTGCGATGTGCACCAGCTGCTCGTACGACCATCCACCCACCACCTGCTTGCATGGCTTCATGTGACCCTTATCAGGGGGCTAAGCAAGTGCTACACCTTGCCCAAGGGTGATCTGCAGGTTAGCGGATGGAAGGAGTGTCTTGCACCTTCTTTGGTAAAAACCCAACTCCACCCCACCATCACACGGAGTCCCTGAAATTCATCAAAAACATAGTTGTCTTATACTTTTCTAATACACTGCTTGGATCCCAAACGATGTCTTGTTTCCTTTACTAAGTCACCAATTCAGGAAAGAGAATACGGAGAACAAGAGGTACAATGGTACGAAGATGAGGGGTTTCAGTTCTACAGAGAAGATGGTGGTTTTCTCCTCAGAACAGATGTGAAGGAGGGATTTAATAGAGACCTTAACAAACCTGATGAACTTTGAGGAAGAGTTAATTTTATCAGCAGGATGGAAAACCAGAAGGTATATTTTTTAAATTGACAATTGGACCAGATGAGAGGTGATGAGCTTTTGTTTCCTATTATGCTCCGAGGTCATATGGTCTAAAATGCACTAACCAAAGAGGTGCAAGAAGTATATTCATCTATATTCTTCAAAGAGGAATTGATCAATTTCTCATAACTTTATAATGCACAGAAACAATCCCTCCAGCCCACTGTCCACACCAAGCATCAACCACCTGTTTACAAAAATCTAACCTTAGTCTCATTTTATTTTCCTCACATTTCCATCAGCTGCCTCCGATTGTACCAATCACACACGTATGAAGGATAATTTAAAATGGCCAATGCACCTACCAATCCCCACATCTTTAGGACGTGGGAGGAAAGAGAAACTCTCAGGGCTCTTAGGCCGGTTCTTTCAGAAAACTGACATAAGGACAATGAATTGAGTGGCCTCTTTCTTGAATTCTACATTGTCGTGCCTTATTAAAGATAAGTAAACTATGAGCACAATTTCTATAGTTCTGAACAACTTATTTCTTGATTACTGGGGGGCTGATAGTTTGCTTTTCCAGTTAGAGTAATAATCAAGAAAACTGTCCACGCAAGAGATTGAAAGAAGCTCCATAAATCATGCAAAATACCTGCTACTGCATGTAACTGGCCGAGAATCTGTGTCTGATTAATTGATAAAAAGGCGACAGCTTGCTCTAAAGTTAAACACACCAACTCAATCTGCCACGTGACTTGTACAAATCATGTACAATCCCGGTTTAGTAAATATTATCCACGCAAACTGAGAAGATGGGAGGTGGTCATTCACAACCAGCTGTTGTAGATGACCTGTGGAAGCTCCTTTAAACTCCACTGAAGAGACTGTGCTAGCTACAGTCTGGTCAACAGTAGCTCATCACTACTGCTGGTGTCCTGGTTAGAAGCCTTGCCACTGAATTTCAGACAGCTTCCATCAAATGATCAGAGAATGGCACCTTGTGTTCTTCACAATTTGGGGAAACGAGATGCTTCAAGTCCATTTGGAGATTATGAAGCAACGTGTAAGCATTGTACACTTTATCTACTGACTTTGTTTATTTAAAATGATCTCATGACTTGGTTCAATGGTTTAGATAATTCTTCCCTTCGTGGAAGTACATTCCTGCACTTTTAGATTTTTCACCACATTGATGTGCAGTTCAAAAATTTCCAGACTGTGCCTTCTTTGTGGCTGGATTCACAAAACTGTAAAGAATATATATCCTTGTTGAGTGAAGACATTTCTCATCTCAGTACCCAAGAGCCAACCCATGTATTCTACTACAGTTAGCCAAGGTTCAAGGCACCTCTGCCGTGGGGAACGTCCTCCCTACTTCCACAATATCAATCCCTTCGAGAACTTTGTAACTCTGAGACCTCCTCCCACCCTTCTAAACTTAGGAATATTTGAAATGAAACAAAAGAAATGGTTTAATAACTCCAATAATCTGCAGGTTATTTGTCAGAAGCAGAATTAAGGACAGAGGGGGAAGAAAGGTTTGAGATCAAATAAGTTAGACACGAGTCTAAATGACACTGCCAATGTAGGATCACTAGAATACAGAAAAATATTTCAGAAGGCAAAGCAATCATTGGGCAGAAGGAGAGATTTTCAGAATCCAGGCTTCAGTTCAGCCACAAATCAAAAAGCTTAGACTGTCATATTATTTAATGTTGCTCTGCAATCCTGAACTCATGTACCCATATCTAGAATTCATACAAGCTCTGATATATGATAGTGCTGAATTTGGTTTGCACTAGATAAGAATTATGGGCCATTAGAAGTTAACCTCGTGCTTTTTGGGACACACAAGATCTTTGCATAGATTCCCAGAAGAAAACAACAGCGTTTTGTGAAGGGGTCAGAGAGCTGTTCAAGAGGGACTGAAAATCCTGATTTGTCAGCTAGCACCAACAATTGCCATATATGGGCTTCAGCAGCAAGTTAACAGCAGTTTTATTCCATACAGCACAATACTCTTCCATCAATGGCAAAATATCTTTCATGAGAATGCTGTAGCAGCTAACCAGCAATCATCTCTGAATGCACCATAAATGTAGATTTAACACAGTGTTGGAACAGCCTAGCTTTGGTACTGTCACTCATCAGAAATGCATCACAGTCATGTATCATTTTACCATCAAATTTCCAGGAACAATTCCAAGGTCATTGCTAACAAATTGCACAATTCTTCCCTCTGTGAAATCTCCATTAACATCAAACCCCCATACATCTGTTGCCACTACTTTACACCCTTAACTTCAAAACAGATATTTGATAGCTCTATCATGGACATTAGCCTCCCCACCATCCTCAATAGGCCATGCCTCCAAAAGGTGGTTAAAGAGCCCAACCACCCAGGACACCCCCTCTTCTCATCGCTACCCAAGAGGTGGTACAGGAACCTGAAGACACACACTCAATTCCTTAGAAACAGCCTCTTCCTCTCCACCATCAGATTTCTGAACTGACCATGAACCTGTGAAAGCTAACTGACTTCTTGCTCTTCTTTGCACTACTTAATTTTTTTTTATATTTCTTATTGAAACCTATAGAAATTTATGTATTGCATTCTACTGCTGCCACAAAACAAATTTCACAACATATGTCAGTGATAATAGATTTGATTCAATTGAAATACCTATATAGTTATTCAATACATATACAAAAGGTTTAAATTACACAGCAGTAAACAGTCCCAAGTGTCATGACAGCCTTGTCAAAGTCGTCCTGACCACCTGCCATCGATCAACATTTAGGGGAGGCCGCCAAAATTTGAAGTCGTGTCTTAAAGGAGGAAGAAGAGAGCGGACAGGCAACAAGGTGTGGTAAGGAATTCCTGAGTTCAGCATCTTGACAGATGCTTACTGCCAATTATGTACCATTTCAGTGCAGTTAGATTCATGAGTAGGATACACAGCAGAAAACTTGTACAAACTTCACAAACAGCCACATGTGCTTTTGCATGACTGACTTAAGAAAAAGTATCATTTACACCACCAAGGATACCTACTCTGTTTCAACATAGGGCTTCAGGTTCTCTGCACTGATACTTTTGAACCTGTGATCCCCAATATCCCCTGCTTTCTCGCTCTAGAAATGTGAACCCTTGAATTTCAAGATGAAGACTTACCCAGAGGAACTGCCACCTGAAGGAATTGTAATGATGTTAGTGAGATCTACGGTAGAGGCGAGGGTGCAATTGAACAAACTAGAGTCCTGGTGGATGAAGGAAAGGCTGTTGGGACTTTCAAACAGTTATTAATGAACTGGGGGAGAACTCCTTTCCCCATAAGTATACAGACATAACGACCATTTCACAGAGATCTGAATTATTCTTGGAGGCATTGTTAGATAATGTCCTGCCTCCAACAAATCCAGTGCCACATTCCTGACATCAGTAGCCCAACTTATCCATACCAACAGCACCAATGGAAATACAGACTTTTTTCCCCACCCGTTGAAAGAATTTTTACTATTAAACAAATGGGAAGCTATTCCACTTCCCAAAATCTCTATCAATATTAACCAAGCATTCAAATAAATTTCTTAAAAACAGCCTCCGGCTTTCTCTCCTGATCACTGGCAGCAGTGTCCTAAAGCAGCAGTCCCCAACCACCAGGCCACAAAGCATGTGCTACCGGGCCGTGAGGAAACGATATGAGTCAGCTGCACCTTTCCTCATTCCCTGTCACGCACTGTTAAACTTGAACATAGGGTTGCCAACTGTCCCGTATTTGCCGGGACATACTGTATATTGGGCTAAATTGGTTTGTCCCATACGGGACCGCCCTTGTCCCATATTTCCCCCGCTAAGGTAGAGCGTTCCTATGAAACCTTTCGTGCCAAAATAGCGTAAAGCGAAGAAGCAATTATCATTAATTTATATGGGAAAAATTTTTGAGCGTTCCCAGACCCAAAAAAATCCTACCAAATCATACCAAATAACACAAAACCCAAAATAACTCTAAGATATAGTAAAAGTATTAATATGATAAATACACAGCCTATATAAAGTAGAAATAATGTATGTACACTGTAGTCGGGAAGATTAAGCCAAAACCGATTTGTGGAAAAAAATTGGCACGTTATGCGCATGTGCACGACACATATGCGAACGTTACACATACGCACACAGGTGTCCACGCAAGGCTTCGTGGTCATGGTAGTCTTTCTCGGGGTAAACACAAGTGTCCCGTCAACACACATAAAAAACTCTGGAGAAGGCAGCAGGCCAGGAAGCATCTATAGGAAGAGGTACAGTTGACGTTTCAGGCCGGGCCCCTTCGTCAGGATCTGACTGCTACTTTTGTCCCTTATTTGGGAGTGAGAAAGTTGCCAATCCTAACTGTGAAATACATGTTGAGGTGAGTTTAACCCTACTTGAACACCTTACCACCCCCTCCCCACCCAGTTGGCAAGAATATTATCAATATTAAACCAGTCCGCGGTGCAAAGAAGGTTGGGGACCCCTGTCCTAATGATTAATATACTGTTCTTGGGTAAGCAATGCCAATGAGAGGTTTGCTACACTACCCCCAGCACAGTCATGCTGTCACGTCATGAAGTCTACTCCCTCTCTCCGAGTCTCCTATCAAGGACAAAGCCACCTTCAGAGTTGCACAGTTCCTCCTAATCCGTAGCTGGATCAGAATATTTTAAAATTATACAAACGGGGTCCACATTCCCCAGTAGTGGAAGTGACATATTTGAATGAACCTTTTCAAGATACTGAGAAGATAGGTGGGACAGATGAACCACTAGTTGGGGTGTAGGATAGGTTATAAAGCTATTCAGGTGGGGGCAAGCCAAAATGCTTCCCGTAGCAGACAGCAGAAATGGCCTTTACACAGCAACTCCAGTAATCTGCTCTCTAACCATTTGGAAATACTATGCTTTGGCATCAGGCTCACCAGGTAACACTTACTGTGCCCGTATTCCTCTCATCCGGGCCCTGGTTCCCGCAGCCCTTTCCCAGTCATTACAGCCAGAATTGTTCCACTTTCTTTCATTCAATGAGGTCCCTGTTTCGCTCATTCTTCACACGTACTGCAGTCTCAGTTCCCACAATCCTCCTCTTCTCACGGGAGCCCTTGTGCCCACAACCCTTTTCCAATCACTGCAGCCGGAGTTATTCTGCTCCCCTTCGCTCAGTGAGGCTACAGTTACCACTCACCCTCCCTTCACACTGCAGTCTCAGCTCATGTAACCCCTTCTGCACTCACTGGGGTGTTCTCCCTTTCCAAAGCTCCACTCCAGCGCTTCCTTTCAAATTACCTGGTTGTTTTGAAACTTTATTTTCATACTGTGTAACATTTAAAAACAACAAATTAGAAGTGCATTGGATTAGAAACACATAATAACATCCAATAGTCTAGAAATTCCATTAGTCCAGCACTAACAGAGTTTGGAGCATGTTAGATTATCAAGGTTTTATGGTTCTGTCCAAGAAGGTAAAGGAGATAAAGTTATTTGTCACATGTACATTGAAACATACAATAAACTGTGTCACTTGCATCATATAAAAATCAGTAAGGATTGATTTGGGTAGCCCCCAAGTGTCGCCACACTTCTGGAACCAACATAGCAGGCTCACAACTCACTAACCCTAACTATAGGTCTTTGGAACGGAGGAGGAATTTGGAAGACCCAGAGGAAACACATGCGATTATGGGGGAGAACATACTAACTCCTTACAGACAGCTGAAAGAATCGAACCCTGAACCCTGATCTGACAGCTGACGCTATAATACTGTCGTGTTCCACTACCATGCCATCCCTAAGAACTAACCAATACCCACAGACATAAACAAAACCCCTCAAAAGTTTATTAAACACTGCAACCCATAAAATATGAAGCTCTAAAGTAATACAACATAAAAAATAATAAAATATAAAATACTTCTGTGATGTGGCCTCTACACTCTCACAATCTTACACTGTTTTAACTATGTTGTTACCTCAGCTCAGTTGTGTTCCTTTCCAACCCTTTCAATTCAACTCAACTCTAATGACTATTAGGGGGAAATCACTGCCATCCATACAGGTGATCATTCCTGCCTGTAGATAGTCCCTTGCAAATTATCCACAGGGATTGATGTCAGGTCAAATGCTAACCTAAAATCCCAAGTTATTAGATTTTGTTGGGCAAAAGGATTAAGTGATATGAGGAAAAATAAATCCATGGAGTGAATTTGCAGATCAGTCCAGTAAACGGCAGAATAGATTTGAGAGAATAAGGAGCCCACTGTGATAACGATGTTGCTAAAGCCAGCATGCTGATTGAAAATCTTGTAAACCACACACCCTTACCAACCTGCTGCAAAGACCAGGAACGCTGAGCCCATCAAAAAAATAGTCAAATCCTCACCTTTGTAAAGGAATACATAAACTATATTCTGAAATATATATAGACACACACACACAATTTTTTTTATATATAAAGTGCCCAATAATGAGTATAGGCACATATGTGAAATGTGGTGTGTTGCTCTTAGATTGACCTTTCTGATTGGCTCTTGAGAAGCCATGGCTCTGCTTGAAGAGTGCCTCCAGATGTTTATTACATGGAATGTTTTCATATGCAATTTCCTCAGAGGAAGTAGCAATTTTCTTCTATAGCAGCAGTCATCCCCAGCACAACCTCAAACAAACCATCAAGAAACAGGAGCTTAGGTACATAGAGCTTAGAAAAATAGAGGGCTATGGGTAAGTCTAGTAATTTCTAAGGTAGGGACATGTTCGGCACAACTTTGTGGGCCGAAGGGCCAGTATTGTGCTGTAGGTTTTCTATGTTGCTATGTAAACAGGAAGGAGGCATTCTACTGTTTAAATCTCTCCCACAAGTTACCACTGATGTGTATCTTCATCAATCCACCTTGGTTCTGTATCCTTAGAAAAACTTGCCCAGCAAATTCTACTCTTGATAGTCTGTGGAAGAGTTCTCCCCAGAACTGACAAGACATGAAGAAGTGTTTTCAAACTTTTCTCCTGAAAAGCCCAGCAATAAAAGTTTTCAAAACCTCCATGCCAGCAGAAAAAGTTTCTAACTATTTCATCAATTCCTTTCAACATCCCAGTGTCTGCAGTAAACTTACAAAATAGTTTATGTACCTCATTTTATAATCTGATCCTTGGAACTCAGGTTATGTTTTGTTGTTATGCACGGCATTCCTTTCAAGAAATGAGGTGAGCCATCAAGAAACAGTACCAAGATCTAAAGATATGATGCAAAAGTATAGCAGGCTTACCATTGCTTCCACTGATTTTTTTTGTATGTAACAAATTTTAGTTTATGTGTCGTTGCCTACATCTAATTACACCCCCACTTGTTCTAGTGTTTCAAATCATGGACAAACTCAGAATCTCCTCCTTTTGTCTAAAATGCAGTGTTTACACTAACCTACTCTGAAATCCATTTGCAACATCTTTACCTACTCATTTAATTGATTAATATCTCTTGGTAATTTTCACACCCTTGGCCATATCAATTACTATGTCACCATCCCAGTGGACCACCTGAAAATTCAGGATATCGATACAGAATGCAGAACAGTGGACCACAGGAGCAGGCCAATGATATCCGTGATTACTATGATCAGCACAGAAAAAACTGAGGTAGCTCAGCAGGTCAGGCAGCATCTATGGAGGGCAACAGGCAGGCGACGTTTCCAGATGATACCCTTCATCTGGACTATGAACCAATTTAAACTGCACATCTGCTCACACCCCTCCCTGTCTGTTCATGTGACATCAAAATGGCTCTTAAACCTTGCTACCAAAGCCCCTGACAACACACTTGAGACATCTATCATGCTCTGTGTACATACAATGCTTTGTAAATCTCCTTTCCCCATCCAGGGAAACCTTTTCTATGCCTCTCATAATTTTATATATTTCTGTCAGGTCACAACCCCCTCCCCACACACAGCCTCCAATGCTCCACAGAAAACCAGCGAAGCTTGTCCAAAGCCTTTTAAAATGAATATTCTCCAATCCAGGCAATACATAGTTCTTTATTTATTGGCTAAGACATTAATAAACTGTGACCCCTGCATAGATGTTGTGAGCCACTATTTGCCACTTCCTGATGAGTACCTTTTACATTCATGGGACTGGGGTTTGTCTTTCAAGGACAACATTTACCACTAAACTAACCACCCTGAAGACAGTGGAGATGGAGCACCTTCAGGAACCACTGTATTATGCACTAGAAGTGCTACCATAGTTCTTTTTCGGTTGAAGCCATCCAGGCTTTTGGCCCAACAACAATAAAGGAACTACGATACATTTCCACTTGAAGAAAATATTAATCTTCTGAAGGGAAATCACAAATAACCATGTCCCATGTCCTTGCAAAAGGAAGAGCTTACAGACTTAGGTGCTGTGAAATTAGACTCGATGAGTACCTATGGAGAATTTCATAACTGGTACACACCAGCAATAGAGAAAACCGCCGTTTAAAGACCAATAGGGAAACAAACAAACGTGCTACTTTGAACGGGATGGCGTCACCCTTGGGGAGCTGCACTTCCTCAAGCAAGCGAGAAACACTGTATTACTCTTCTGACGTACCTTGTAAGGTTTTGACAGTCAGGAATGAGTCACTCACTGCAAGTTGCACAGCCCAACTAACCCTCAGTTGTCTTCACAGCATTTACAGCGCTGGTCCAAGTAGGTTTCTGGTGAGTGGTTACCCCTGGATATTGATGGTGTGACATTTAACAATAGAAAACTACTGAATTCCAAAGGGAGATACTTCAACATATTTGGAGTTACTCTCATTGAATCATTGCATTGAATACTTAAAAGTACTACTCTCTGTTTGCTAGTTTCTAGGTATTTGGTCTAACAATAATGAAGCAATGATACTCGGGTGCTGTGAAACTATTGAATTGAAAGACATCATTATGTTAAAGATAAACCCCTGACCTTACAGTCACTGTTGTCATGGTCCTCGCAGCTTATTGTCGATCTGCTCTGATCCTTCTCTGTAAATGTAGCACTATGTTTGGCATTAGATTCAGAGGCATAAAACACTACAGCTCAGAAATAGGCCTCTGGGCCCATCTAGTGCATCCCAAACAATTAATCTGCCTAGTCCCATTGATCTGCACTCAGACCATATCCCTCCATACTCCTCCCATCTGAGTACCTATCTAAATTTCTCTTAAGTGTTGACATCCACTACTTCCATTGGCAGCTCATTCCACACTCTCACCACCCTCTGACTGAATAAATTCACTCTCAGGGTTCCCCTTAAACATTTTACCTTTCACCCTTAACCCATGACCTCCTGTTCTAGTTTCACCCAACCTCAGTGGAAAAAGCCTGCTTGCATTTACCCTATCGTAATTTTGTACATCTCCATAACTTTACTGCCAGGATATTAGTCCCACCTCTCCTGGAAGAGAGACCAGTGTCCCAAACATCTGAAGCCCTCCCTCCAGCACCGTCTCCTTAGGTACGTGTTAAACTGCACAATCTTCCTATTTCTAGCTTTACTAGCATGTGGCATGTGTAACAACCCGAAGATCATAAGCCTGGAGGTCCTATCCTTTAATTTATCACCCAACTCCCCGAACTCACTTTGCAGGGCCACGTCACTCTCCTACCCATGTCATTGGGACCTACATGGACCATCCCACCTAAGAATGCTGCTGATTTGATCCAAGATGATCCTGGCACTCGGAAGGCAACATACCATCTGCAAATCTCGTTCTTGTCCACAGAACTTCCTGTGGTGTTCACCTAACCAATAAACCCCCTATCTCGGAGCTTGCCTCTTCTCTTCCCCACCACTTCTGAGCCACAGAGACCTGACCACAGCAGCCTTCCTCTGCTCAGTCATTCCACTCAATGGTATCTGAAGTATTATTTAGAGAAACTGCCACAGGGGCAGTCTTTACTGGCAGCTTATCCCCTTTCTCCATTGTGACAGTCACATAGCTATCTGTGTGCTGCACCTTGGGGGTAACTACTTCCCTTTATCGCCTGTCGGACAACCTTCCGCTTCCCAACCGATCTGGAGTTCATCCAGCTCCAATTCCCTAACACAGTCTGAAAGGAACTGCAGCCGGATGCACTTCTTGCAGGTGCAGTCATCAAGGACACTGGAAACCTCCCTGCCTTCCCACAAGAGGAGCTTTCAACTATCCTGCCTAGCATCTCCATTGCCCTATAAGAAAGAAAATTCAAACTAAAAAAAAAAAATCAATGTACAGTGCCTGCCTCCACTTACCAAAGCCTCCATGAGCCAAAGTTTTCCCTCCTCTGAAACTGGCCCACTCACACAATGGCCACTCTGGCTCAACACAACTTGTTTTTATTGGCTCTTGCCAAGTGCCTAATCATGCACAATCCAGCGTCTCCAAGGAAACTGTGGTGCGCAGAATGCCCCAACTGCCCCGCTTGCTTCTTAGTGGGGCATAACATTCTGTTATAGCCTTTACTTAGCACAATGTACTTGCGTTTTGAAATGTTCTGTAATGGACGGCTTATAAATCTGTTTTTCCATTGTAGAGGCATTGTACGTGTGACAGTAACAAACCAATACCCATACCCTGGGTACAAATGCTCCATGTGTCATTCTAGATGTAGACAATGACTATTTTCCAAGAAATTGTGTATGGAACTGAACAATTACTAACCTTCTGAGCTTATCAAGGAGGGAAAGTCAATGGTAAGGCAGCTGGAGGAGGTACAGCCTAAGACTTTGCCTTGAAGACCACCTGCAGCGACGTCCTGGGGCTGAATGATAACCTTCAAACAGTCACAACCACCTGCTATAGTGCAAGGTCCAGCTCTATGGTGAATATAGTAATCCTAGTAATATATCCTTCCTCTTCCATAAGTCCACGTAAACAATGTGCACCCCCTTCCATTGTGTCATAGCCTCCAAAAACTGTAATTATCTTCATTGAATATAATCCATCCTTCGTAAACCACTGTCAACTCTCACTGAGGAGTTTAAATTTCCTGGTCCTCAGACACTATATTACAGACAGTTCAACTATAACGTGTCTCCATAACACAAATAGCTTATAAAGTAATTGACGTTTAGGGGGCATTATTTGCATTACACAGGCTGCAATCGTAACAGCGCGATAACCTGTGAAAATCTGTTCAAATCTATGCTTCAAGAGCAACTTACACGGCCTATTCTGCTACAACACAACTTTCAATAACACTACTTTTTCAGGGACATACTTATGTTATAGCAGACCTACCTGTACTAATTACAGACTCTAGTAATTTCCCTAATATGGAGATAGGCTTACAGTTATATTTATCTCCTCTTTTAGTGCTAAAGGACAATTTCTAAATAAAAGGAAACTCAAATGATTTGTGTAAAGCATTTGCAATTAGCCTTGTGCTTTAACATTATAGAATGGAAACCATTAGATTCTGTCAATATAAATTTTTAGCACTTCTCTTTTAGTTCCAGTTATTGCTTAATCATTTCCTCTATAACAAACACTGACATGAAATAATTCACAGAACCACAGGGGGCCTTTAAAATCCATCAAATCCAGACTGTGTTATACAAATGCAAGTCAGCCTGTCCCACACTTATGTCCTTCATAGTTCTGCATCTTTCTCTCTTTCATGTTCTGATCCCTCTTAATCTAATCTGCCTCCAATTCTAACCGCTTACTGCAAAAACAAGTTCTCCCCTCATGTCACTTGCAGTTCAGAAAGCATCAGCAAAATAAAAGGCACGTATCCCCAGGAGATGTAAGGCGGCTATTCAGGCCCGTTGTAGGTGGGGCTTTTAGCTCCCACCGCCCACAAATACTACTTGCACTGGCTGGAAATCAGGAGCTCTTTGGGTGCCAAACATTAAGTGTGACCCTGGGCATTCTATGAGGGACAATCGCAATGTACAGGCTGGTCAATCACAGTTCAGCCACAGCATAAAATATGTTTCAGTGTTCTTCAGCCACTGCATGTTTTGCCACGGAATGAGTCAGATACCATCCAGAACCTGAGCTACTGATGCACATAGTAGATGCTGCTGACTGGCATAGTCCCAATGATCTTTATTCCAAAGTATTGTGGCCAAAAGCAGCAGAGATACTTATACCTCAACTTTCCCATTGTCTTCAGTAGTGTTATCAGAATTTCAAAACTTTCACGCAGTCACTTGAATGTTTAAAATTGGTGCATTAGAATTTCTCTACAATAGCATTAAGGACAGAATTAAACATGGAAAAATGTATTTAATGCGTATGGCGAATCCAAATAACACAAATACAAAAACAACACCAACACTTTAGAGCTAGCAATTGTCTTACCGACTGAACACTTACAACCTATACTAACCATTCAGGAACAGAGTTGAACACAAACACAAGTATAAGATAACTAAGTGCTGTGAAGAATGAGCCACAATGAACTGGGGATGATAACAAAGTCCAAGGAAGGTGTTACAATCCAGGTCTGAGCCATGTCATGGTACTGAAACCAAAAGATTCCACTCAGGAAGGTATCAAAGGATACATCAGGGCCAGAAGAGAGAGAAAAAAAGCATTCTTACTTCTATTTGGCACCAGCTGACTAACAGAGGGAGAACAGAGAACAAAAAGACACTTCAATAGTTCCAAGAATAGTCAGCCATTTAGCTTTAACAATTTCTGTTCATGTTTCTTCTGGTCAAAAGCTGGAACTGGACTGCACTCACTCTGACCTTCTGGAAGTATTCTGTGCATTGTGAAGTCCAATTTCTGGACCTTTTCCCAACCAGGAATTTCTTCTCCCTCTTTAATCTTGTGCCTGTTGACCTCTTTTGGCTCCCAGTTAGGCAACACCTCCAAATTTCAGCTTTCAGCAATTTCCCTCCTCATCCCTGCCTAATTTTGGGAATCCCCTGTCCCATTTACCTTTCAAGCTCTCTGCATTCCACAAAGTGAACTCTTGTTCATTCTGACTGGAGCTGTTCTACACACTACCCTCGAGCTGACATCCCTCATCCAGCGAAGTAAGGCTGAATTTAATTTGGCCTCAGTGCCACATTCCTGTCTGTTCCCCACAGCCCTGCACTCACAAAAATTCAAAAATCTAGCTTGCCCTTCAATATATTCAATGATTTTACCTCTGCAGTTTGCTGGGTTAAGAATTCTAATACTCTGCAACAGGATAATACCATGATTCAAAAACTACCACCACATTAAATTGAGGCCACAATGGTAATGCTGCTGGGGAGCATGTCTTCATCTCTCAGATACTGCGCGACACAATTCCCAAAGAGATGTTGGATTCCGTGGTGGGAGGGAGTTCAAAATAAGTGAGCAGGGACCCCACAGTTCCCAAGGAGATGTTGGATTTGCATAATTATAACTTGGCAAGGGCCAATGAAGAGAAGTTAGGTTTTAAGCACAGCAGCTGTTGTGTGAGTAGCCCACTGTTAAAATTGGGAGCTCAGGCTTAAGCTCATAAAGGCCTCAGCAAGAAGAGGCGAAGGCTTTTTTCAATTTTCACTCTCTTATTGCACAGTCAGAGCAGTGGGGATGCCAGGCATGAATGCTCTTCTCACGAGATGTGAGAAGGCAGGGAGATCTCCTGTGTCACCTGCAAGAAGTGTACCCAGCTGCATCTACTTTTAGACAGCATTAAGGAATTGCAGCCGGAATGGGATGAACTCGGGAGACTGAGGGGTTGATCAATAGGACACAAAGGGAGGTAGTTACACCCAAGGTGCAGGACTGGGTGACCATCAGGAGGGGGAAAGGGGGGGGGGGTTGTGCTGAGCACCCCGTGGCCACTCCTTTCAACTACAGGTACTGTATACTGCTTTGGATACTATTGTGGGTGTTAAACTAGCAGTGGTCAGAGCTCTAGCACTGAGTCAGGCTCTGTGGCTCAGAAAGTGAGGGTGAAGCAGAGCAGTGCAGTAGTGATAGAGGTTCCATAGCGATTCGGCATTCCATTGTTAGAGGGGCAGACTGGAGATTCTGTGGACATGAAAGAGACAGCCAGATGGTGTGTTGTCTCCCATGTGCCAGGGTCAAGGATGTCGCGGATCAGATCCCAACGGGGGCAGCCATTAGCCATGCTACAGATTGGTACCAAACGACATAGGTAGGAAAAGAGAGGAAGTCCTGAAGACAGAATATAGGGAGTTAGGTAGAATGCTGAAAAGCAGGACCTGCAGGGTAGTAATCTCTGGATTGCTGCCTGTACCAATTGCCAATGAGGATAAGGATAGGATATTTTGGCAGATGAATGCGCAGGGAAGAGCTGGTACAGGGACAGGGTTTCAGATTTCTGGATCAGTGCGATTTCTTCTGGGGAAGGTAGGACCTGCACAACTAGGACAAGTTACACCTGAACCCAAGGGCGACCAATAACCTTGCAGTCAGGCTTGCTAGAGCAGTTAGGGAGGGTTTAAACTAATTTGGCAGGGGGGGGGGTGGAAGCTAAAGTGATCGTGCTGAGGATGGGGCAGTTGATATACAACTAGATGCAGTGTGCAGTGACACTAAGGAAGGACATGCAGATGATAGGGCAAAATTGCAGTCAGTGGTGAATGAGCTGGAGTGCAACATGGAAGGGAAATTGAGAAGGGTGGTGAATACAGGACCAAAGGTGTTATATTTGAATACACGCAGTGTACGGAATACAGTAGATGACCTTGCAACACAATAAAAGATCGGCAGGTATGACATTGTGGGCATCACTGAGTTGTGGCTGACATAAGATCATAGTTGGAGCATAAAAACCAAGGATATGTAGCATATCAAAAGAACAGGCAGGGCAGGTAAACGGGGGGGGGGGGGAATGGAGTGGCTCCATTGGTTAAAAAAATGAAATCAAACCCTTATAATGGGGTAACATAGATTTGGAAAATGTAGAATCCTTGTGGGTAGATTTAAGAAACTGCAAGGATAAAAAAGACCCCAATGGGAGTTGTGTATGTCCTCCAAACAATAGCCAGGACGTGGGATACAAATTAAAATGGGACATAGAAAAAGCAACGTTAAAAAGGGCAATGTTATGATTGTCATTGGGCATTTCAATATGCAGGTAGATTGGGAAAGTCAAGTTACTCCAGGATCTTAAGAGATGGAATTTGTAAAGTACCTATGAGATGGCTTGTTAGAGCATTGTTCTCTTAAGGGAAAATCTTGCCTCACAAATCTGTCTTTCAGGAGATAGCATGGAGGATAGGCAAAGGAGAGTCAGTGAATATTGTTTCCTTAAATTTTCAGAAAGCCTTTGACAAAGTGCCGCACGTGAGGCTGTGTAACAAGAGCCCATGATATCACAGGAAAGATTCTAGCACGGATGGAAGATTGACTGACTCACAGGAAGCAAAGAGTGGGAATAAAGGGGGCCTTTTCTGGTTGGCTGTTGGTGACTGGTGGTACTCCACAGGGTTTGCTGTTGGGACTGCTGCATTTCTAACTGTATATCAATCATTTGGCTGATGGAATTGATGGTTTTCTGGCCGAATTTGCAGATAATACGAAGATAGGTGGAGGGCCAGGTAATGTTAAGGAAGCTGGGAGTATGCAAAAGGACTTAGATTGGGAGAATGGGCAAAGAAGTGGTAATTGGAATATAGTATTGACAAGTATAGTAGAAGAATTAAAGGTGTAGACTATTTTCTAAACAGGGAGAAATTTTTTAAAAATCCAAGGTGCAAAGGGATTTGGGAGTCCTCATGTAGGACTCCCTAAAGGTTAACTTGCAAGTTGAGTCAGTGGTAAGGAAGGCAAATGCAATATTAGCATTCATTTCAAGAGGACTAGAATATAAAAGCAAGGATGTAATGCTGAGGCTTCATAAGGCACTGGTCAGACTGCACCTGGAGTATTGTGAGCAGTTCTGGACACTCCATCTAAAACATGATGTACTGGCATTGAAGAGGGTTCAGAGGAGGTTTACAAGAATGATTCCAGGAATGAAATGGCTAACGTACGAAGAGCATTTGATGGCTCTGGGCCTGTACTCACTTTCATTGAAACCTATTGAATATCGAAAGGCCTCGATAGAGTAGATGTTGAGAAAGTTTCCTACAGTGGCTGTCAAGGACCAGAGAATACAGCCTCAGAATAGAGAGATGTCCAATTAGAACATAGATGAAGAGGAATTTCTTTGACCAGGGGGTAGTGAATCTGTGGAACTCATTGCCACAGACAGTTGTGGAGGCCAGATCGTTGGGTATAGTTAAAGCGGAGGTTGATATGTTATTTATTAGTCAGGGCATCAAAGGTTACGGGGAGAAGGCAGGAGAATGGAACTGAGAGGGATAACAAGTCAGCCATGATGGATTGATGGAACAGACTCAATGGGCTGAATGGCCTAATTCTTCTCCTATGTCTTACGGTCCTATACCAATTCTCCCATCTGATCTACTTTTTCTGTTCAAGTGACTTCAGTTCCTTGTTCAACATCATTCTGCCATGAGCATTAACAAGGCACAAGGAGTTACTAGCCTTAATCCTGAAACTCAGTGCTTTTCCTACATTCAGCTATATGCAAGTTGCTCTAAAAAAAAGATAAAAATGAACTATACACTTTTTCCACTGGATTCAAGTACAACAAATTCAGAGCACTTTGTCACAAAAAAAAGTATCCATCACCAAGGAAGCGCACCATCCAGGCCATGCTCTCTTCTCACTGCTGCTGTCAGGGAGGATGTACAGGAGCTTTGCGTCCTATACCACCAGGTTCAGAACAGTTATTATCCCTCAACCATTTGGCTCCTGAACCAGCACTCACCTCAACTGTGAGCTGATTCTACAACATACTGACTCACTTTCAAGGACTCTACACCTCTTGTTCTCAATAGTACCCTAACCAATGTTCCCTCTAATTTTTAGTAGTCAATCTGCGCAAAAATCTCATGTTGTGCAAATTCTTTTCCTGTGACAAAAGCTTGCGTGCACTGAATGCACACGTGGCACAGTTTATGTAGGTTTACAAAATATTTGACATAAAACTGCACAGAACAATAAAATAACATACATATTCAAGTCTCCCAGTGGCCACACATTTTAATTCCACATCCCATTCCCATTCTGATATGTCTATCCACAGCCTCCTCTACTGTAAAGATGAAGCCACATTCAGGTTGGAGGAACAACACCTTATATTCCGTCTGGGTAGCCTCCAACCTGATGGCATGAACATTGACTTCTCAAACTTCCGTTAATGCCCCACTTCCCCCTCGTACCCCATCCATTATTTATTTATTATTATTATTATATATATATATATATAAAATAATATATATTCTCTTTCTCTGTCCTTTTTCTCCCTCTGTCCCTCTCACTATACTCCTTGCCCATCTTCTGGGCTTCCCCCCCTCCCCCTTTCTTTCTCCCTGGGCCTCCTGTCCCATGATTCTCTCATATCCCTTTTGCCAATCAACTGTCCAGCTCTTGGCTCCATCCCTCCCCCTCCTGTCTTCTCCTATCATTTTGGATCTCCCCCTCCCCCTCCCACTTTCAAATCTCTTACTAGCTCTTCTTTCAGTTAGCCCTGACGAAGGGTCTCGGCCCGAAACGTCAATTGTACCTCTTCCCAGAGACGCTGCCTGGCCTGCTGCGTTCACCACTAACTTTGATGTGTGTTGCTTGAAATTCCAGCATCTGCAGATTTCCTTGTGTTTACATTTTTAAGTCACTCAGTTATTTTTTTTTTGTCCTGTCTTTGGCATTTACCCATTCTTTGTAAACTCTATCTAGACTAATAGAATTTCCATCCAATTGATAGCTTTTGATTCTCATTAACATATCCAAATGACATTAGGAACTTCTACTATTTTGTTAAGCCATTCAACTTTAAACAAATTTGCAGTTCTTTTACACTTCATGCCCTTCGCTTCTTTTGAATTCGACATAGTGAATCAATATTTTTTTCAATAAAAACTTAGTAAGCTATCTACAGGATTTGAAACAGATCTTTGTAAACTTTACGATATGAACACTGTCCGCCAAAAATGGCTGCCGCCGTGATGCAGCTGTACAAACTGGAACAGGAAAGGTGAGGTGACGTAAATTAGTGACGTGCATTGCGGTATTTGAAAAACTGACTAACTAGTTAATAGAAACGTTTAGCTAAAAGATTATTTTCAATGATTATTAATTACTACATTATTTTAGGTAACTAAACTTTTGTGCGCACAGTAATTTCCCTTGTGCGCTGGTTGAAAAACGTGTGCGCGCGCACATGCGCATAGCTTATAGGGAACCTAGACCCTAACCCAAAATAAATTTGAGGATAGTACATGGTACAGGTTGAGTATACCTCATCTGAAATTCCAAAACCAAAAAACCTCCAAAATCTAAATATTTTTTTTAAGCACTGACATAAGATCACAAATAAAAAATTCTACAAGACCCTGAGAAGGTTCCCAGGTGATGTGCAGGTTTCTGCGCACCACAGACAGTTCTGAGAAGTGACCTCACATATGGAATAAACAGAATTTAATGAAAAACAGAAAAACACTGCATAATTAAGACCTCGATCATAAATTGAAAGGAAGGATTCATAAGTGTCAACAGGGACATGTACAGCTTAACAGTATGCTGATTATGAATCAAGATCTATCACAACAAAGTGAAAACTGAAGGCAATTGTGAATATTCAGCACGCTGGTTGCAGAAATTTAAGAAAAGGCATGGAATTGAATTTTTGAAAATTAAAAACAAAATTTTTTTAAGATAAAGCGTCTGCTGATCACGAAACAGCAGAGAAACTCATTGAAGTTTGCTGATGGAAAATCCAACACCAGGTCAAGTCTACAATGCTGTTTTTATACCTTATATCAAACCTAAAAAAAAGTAAAAATACAATACATTGTACTGTAACCTTTTAATCAAAACACAGCACCGTAGGTGGAGAATGAAAGCCTGCCATTGTTTGCTGTTGTTGAACAGCTGATTCAGGTATTCTCCTAATGCTGCTGTACAGCTTCTGTTACCCTGCACACATTATATTGTCATTATATTGATGGTATGTAATAACTTTTTACTATTAAGTACATGTGTGTGATGACCAGGTGCAAGACAAAGACTGCTTACCAGTAGCACACAAACTCAGAGATGGCAATCACAAGTTATCTCATTATATATTCCAAAATCCCAAAAAATCTGAAATCCAAAACACATCTGGCCTCACACATTTCAGATAAGGGATACTCAAGCTTACTGTATATTATGTCGTTCCAGTCACCAAATAACACTTAATACTACTGAGCTAATACAAAGTTAAGTACTCTTATTTCTGTTTCCCAACCACCTTCCTACTTAACCAATATACAGTACTATGCAAAAGTCTCTGGCACTCTCGACATACATGTGCCCAAGACTTTTGCACAGTTTTGTAAACTTACTTTTACTTCATTAAAATCAAGTAAACTTACACACTATACATAGGCATTTCTGTACTTAAAACTACATTAAACATAATTTTTGCAGGTACATTTATGTTCAGTATGTCTGTTCTGATTGACCACTTCAGTTAAACTACACAACCTTAACTTGCTCATCATAATCATTCATTGAACTATTATATATTTAAGTTAGATATTATTTCATTTGGAATAAGTGTTATGAAACACAGTTGCATAGAAATAAATGAAAATGACACAATTGACAGCAAAATAGCTTGAGCAATGACAGGTACAGCAGCTATTAAGAAATAAGCCACAGTGAAATGACTGGTTCAAAATGTATATTCCAGCAACATATCGCTGTGCTGTCAATTGTTTAATCACTGGTGAGCATAACATTCAGAAATATGTTGATCATAAGGACATAAGAAATAGGAGCAGGAGTAGGCCATCTGGCCTGTCGAGCCTGCTTCACCATTCAATAAGATCATGGCTGATCTGGCCACGGACTCATCTCCACCTACCTGCCTTTTCCCAATAACCCTTAATTGCCCTACTATGCAAAAATTTATCCAACCTTGTCTTAATATATTTACTGAGGCAGCCTCCATTGCTTCATTGGGCAGAGAATTCCACAGATTCACCTCTCTGGGAAAAGGTGTTCCTCTTCATCTCCAGCCTAAATCTACTCCCCCGAATTGTGAGGCTATGTCATAGACTCTCTGATCTCTATTACACACTTTGTTTGCTAACATCAGGTTAAAACAGCTGATTTCTCCTTTTATCATCAATATTCATTCTGCTTGATTCTTATTGCCCCACCCCCGTGCCTGAGAATGAGAGGAGATACGAGGGGCATAAGAAAATTTTAGCCTTAGCCTTCACCCTAAATCTGTGCCCTCCAGATTTACTTGTTCCTGATGAAGAGATCTAATGGGCTAAATTGCCTGAATTTGTACAATTCAATGTAAATTTTGTCAGCGACTGCTGTCATAAATGTTTGAAGTTCCAGAAAACCATGCGCTTTCCCTCCCACTCTTAGAGTCAGAGCACTTCAGACAGAAACGGACCCTTCGGCCCACAGAGTCTGTGCTGGACAGTTTCTAAAATAGGTTCTTGGATCTATTCAGCTAAAAACTAGTAACTGTGGAAAATGAATAGCGACCAGAATAGTGGGTTTGCAAATGGCTTAATGGTAGGAAGCAGAGAGTGATGGCCGTAGATTGTCTCAGACTGGAAGCCTGCAATCAGTGGTGTGGTTGGGACCTTTGTTATTTGTTATTTAAATTATTTCGATGTGTTTGTACAAGTATGTCAGTGATAACACTAAATTAGGTGGTACTGTCGACACTGAAGAAGATAGCTAGAGAGAGAGATATACTTTATTGATCCCAAAGGAAATGACAGTGTCACAGTAGCATTACAAGGGCACAGATATAAATATTAGAAGAGAAATAGAAAGAATAAAAAATAAGTTACCTCAAGCAGTCTAACCGGAGGGGGTCATCACTTCCCCAGCTATAGGTTGACTCATTATAGAGCCTAATAGCCAAGGGTCAGAATGACCTCACAGAGCGCTCTTTGGAGCAGAACAGTTGTCTTAGTCTATTACTAAAAGTGCTCATCTGTTCAGCCGAGGTGGTAGGCAGAGGGTGAGAAACATTGTCCAGAATTGTCAGGATTTTCCAGAGGATCCATTATTCTACCACAGCCTCCAGCGTGTCCAGTTTGACTCCTATAACAGAACTAGTCTTTCTAATCAGTTTATTGACCCTGTTGGCATCACCCCTGTTGATGCCATTGCCCCAACACACCACCGCATAGGATAATGTACTGGCGACAACAGACTGGTAGAACATATGACGAAGTGGCCTGCATACTGCGGAGGACTTTAGTCTTCTCAGGAAGTAGAGGCAACTCTGGCCTTTCTTTACACAGCCTCTATGTTGGTGCTCCCCTCAAGTCTGTTATTCAGGTGTACCCCCCAGGTACTTGTAGGTCTTCATCACATCCACATCCTCACCATCAATAGTAACAGGGAGGAACGCAGGCTTAGTCTTCCTAAAGTCCATCACCATCTCCTTTTCTACTGACGTTGAGCTGCGGATGATTCAGCTTATACCATCTAACAAAGTTCTCCACCAGGGCCCAACATTCATCCTCCCTTTATACACCTAAACATTCCTGAGTCATTGGAGAACTTCTGATAATCAGATTTCTGATAAGGTAATCAAAATTAAAATGGGATTTTGATCAGTTAGGTAAGTGAGCCAAAAATTGTTGCACATTAGGAAGTCAACCAAGGATTGGATTTTCAGTAGATCATTGGGCATGGGAGTTGTCCTTACCCAGACAACTAAATCCAAAAAGGAAGTGGTGAATTAAATTATAGGAACATAGAAAACCTACAGCATAATAGAGGCCCTTCGGCCCACAATGCTGTTCCAAACAAGTACTTACTTTAGAAATTACCTCATAGCCCTCTATTTTTCTAAGTTCCAGGTACCTATCCAAGAGTCTCTTAAAAGGCCCTATTGAAAACTTACCCCTGACATCTCCTCTGTACCTACTTCCAAGCACCCTAAAACCGTGCCCTCTCATGTTAGCCATAAATTATAAATTGAGGTTGCTCATTCAATGGAACATTAAACATGAAGACTATGAGATTACTTCTGTAATGGGGAACTTCCTGCCTTAATAAGCAGAGGACCACCACTATATTCGGACCAGGTGTATGCAGGATCATGATCAAGTGAGCTCAAAAAATTCTACCGATTCAAGGCTGCTCAGAACACAACGCAGCTAACACAGCCTATGCCTTCCTGTTGCCAAGTCCCCAATACTGCTTACCTGCACTTTCTTTGACAGACCTGCTGTTGCCACACAAGGGATTTGTTTCCTCCCCTATATAATGTTCAGAGCAGCCAAAATTAAACTGAGTGCTTTACTATTTATGGCACCTTTCACTGTGATGAAGCAAATTACTCCACTCTCGGTTCATTGATCTCCCACTGACACTTGATTAAGTGATTTTAAATTCTCATCCTTACTTTGATTTCCTCTGTGGCTTCCCCTCCTGTCCGTCCCAGTAACCTCCTCCGACCCACAATCTTTCGAGATTTCTGGCCTCTTGACATCATCAAATTCACCCGCTCCACCTCTGGCAGCGATGCACTGAGCTGCCAATCTCTGCAATACCCGAGACAAACCTCTTCTGTCTTATTTTCCTACCTTAAGACATTATGCACTACCCAGCTCTACTATTGAGCTTTTGGTTATTGATATCTCCTTTTGTCTTATGTGCCAAATTTAGCCTGCTCAAGCTCCAAGCAGCTGTACCAAGGGACAATTTATTTTGCCGATATATTTATGGCATTACAATATTGTTCTTCTGCACCTTTCCAATTTGCCTTATAATCACCCCTTCGATTACAAGGTGGAAAAGATCAGTTTATTCCAACTCTGATTGTTTTTCCTTCTCTCCCCTCCCATCGGGCAGAAAATACAAGAGCTGAAGTTCAGCTACTTGCAAGTTCAAGGACAGCTTAAATACCACTGTTATCAGACTCTTGAACAGACCGCTTAACACTAAAAATGAACTCTCAATCTTCCAGGCTACCTTGTCAGAGCACATGCACTTTCTTTGTCTGCATGTTCTCTGTATCTATAAAACTATCTCTGAATTCTGATTTTCCTTTTTTTTTAACCTCCTTGACATCCTTGTGTATGGGATGATCTGTCTGGATGGCATGTAAACCAATCATGGAACATCTGAGAACAACAAACCAATTCCTCCCCAGTAGTTTGACGTTCTTTAGAAGCTGCAGATTCAAGGCTGATCCTTTATCATTCACATCCACAGATGTTCTGCCAGCTCTCAGGAGTCCCTTAGTATCAAGGATGGTTTGCTCCAACTACACCCGTCACTTCACCACTCCCCCCCCAACCTCCCTTACTACCATTCAGGGCCCCAAACAGTCCTTCCAGGTGAGGCAACACTTCACCTGCGAGTCTGTCGAGTTATCTACTGAATTCAGAGCTCTCGTTGCGGCCTCCTCTACATTGGTGAGACCCAACATAGACTCTGGGACTGCTTTGTTGAGCACCTTTGCTCTGTCCACCACAAAAGGCAGAATTTCCGGTGACCACTCATTTTAATTCTACTTCCCACTCCCATTCCAACATGTCAGCCCATGGCCTCCTCTACTGCCACGATGAGGCCACTCTCAGGTTGAAGCAGCAACACCTCTGCTATCTGGGTAGCCTCTAATCTGATGGCATGAACGTTGATTTCTCTAACTTCCAGTCATTTCTCCCCCTCCACCTTTGCTCTTTTCCAGTCTGGCTCCCCACTCACACCTTTCCTTCTCCTCACCTCTGTCTGGTGCTCCTCCTCCTCACCTCTGTCTGGTGCTCCTCCTCCTCTTTCTGCCATGGTCCACTCTCCATCAGATTCCTTCTTCTTCAGCCCTTTACCTTTTCCACCTATCACCTCCCAGATTCCCTTTCTTTTCAAATCTTTTTATTATTATCCAAAATTAACACGAGTATATTAAAGTAAGCAACACTTACAATGTCTCAAGAAAAAAAAACATTATTTTAAAGATCTCTGTCTGCCAGTGTGTTGGCATCAAGGATAGTTTGCTGCCACTATGGCTCTGTATTTGTAGGAGCCTAGTGGTGCAATGATATGGGACCTACAGACTCTTCAACTGGGGCAGATGGTTGATTAAGGGAATTGTGGATAATCTAGAAGGTGGCATGCTCCTTGCACTGTTTATGCTGAGGTCCGGTGAGGTCTGATGAAGCACAATGGGGATCATCGTGCTTTTCCAAATGTTCAGAATCATACATCACAGAAACAGGTCATATGGTCCAGCATTTCCATGGCAACCATCAAGTTTTGCCTTTAAACCTGGTCTGGTGTATGTAAGCCCCTGCCACAATTAGTTCGGTCAGACAGGTTGCTGTTTAGACATTATAATTTTGTTCACGACTAAAACTCAACTGCATCTCTGGCTGCTGTTTCCATTGACACAGCAATTTCAACTGTTCTTTTAAAATGCGAGTTGTGCTTCAGTAAGGAGCAATTTTTAAAAATACTTTCTTGTAAGATTCCACAAACTAAATGATCTCTCAGTGCATCATTAATCCCATCACTGAACTGACAATGCTCAAACAATTTCTTCAATTCAGCCACATACATTGAAATTAACTCTACTTCCTTTTGATTCCACTTATGAAATCTAAAGCGTTCTGCAATTAACATTTGTTTTAGTTCAAATTTTTCCTGCATTACTTTCATGATATCAGAGCTCATTCTGGCTGGTCTGGCTGGAACAGTTAAACTTCTAAGCAAACTATATGCTTTTCCACCCAATGCATTCAGTAATACAGGCACTTGCTTTTCATTGGCTGTTTCATTTGCTTCAAAATATTACTCAATTCATTCAGTATACATCATTCAGTTATCTGTTTTGCAATCAAATGCATCTATCTTTCCAATGTAGCCAGCCATCTGATATTTTTTAAATTTCTTCTTATTATCACATGGTTCCCACTGTTTAGGAACTCGTGGCTGCACTTTGTCATCCATTAAAAGAGCTATGTAATTTGATCCACTCCCTTTAGCTTTGAAAACTTTTCTTTGTTAACTATGGAGTATATCGAACTCTATTTTGAGATTTACAGCTGAACTTCCTTCACAATTGCCAACAGCACATTCCAGTTCACAACAACTTACAAAGGTTGAGTATTATTTTAAATATCCCCTCTGTTTGTTTTAACCAAATTACAACGTTTGTACTTTAAATACATTCTGTCTCATTATCAGCTTTTTTGTGAGTGGAATCAGATTCTCCTCATCAAAAGAGACTGCAGGTGCTAGAATCTGGAGCAACACACAATCTGCTGGAAGGACTCAGTGGGTTGAGCAGAATTAGCAAAAAGAAAGAAAATATCATTTTGACAGATGCCGGGTTGTGACCTGAAACATTGACAATTATTTTTTCTCCCACCAATGCTGCTCAACCTGCTGAATTCTTCTTGCAGATTGCATGTTGTGCTAGATTCCAGCATCTGGGGTCTTTTCTGTCTCCACACTGCTATTCCACGGCGAAGTCTCTACAACCATGCTGACACTGAAGAAACTTTCCTCCCCTCATCCTGATGAAGGATTATAACCTGAAACATCAACAATTTTTCTCCTCGACAAAAATTTATCTTCCATGCAAAGGTAGCTCATGGATACCAAAACTAAGACCACATAAAGTTAACTGCTGTACAAGGATGCAAGATCAATTTACACCAATAAAAAGTAGTTTGTTTTCAATTGCATAGTTAACAATCAGCACCAATTTCAATTTTGTTTTCTCATCCTTTTCTGAGCTGTATCATTCTTTAAGGAATTCACAATGCCTTCTATCCAGATTTTAGCTATTTATCCATTCCAAACAATCTCAAGTGATACCTCTGAAACTGTATGGAGTCAGGTCTTTTTAAAATATTGCAAGTTTTTCCCATTTCCCCACATCTAAAAGAGCAGGAATTTTAATAAAATTCTATCAGAGTTGTTCCAGTCGACAATATTACCTAGAATGACCCTCCCAATTGTCCCTACTTCTCATTGAAAACATGGTCAGCGACATTTAGGCAACATAGCTGACAATACGGCAAGGAACCATGTTACTCCACTACAAAAACAACAGCATTCAATTTGAAGGCCATATAACATTTCAAAATCTCTCAATGAATTCTCCTGCTCTTGAAGCAAGTGAAGCTGCAATTCCCTTACCAGGTTCTGTACAGTTCTTGTACGGAGGGGAGACGGCTTTAGCATTTGTGGTGTTCTCATCGATATGCTCCATCAGTCTCCGGCCAAGCCACTTGTTATGCACCTCCAGTGTGTAACTTGTCACACAGTAGCCTAGGAAGAACAAAATGAAAGTTAAATTGGAAAATGCCAGTAAACATCTGATTTTTTTTAAAAAAAGAATGTAATAAGACTCAATTTTTTGGTGGCAATGTTAGAAATTCTTGCATCTCTGCTTTCCCCAGACGAAAGAGCCAAGCTTTACTCTTCCTTTGTAACCAGCAACAATGCAAGAAGTCCAAAGCGACAAACTCCAGATTCCTCTTTTTGTAGCTGAGTTCTCCGCCAAGCCACAGGCACTTGAAATAGATGGGTCACTCTTCTGGCCATTTACCTCATCCTTCTAAAGATCTCCAACTACACGTTTCACACCACCATGGTTTCCCATGCTCTCTAACTCAGACTGCTTTAACACTAATATCCTACACATTACTTCATTTCCTTTCTTCCAAAATATCCTCTCACTTGTTTCTTTCACATTTGTCCAGCATCCCTCTAAATGGATCTCTACTATTCAGTTCAACTATTCCATGTGATACAGAGTTCCACTCTTTCAACTTACTCTAGAATCAGAATGCTTTCTCATGAATTGCCTTTCTGTATTTAACAATGGTATTTGTGCTTAATGCCATTACCTTTACACCCCTATGAGACTATGGATACAGTGGATTCCCATTCATTGGGACACATCGGGATCAACACATTTTGGCCCAATTAAGTGGCTGTCCCAATTAGCCAAAGTTTCATGGAAATCATCAAAAAGGTACCAAAAAAAGACAAAGTACTATCTAACAGTGTAACAAATTATGTATTTAAATGAAATACAGATCAAATTAGAACACTATCAGTACTACAAATCTGTATTTGTGCCTAATAGTTATCGGAGAGATTTGTCCAGAGTACTTTGCTGTGTTCTTTTGATTGACTGCAAATGAACAAAATCTGCACCAACATATAGTGCAGATAATGGACCGCCTTCATACAATGCTTTTGATGATTACATCCTCCAAATTTTTTATTTTCATCTAACATTCAAGATGATTGATCACACAGACACACGCAACTGATGCTATTTAAAAACGGTTCACTCTCAGCACCGTGTAGTGTCTAACAGCCACCCAACCGTACACGACTAATGCTAGTTAGAAATTGCAATGGTCTCCTGTCCCAATTAGGTGGCATGGTGTCCCAAATAAACAATGGGAATCCCAGCTATTTTCTTGATTATTTTTTGTTCATTAAGAGTTGTCCCAAATAAGCAGCTGCCCCAATTAACCAAAGGCCCAATTAACCAGAATCCACCGTATTTTTATTGTAAATGATTCCTATTCAAAGGACCACTTAATCACACCTTACATGAACAAGTGTCTCCTGGCACCAAGCCTGTCTTTCACCATGTTGGTGTTGTGTAATAATTTACATAAACTTTCTCCAAGGCTGCTTTTGCGTTCACTCTTTTCAATGTCCCCTGGACATCCAATTATTAGAGGAGAGAGAGAAGCCACCAGTGACCTCAAAATGTTCAGTATTTTTTAGAAGCAAAAGAAGCACTTATCAAAATCTGGTCAGTGTTCTAATATGGGAAAGGCACCTGCAATGCTTTGTACAGCAAATCCCAGCAGTCTGTACAGTAGTGTGACAATACCAGATTATCACTTTCAGTGAAATTGATTGAGAGATAAATATTGTCACACACAGCAAAGATTACCCCTACTCTGGTGAACATCATCACACACACATGGGAACTTTCACCTAAGGGAGACAAGGCCTTGGCTTAACAACCTATCCAAAAGACACTGCCTGTCAACGCTGCACGGAATCAGCACTGCAATGTAGCATTAGCCTCATGTACGTTTGTAGATATACCTCTGGAGCATGATTTCACATGGTGCTGAAAGAACTATTGCTGACCCCCCCCACCTTCGCCATTAGCAGCAGAGCATCTAACACAGTAAATCAGGCATGGAATAACTTCTTAAAGAAATGAGACAAATAGGAGAGGAGAAAGCCACTTGGTACGTCAAGTCTGTTCCTCCATTCCTGGCTGATCGTCTGAATTCAATATCCTGTTTCATCACCCTCCCCAAATTCTTTGATATCTCTAGCCTTTAGAAAAACAGCCAACGTGTGTTTGAGTATATTTAATGATTTGGCTTCCACTGTTTTCCATTGGTCCTACAGTTCACTCTCTCAGAGAGGTGAGAGACTTTTTCCTCATCTCAATCCTAAACGGCTCACCCCATATTCTTAGTGTGAGACTCTTGGTCCTACAGCCCCCTGCCATTGGGAACATGTTCCCTGCATTTAACCTGCCCAGTTCTGTTAGAATTTTGTAGGTTTCTGTCAGATCTCAAGTCTTCTGAACTCCAGTGAACATTAAAAACCCAGTCATATATCAGCAAGAATCAGCCTGGTGAATCTTCACAGGGCCCTCTCCATAACACGAGCATTTTTCATTAGATAAAGTGACCAAAGCAACATAAAATACTCAAGGTGCAGACTTACAAGAATTCCTACACCTGAATGAACTCAAGATTCAGGATTAAATTTATTTTTCACAGGTGCTGTACATCAATAATCAAATGAAATGCATTATGTGCGTTAACAAGCAACACACCCGACGATGTGGTGTGGGCAGCCCTAAGTATCACCTCACATTCCGGTGCCAACAGTGCGTGCCCACGACGCTCGGCGGAACAACACAGAGCACAACAAAAACAGCAAAAAACAAGCCCTGTTTCTCACTCCCTCCCTCCCACACACATATATAGAATCATCTCACTAGGAAGGCCAGCCTATGTTTGTCTTACTTGCATGCTTAGGAAACCGTCATGCTGTACCTCCTTTTCCCCATCTGTTGCTTCAGATAATAACTGGTCTTCCTGACTTTGCCAACACAGTGGATAACCTCATATTTACTTATATTTTATTCCATCTGCCCCTACCATCAACCTGGAGTTTTTCTGCTTCCTCTTCAATCCTCCAAACCTCTTCAGACCTCCACTCCCATTCTGGTTTGTGTCATTCGTAAATCTATAGATGTACCATTTATTTTCCTCATCCAGACCACAAATCTATATTGTGATTAACCAGAGACCAAGAGCTGATCCCTGTGGTTCCTCACCTGTCCCTGGCTGCCAGTCACATAAAGATCCACTTATTCTTGCTCTGTTACCTGTCAAGTCAATCAATTCCCTTTCCACATCAGCACATTTCCCTCATTTCCTGTGTGCTTACATAAATGAAATTCATTAAAAGCTTTCAGAAAGTCCACGTAACACCACATCCACAAGTTCTCACTCATCCATTTCATGTGTTCCATCCTTAAAAAGACTCCAATGGACTTGTTTGGCGTGACTTTCATTTCATAAATCCAGGTCCACTTCACTGGATCCTGCCACTCTTCACACAAATCCTGTAATACTTTTTTTTTTAAAAAATATGGATTTCAACAGTTTCCCCACAATTTTTAATATTGGGGCTTTAGTAATCCCTTAAGTTTCCCAATACAATTTCTCTACTATTACTGATTTCATTTAGTTCCTCCCTCTCACTGAAGCCTACTCTCCCAGCAGTTCAGGAGGCTACCTGTATCTTTCTCCGTGAATGCAGAACCACGGCAGGAATCTGTGAAGACAAGAGACTGCAGATACTGGAATCTGAAGCAGCAAACGACCTACTGCAGCAACTCAGCTGGTCAAGCAGCATCTGTGTGGGGGAAAGGAACTGTCAACATTTCAAGTTGGCAGCCTGCATAAGGACTGGTTTGTTGTTCCAGAGTATGATTTTGATTGTTTTGCCATTTCTTTCTTCCACACTATGATTTCCTCTCTGTCTGACTGTAAGAGCCCTACGTTTGTCTTTGTAACATTGTCTTAAGTTCAGGGTCAAGCAGATGTAGATTCAAATCCAAGAGGAAGAAGTTTCCTCCAGCAGAATACAGCAACTGGTGAGGAAAGTTTAAGCCAACAGGATAAAGAAGTTTATTGAATCAGATGGATTGAAGGCAGAAATCATATGTTGAGGGAAACTATGTTTTTAAAAAAGGTGCAATCTTACTAAAAGATGGTAAAGGTGAGCTTTATTTGTCACAAGTACGTAGAAACATATAGTGAAATGCACCATTTGGAACAAAGCAAATCATCAAGGATTGTGCAGGGCAGTCTGCAAGTGTTGTCACTATAATTCCAGCACCCACAACTCACTAACTCTAAGCATACGTATTTCGTAATTTGAGAGAAAATCAGAGCACCTCAATGAATCCCACCCAGTCACAGGCAGAACGTGCAAACTTCTTACAGGCAGGATGGGAATTACACCCGAATCATGATTGCTGGCACTGCAAAGCAACATGTTAACCACGATGTTACCGTGCTGCCCCAATACAGAGTAACTATGTAGTAGCTTGTTGTAAGCATCTTCATTTTATGCATTTCATGGTGTTGAAGCATTTGGTTTGTGCTAATGATTGAATCTACTCTTTATTGGCACAAATGTCTTTGGGGAAAGTCGTAACGATGAAAGTTGTGATTATTGTCGTAAACACAGATGCAATGAAAAACTTACTTGCAGCAGCATCACAGGCACATAGCTTCGGCATACAACATTCACCTGGAAACTAAACAACTTATGCACAATTTTTACAAAAAAAAAAGCACAGTATTGAAACAAAAGAAGTCCATTGTCGAGCAAAATGGTCACAGTATTGCTCCCTGATCCTGGCTTTCAGGTCCCTCTGTATTGCCCTCAGCTCCTCCCTATTTCCATCTCTAACCGCCCTCTTTTTAGTGTTCAGGATGTCCTTAATGTCCTTTGTCACCCATGGCTTTCTCCCTTTCTCTTCACCATTTACACATCGAACTTCAACTACTGCACAGAGTCTTGTCATCTTCAGAAGTTTTCAGATGACTCTGCCATAGTTGGATGCATCAGCAAGGGAGATGAGGTTGAGTACAGGGCTACGGTAGGAAACTTTGTCACATGGTGTGAGCAGAATTATCTGCAGTTTAATGTGAAAAAGACTAAGGAGCTGGTGGTAGACCTGAGGAGAGCTAAGGTACCGGTGACCCCTGTTTCCAACCAGGGGGTCAGTGTGGACATGGTAGAGGATTACAAATACCTGGGGATACAAATTGACAATAAACTGGACTGGTCAAAGAACACTGAGGCTGTCTACAAGAAGGGTCAGAGCCGTCTCTATTTCCTGAGGAGACTGAGGTCCTTTAACATCTGTCGGACGATGCTGAGGATGTTCTACGAGTCTGTGGTGGCCAGTGCTATCATGTTTGCTGTTGTGTGCTAGGGCAGCAGGCTGAGGGTAGCAGACACCAACAGAATCAACAAACTCATCCATAAGGCCAGTGATGTTGTGGGGATGGAACTGGACTCTCTCACGGTGGTGTCTGAAAAGAGGATGCTGTCTAATTTGCATGCCATCTTGGTCAATGTCTCCCATCCACTACATAATGGACTGGGTGGGTACAGGAGTACATTCAGCCAGAGACTCATTCCACTGAGGTGCAACACAGAGTGTCATACGAAGTCATTCCTACCTGTGGCCATCAAGCTTTACAACTCCTCCCGTGGAGGGTCAGATACCCTGAGCCAATAGGCTGGTCCTGGACTTATTTCATAATTTATTGGCATAATTTACATATTACTATTTAACTATTTATGGTTCTATTATTTATGGTGCAACTGTAACAAAAACCAATTTCCCCCGGGATCAATAAGGTATGACTATGACTATGTCTACTGAGATAGTGATTATGGTTGTGCAGGTTGATTCAAGAACTGAGAGGTTAAAGTGAATTATCCATTTTTCAATTTCAAGGACAATGCTGACTTTTAATGAAATATCTGTTTATTCACCTGTCCAGGGGCCTCATTATGTATTCTTGTGCAAAATTTGGTAACGTGTTTATAAAGTGCCAGGAGACATGCTAAATATGTTAGACATGCAGGAATTGTTGTGTTGTAAGTAGAGTTTGAAAAAAAGTTTAAAATACATATAATTTTGCAGTAAACCATTATACAGAAGGAAAAAAACATGAAATAATCTGAAAAGGAATTTGCCTCAACAAATGAGTCTAATCCACAATCACTGTAACAGCTGGACCATCCTACCGTCAACAGCCAGAGTGGCTTAGTCTAAATGGAACTGTGTGTGTAAAACAGAACTCTTTAATCTCAGATGTACTTGTCCAAGAGAGGACACACAACACAAATAATCTAAATCTTTTAATCATACATGTGCCAGATAACTTGCACTTTTTTTTTTATTTCAGTCTACCACACCTTCTATTCCAGAATTAAATTTAGGAGTTAAATAGAGAAGCAGTCTGCTTTTTCACAGAGGTCTGTTACCTTCTGCCAGCTCCTAGGATGGTGGGTGTGTCTCTGCATGGCAGAATTGTCGAACGCTGCTGGCTCAGTATATCACGTACATTCACATGGAGTGTGAGAAGCTGCAGCTTCTGTTTGAGAATCTGAAGGGGGCTGCTCCTCAAGTTCTGGTTGCACTTAACCCCAAGCTTCTGATCTACTGTCACACAGTACTGGTGGTGGTGGTGGGGGGGGGGTCATTCAGGGGATTTCCTGCTCAGCTTGTTCTTGGGCCTGCCCGAGCCAACTGTCTGCCCCTCTTCCTGGATTACATCCGTGCCCAAATGTCCTTGGAGAAGGAGCATGCGGTTTCTTTGGGCACAGTGAGGGATTTCTGAGAAAAGTAGGCCCCCAGGGAATAACTTTGCACATAATCATATTTGAATTTGAAATTGTTAGTTTTTGTGAGCCCCCGATTATTATGTGTATTTGTGAATGAATAAACTTCTGTACATTTGTGGAAAAAAACTCAGCAGCATCCAGGGCAGATCTCTGGGAGACTCGACTGAATCAAGACCAGCCAGCAGGATTACCAACATCATACCTGACTCACAGGGCCCTTCCCTGCCTGCAGTAACCATTCTTCCCACATAACATAAAGTTTTACATTCCATCACTTTGCTTTAGTAGCATGGAAAGACTGCCACTGACACAGAATTACTTCCAGTTCACTGTCAAAACAAATACAAGGTGAGATTATTTTGAACTTTAATTATCATGTCCAATGGAGCGTTTGTGCAGGCGGTTGGACCATGTTTAAACACCTTGACCCATTCACAAAGGCCCAAAAGGACAGGATAGGAATAGCAGGGCAGTAAATCCAAACACGATCTTAACCCTAACATCGGGCCATTGTAGTTGCAAGTCCAACTTAAGTTTATTAATGGGCCTGGGAAAGCCAGCAGTGGTCAGATGGAGTATTTTTATTTTAAGGAACAGCACCCTCTGTGGGCCACAAGAATGAGAAATGTTACCCAGCACTGTGCCTGTCCTTACTTAAACTAGTTTCCAGACAATTAAAGTGCAGAAGCAGGACTTTATTCACATACAAAACAGAGCTGTCGTACATTCTAATGTCAGGAAGCAGCTCAAATTGGATTACATTCTTCCCATCTCCAATAAGCCTTGAAGCAATTCAAGGCTCATAGCAATAATCTTCACTCAAAACAGAGAGGAAAAAAAAAACACAAATTGAAATTATGATCTCTTAGGGATTATCCTGAGGATTCCTTTCACCTGGATTAAATCGTGCTGGACATAGTACTGCAGTGTGTCTGGAGCCCATGATTTACAGCACATCTGGATCTTGGTTAGCTCCAACACTGAGCTCAGACCTCTTCTCTTGTTGAATCCCGCTCTTTTCAGCATCCCACATATTCATCATACTGCCATACCTGAAGTTGCCTGGATATTATATTTAAAGAATTCCCCTCTTCTAAAACACTTCTCCTTTTAGTACTGCTTAAATGTTTGCCTATCCTAACAACCTGCAGCCTGTGTCAAATCTAATGGAAGAGCATTCCTGTGGAGATGATTGGGAAATGTAGGTTGGCATTCTCACTGTTGTTGGAGGCACGAAGGAAATAACCCCCCACTGTTAAATCAGCCAGAGAATAGAACATAGTTATCACTGGTTAAAACACCAGGATATGGGTTCCAGGAAGGCTGTTTACAATTCAGGGTTTACACTGTGAGGAGATCTTGGCTCGATGTTGTTGGGTTATACTGCGAGGCTAAACTAGAAATTGTAAAGACACCCAGGCTAACTTCCAGTTCCTTATTACCAGTTACAGTACATTCTAAATGGGGCTTGATACTCCGTCCGGCACGAAGAAAATATGCTTGGCAGGGCAGCAAACAGCAGTTAACATCTGAAAAACCTTTGGGACCCCTGCAGGGTTCATAGCACAATCCTTGATGATTTTGATTTGAATGGAAACATCGTATTTCACCGCATGTTTTGATGTACATGTGACAAATAAATCTAATCTTTTAAACAAGAAAAACATGGATGCAGCAGTTCATGCCGGCAGGATAGAAACAGAAAAAAAATGGGATGCATTAACACCTTTGGTTGAGAAATACTTTAAGGTAGGAGGAAATTTCCATGGAAGAATTACTAAACAGACTTACCAAAACCTCAGGTTGAAGTTCACTAACAAAAGCCTTAAGTTACTGAAGACGATAATACAGTATGTTACAGGATGGTGTTTTCAACTGTGCTGCATCAGTGGGAGTTTAGGGGGAAAAAACTCTTCACTCTATTGGATTGTATATCTATCAGAAGGTATACACTTAGTGGCCACTTTATTAGGTACACCTATACACCTGCTCATTAATGCAAATATCTAATCAGCCAATCATATGGCAGCAATTCAATGCACAAAAGCATACAGACATGGGCAAGAAGTTCCGTTGTTGTTCACACCAAACATCAGAATGGAGAAGAAATGTGATCTAAATGATTTTGACCCTGGAATGATCGTTGGTGCCAGAAAGGGTGGTTTGAGCTTCTCAGAAACTGCTGATCTCCTGGGATTTTCATGCACAAGAGTTTACAGAGAATGATGCAATAAATTAATGAAAAAACATCCTGTAGGTACACCTTACAACAGTGGTGCGAAGAACAGCACCTCTGAACACACAACACATCGAATCTCGAAGTGGACCGCAGCAGAAGACCACGAAACTACACTCAGTGGCTAATGAGCGTATTTTGGACGATGTTAGTCCATAACAAAGGGCATTAGCCCTTAACTCCCACCAGCTGGACAGGCGCAATCGCGGAATCCATGGAGACAGAATAAAACATAAAACTTCACACACACTGAATGCTGCACTTTACAGAGGTTAATCCTAAGGAATTCTATTTCCAGTTCTGGACGATGGAGGAAAGTCAGAACCCAGATGTGCTGTGTGCAATCCGACTCCACTCGCCATTGACAATTTCCCATTCCAGCCCCGGATTGGCTAAATCCCAGCTGAAGTGTGACATTGTCACTGTGCCATGTTTCAAATGAGATATACAACTAGGGTGGTTTTATGTTGAGGCAGTCAGGCTGTCTGTCCAAGTGAATGTAAGTAATCTCAATGCAAGGGGAAAGCAGGGGTTTACATTTCATAAACAGCAGTTAATTAAAACCGGTGAGCAGAACTTGCCACGGTTGTGACATTTTAAAAATGCATTGATTCTGATAAAAAAAACACACAGGGTGTTGCAATTTTCTTTTGTTCTCCTTTTCTGCAATCAACTTTGTTTCAATTAATCCATACACAGTTAGCAGATTGTGCAGTTTTCATTTCATGTGAATGTGCAAGATGGACACCAGTGAATCACCAGCCCACCTGATTGATGCTCCTTCTGATTTTTATTTCCACTGAAAGTAATCAAGATAAAAAATGGTGAATATGGAAAACTGATTGCCAAATGACTATTGTCCGTTTTCCACTCTTGGAGAATGTTAAGATCTCACCCAGATAATAAGATGTACTACAAACATATAACTTCCGATTTTATTTACCAATCAGTCCAACTGTAACCCATAGGGTCATAGAGCACTCCAGCAAAGAAACAGGCTGCTCAGCCTATCCAGTCCACACTCATCAGTTATTCTGCCAAGTCATAGTTGACAATGATCTCCAAACCATGGCATTCTCAAACATTCCTCAGGAGGTTTTTGAATATTTTCTGGATCAGTCACATTTCTTACACATTCTCCAAGTTATAAGTCCTGCACCATGCAGAGGGTTAACAATCAGACAGGTTGCCTTGTCCTAGTTGGTACGTGACTCCTTCAGTGTTACGGAAGCTGCGTTCTTCCAGGCAAGTGGAGAGAGTATCCCGATTGGTTCTACATTGGACGGAGCTGTTTATAATACTGAAGCACCTTCAATTACTCCAAAAGACTGAGGTTTGGTAAAATACTGAAAGGCTTTTATTGGCTGTACAATACGACCTCCACAGTGAGTGTCTGCCCCCGGACTGAGGGGGAAGGGCAAGACGAACACCTTTGTACAGGACTCTGTGGGAGGAGCCACAGGGGCAGTCAGCAGAGGGATGTTGTCCAGACAGGCAACCGAGTTACAACGTATATACATGGTTTACCACATTCACCCCTCCTTTTTTTTTTTTTAAAAAGAGTCCCGCGGGGTGAAGTGACTGACAATATTTAAAACAAGTATATTTACAGGTTAAGTCTATCAGGCGGTCGAGTCCGTCGCTGTGATCTATGTAGCACCGGCGGTGATTGCACCGGCGATGGCGGTTGTGTTGGCTCTGGCCTGACTTCAGGTGCCAGCACGTTAGGCGTCGCTAATCCCTCGTGCATGTGCGTCGCGCCCGGTATGGGAGTGTCGTGTGGTGTCTGTATAGGGTTTGGGGTGCACGGTGTCTCGTAGGTACATACATTGGTGGGTACGGGGTCAATAGTCACCACGGAGTGTTCAGGGTAGGGGCCCGGTGCTCCTGCGGGCGCCAGGTCACGGATGGAGACCGTGTCCTCCCGCCCATCAGGTAAAACCACGTAGGCATACTGGGGGTTCGCATGAAGTAAGTGAACCCTCTCGACTATCGGGGAGTATTTATTGCTCCGCGCATGTTTCCGGAGCAGCACTGGCCCCGCGGACGTCAGCCAAGATGGTAGGGTGGTTCCAGTGGTCGATTTTCTGGGAAAAGAAAGGAGCCGCTCATGAGGGGTGGCATTGGTGGTCGTGCATAACAAGGAGCGGATGGAGTGGAGTGCCTCGGGAAGGACCTCCTGCCAGCGGGAGACCAGCAGTCCCTTTGACCTGAGGGCTAAGAGTGTGGCTTTCCACACTGTGCCATTCTCCTTCTCTACCTGTCCATTCCCCCGGGGATTATAGCTCGTGGTCCTACTGGTTGCAATTCCCCTAGCCAGTAGATATTGGCGCAGCTCGTCACTCATAAACGAGGACCCTCTGTCACTGTGGATATAGCAGGGGTATCCGAACAGAGTGAAGAGCTTGCGCAGGGCTTTTATAACTGACGTGGTAGTGGTGTCGGGGCAGGGGATGACGAAGGGGAACCGCGAGTACTCGTCAATTACGTTAAGAAAGTACACATTGCGGTCGGTGGAGGGAAGGGGGCCCTTAAAGTCAACACTCAGTCGCTCAAAGGGGCGGGTGGCCTTGATGAGTGGTGCCTTTTCGGGTCGGTAGAAGTGCGGTTTGCACTCTGCGCAGACTTGGCAGTCCCTGGTTATCATGCTGATCTCCTCAAGGGAGTAAGGCAGGTTCCGGGCTTTCACGAAGTGGAAAATCCGGGTGACTCCCGGGTGGCAAAGGTCTACATGTAGGGCGTATAGCCGGTCGATCTGCGTGCTGGCGCATCTTCCCCGGGATAGGGCATCGGAGGGCTCGTTGAGCTTCCCAGGCCTGTACATGATGTCATAGTTGTAGGTGGAGAGTTCGATTCTCCACCTCAGAATTTTATCATTTTTGATTTTGCTCCGCTGCTGATTATTAAACATGAATGCGACTGAGCGCTGGTCAGTTAGCAGGGTGAACCTTTTGCCGGCAAGATAGTGCCTCCAGTGCCTTATAGCTTCCACTATGGCCTGGGCCTCTTTCTCCACTGCGGAGTGCCGAATTTCAGGGCCTTGAAGGTTATGGGAGAGGAACGCCACTGGTCTTCCTGCCTGGTTGAGGGTAGCAGCCAGCGCAAAGTCGGAGGCTTCACTCTCTACTTGGAAGGGAATAGCCGCATCCACCACATGCATTGCTGCTTTGGCAATGTCCCCTTTTATGCGGTTGAAGGCCGTGTGGGCCTCAGCAGAGAGGGGAAATGTGGTGGACTTGACCAGGGGGCGGGCCTTGTCTGCATAGTTAGAGGCCCATTGGGCGTAATATGAAAAGAAGCCCAGGCACCTTTTGAGGGCTCTGAGGGTATTGGGAAGAGGGAGTTCCAACAAGGGGCGCATACGGTCGGGGTCAGGGCCAATGACTCCATTCTCCACAACACACCCAAGGATAGCAAGTCGGGTGGTCCCAAATACACACTTGTCCTTGTTATAGGTGAGGTTGAAAGATTTGGCCACTTAGAGAAATTTTTGGAGGTTGTTGTCGTGATCCTGCTGGTCATGACCGCAGATGGTGATGTTATCCAGAGATGGGAACGTGGCCTTCAGTTGGCACTGGTCCACCATCCGGTCCATTGCCCTCTGGAAGACAGATACACCATTCGTGACACCAAAGGGGACGCGCAGGAATTGATAAAGCCTGCCGTCCGCCTCGAAGGCGGTGTAAGGGCAGTCCTCCCAGCGGATGGGGAGCTGATGGTAAGCGGATTTTAGGTCTATGGTCGAGTACACCTTGTACTGTGCTATCTGATTGACCGTATCCGCGATGCGGGGTAGAGGGTAAGCGTCAAGCTGCGTGAACCTATTGATGGTCTGGCTATAGTCCACGACTATCCTATTCTTCTCCCCGTTCCGAACAACCACCACCTGCGCCCACCAAGGACTTGTGCTTGCCTCAATGACCCCCTCCCTGAGCAGCCGCTGCACCTCCGACTTAATGAAAGCTCTGTCCCCCGCGCTGTACCTCCTGCTTTTAGTTGCCACAGGTTTACAGTCAGGGGTCAGGTTGGCGAACAGCAGTGGGGGAGGGAACCTGAGGGTGGAGAGGCCGCAAATGGTGTCGGTAGTGTGGCAGTTGGCATGATGTTGGGTGGGATGCGCGGGTCGGTGTGTGTGTGTGTGTGTGTGTGTGTGTGTGTGTGTGGGGTCAGTAGCGGGGTACGTGACACATCTCTACAAAACGGGATTTATGACAGTAATTGGCAGGAGGGGCCCATCATACTTCATTGTCACGCTTTTCAGGTGGCTCTGGAAGTCCAACCCCAACAGCACAGGGGTACACAGTTGAGGCAAGACCAGTAACGTAAAGTCCCGATATTCTGTGCCCTGCACCACTAGTGTCGCTACACAACCCCCCCGGATGTCTGTTGTATGCGACCTGGAGGCCATGGTGACTCTCCGACTTACCAGCCATATCATGAGTCCACAATGCTGCACCGTGGCCAGGTGGATAAAACTCTCCGTGCTGCCTGTGTCAAACAGGCAGCTTGTCCTGCGCCCCTCCACCAGGATGTCCATCATTGACCTTGCGAGCTGGTGGGGAGCGCTTTGGTCGAGGGTCACGGAAGCCAGGGTGGGGTTGCTGTCTTGGTCCGGCGTGGTGGGGTGGCCCGTGAGCACCCGTTGGTCGTAGGCGGTGGGAGGTGGCGCCGACCAAGATGGCCACCCCCATGTCTCGCACATGGTGGTGGCATGCAGGGAAGATGGCGACCCCCACGTCTCGCACGCGGCGCTGCTCGATCCCGCTCGCGGTTTTGACTTACAGACCTTGGCGAAGTCGCCCTTCTTTCCGCAGCTGGAGCAGGTAGCTTGTCGGGCCGGGCAGCGTTTCCGGGGGTGCTTCTCCAGTCCGCAGAAGTAGCACTTCGCGGACTCACGACTGGCGGCAGCCGAGGTCGATTCTCCGGCAGGTTGTGGGGTCTGCGGCACCCATGAGGCCATTGGGGGATTGTGTGCCTGGAGAGCCTCGGAGTTATGCAGAGCGGCCTCCAACGTATCAGCCAGCTCCATCGCCGAATTTAGGGTAAGATCGGCTTTTTCCAGCAGCCGCTGGCGCACGTACACTGACCTGGTCCCCGTGACGAAGGCGTCCCTCACTAGGAGTTCTGCATGCTGCGCCGCCGTCAGCTCCTGGCAATTGCAGGCTCGCACGAGCGTCCGTAGGGCCTGGACAAACTCAGCGCTCGATTCCCCGGACTGTTGTTGCTGTGTCGCTAAACGGTGCCGAGCATAGACGCTGTTTATCGGCCGCAGGTATTGTCTTTTGAGTGCGTTCATCGCGCCGTCGTAGTTCGGCTGGTCTCTGATCAGCAAATAGATCCGTGGACTGACCCTGGAGAGTAGAACTCTGCACTTCGCTATGGGGCCAGTCGCTTTAATCTCCTCTAGATACGCTTTGAAGCAGGCCAGCCAGAGTTCGAAAGCGTTTCCAGCTTCAGGTGTTTGCGGATTGAGGTCTAATTTTTCTGGTCTCAGGGCCTGTTCCATGTTTTAAAACGTACAGCGAATAAAATTGAAGCACCTTCAATTACTCCAAAAGACTGAGGATTGGTAAAATACTGAAAGGCTTTTATTGGCTGTACAATACGACCTCCACAGTGAGTGTCTGCCCCCGGACTGAGGGGGAGGGGCAAGGCAAACACCTTTATACAGGACTCTGTGGGAGGAGCCACAGGGGCAGTCAGCAGAGGGGTGTGTCCAGACAGGTAACCGAGTTACAACATATATACATGGTTTACCACAAATACAAACCTCATCCACTTATGCCTGGGTTAAGGCATTCCCAATCCATGAGAATCATTGGGCTACAGGGCACTGGCAGCCTGCTGGGGAACCACTGGATGGGTATACCCCAGCACATTCCATTTTCCGTGCCAGCACACTGCAGCATGCAAGTACTGAAAATGAGGAGATCAAATAGGGGTGTTATCGGACGTCTCACTTTATGCCTGGCCTCAGTCAGCATTCTTGCAAGCTGAGAGACCAAATATACTTTGTTTCCGTATGTGGGTGAAGGGGGGTCATTAACCTTCACTGAACAGAAATGAAGTTAAGAGGATGACTCACCTTTCAACTTTTACTTTAATATTAGTATGCCTAATTTTATACAGTTAAGTCAATTATCTTAGAGTCATAGAACAATACAACACAGAAACAGCCCCTTCAGCCCATCTAGTCCATGCTGAATTATTAGACTACAAGAGGAATAGAAACCATTCAGCCCATTGAGTCTGCTCTTCCATTTTATCACCGCTGGTCCATTTTCCCTCTCAAAGCATGTTCCTGCCTTCTCCTCATAACCTTTCATGCCCTGACTAAAGAACTAACCAATTTCCACCACAAATACACCCAATGACCTCCACAGCCACCTGTGGCATCAACAAATTCCAGGTTCACCACACTCTGGCTAAAAAAATACCTGCTCATCTCCATTCTAAACGGATGTCACTCTATTCTGAGGCCGTGCCCTCTGGTCCTGAACTTCTGGACTACAGGAAACGTCCTCTCCACATCCACTCTTTCAATATGCGAAAGTTTTCAATGAGATTCCCCCTTCATTCTTCTAAATTCCATCAAGTACAGCCCTAGAGCTATCAAACACTCCTCATACAATAATCCTTTCATTCTTGGGGAATCATTCTCGTAAACCTCCTCCAAATCCTCTCCAGTGTCAGCACATCCTTTCTGAGATAAAAGAACCCAAAACTGCTCACCATTCTCCAAGTGGGGCCTCACCAGTGCTTTATAAAGCCTCAGCATTACATCCTTGCCTTTATATTCTAGTCCTCTCGAAATGAATGCAAACATTGCATTTACCTTCCTCACCACCAACTCAGCCTGCAAGTTAACCTTTAGGGAGTTCTGCATGAAGACACCCAAGTCTTTTTGCACCACACATTTTTGAGTTTTCTGCCCATTTATAAAATAGTCTACATTTCTGTTCATTCTACCAAATTGCATGACCATACACTTCCCGACACTATATTCCATTTTGCTACTTCTTTGCCATTCTCCTAATCTGTCTCAGTCTTTCTGCAGCCTCTCCGCTTCCTCAGTACCACCTGCCCTTCTGCCCATCTTCACATTGTCTGCAAACTTGGCCACGAAGTGATCAATTCAGTCATGCATATCACTGACATATAATGTAAAAAGAGTCCATCTCAACACCAACCCCTGTGGATTCCAGCAGCCAACCAGAAAAGGCTCCCAATATTCCTACTCTTTGCCTCCTGCCAATCAGCCAAACCTCTATCCATGCCAGAATCTTTCCTGTAATATCATGAGCTCTTATCTTGTTAAGCAGCCTCCTGTGTGGAACCTTGTCAAAGGCCTTCTGAAAATTAAAGTACACAACATCCATTAATTCTCCTTTATCTATTCTGCTTGTTATTTCCTCAAAGAATTCCAACAGATTTGTCAGGCAAGATTTTCCCTTAAGGAAATCATTCTGACTTTGGAGTATTTTATCATGTGCCTCCAAGTATCCTGAGACCTCATCCTTAACAATCGACTCCAACATCTTCCTAAACACTGAGGTCAGGCTAACTGGCAAATAATTTCCTTCCTTCTGTCTCCCTCCCTTCTTGAAGAGTGGAATGACACTTGCAATTTTCCAGTCCTCTGGAACAATGCCAGAACATAGTGATTCTTCAAAGATCATCACCAAAGTCTCCACATCTCCCTAGCCACCTCTTTCAGAAACCTGAGGTGTAGTTCATTTGATCCAGGTGATCCACAAATTCAGATCTTTCAGCTTCCCAAGCACCCTCTCGCTAGAAATAGCAACTGCATTCACTTCTGCTCCTTGACAGTCTCAAACTTCCAACACACTGCTACTGTCTTCCACGGTGAAGGATCATGCAAAATACTTATCCAGTTCATCCGTCATTTCCCTGTACCCCATTACTACCTCTCCAGCATCATTTTCCGGCAGTCTGATATCTAGTCTCATCTCTCTTTTACTCCTTATATATCTGAAAAAAACTGGTGTCATTTTGATATTATTGGCTAGCTAGCCTTCTTATTTCATCATTTCCCTCCTTATGGGCTTTTAAGTTGCCATCTGTTGGTTTGGAAAAGCTTCCCAATCCCCTAACTTCCCCACTAATTTTTGTTGTATTATATGCCCTCTCTTTTGCTTTATGCTGTTTCTGACTTCCCTTGTCAACCACAGTTGTGCCATCTTGCCTTTAGAATACTACTTCTTTGGGATGTATCTATATTGTGCCATCTGAACTTATCTCAAACTCCAGCCATTGCTGTTCTGCTGTTATCCTTGGTAGCGTCCATTCCCAATCAACTTTGGTCAGCTCCTCTCTCATGCCTCAGTAATTCCCTTTACTCCACTGATACACCTGCCTTTAGCTTCTCCCTCTCAAATTGCCAGGTGAAGTCAATTATATTATGATCATTGCCTCCCAAGGGTTCCTTTAGCTTGAGCTCCCTAATCAAATCTGGTTCACTACACAACACCCAATCCAGAATAGCCTTTCCCTGCTGGACTCAATCACAATTTGGTCTAAAAAGCCATCTCATAGGCATTCTACCAATTCTCTCTCTTGCCATCCAGCACCAACCTGATTTTCTGAATCTAGCTTCATATTGAAATCCCCCATGATTATTGTAACGTTGCCTTTTCTATCTCCCATTTTAATTTGTAGCCCACATTCTGGCTACTGTTTGGAGGTCTGTATGCAACTCCCATCAGGGTCTTTTTACCCTTCCAGTTCCTTAACTCCACACGTAATGATTCTACATCTTCTCTGATCCTATGTCACCTCTTGCTAAGGACTTGATTTCATTTTTTTTTTTTTAAAAAGCCACACCATCTCCTCTGCATACCTGCCTGTCCTTTTGATACAATGTGTATCATTGGACATTAAGCTCCTAGCTATGATCTTCTTTCAGCCACGACTCAGTGATGCCCACGTCAAACCTGCCAATCTCTAACTGTACTACAACATCATCCACCTTATTCCATATTCTGCATGCATTCAAATACAACACTTTCAGTCCTGTATTCATCACCCTTTTTGATTTTGTCCCCCATTGAACTTGATCTCATCCCACTGACTGCAATTTTGCCCCATTATCTGCCTATCCTTCCTCAATGTCTCACCGAACACTGTATCTAGTTATATACCAACCGCCCCATCCTTAACCCTATCACTCCGGTTCCATAGACCTGCTAAATTAGTTTAAACCCTCCACAACAGTTCTAGCAAGCCTGCCCACAAGGATATTGGTCCCACTCTGGTTGAGGTGTAACTCATCACTTCTATACAGATCATACCTTCCCAAGAAGAGACATTAATGATCCAGAAATTGAAACCCTGCCCCCTACACCTGCTGCTCAGCCACACATTCATCTGCCAAATCATCCTGTTCTTACCCTCACTGGCAGTAATCCAGAAATATCAAGCCAAATGAGTAAAAAATCCCTCCAGTCTGGGAGATGAAAGTCATCATCCTCAACCACGAGTTCTACTTCCTAACCATTGGCTCCAATTCTCCCTAACAGGGTCTGCAACTTAAAACCATGGCAGGACATTATGATTCTAAGACAAGCTTTGGACCTTGCTGTCCCCTCCTCTTAACTCTGACTCTCACCCTCCCTTGCCTTGTTGCTGAAAAGCTTCATCTCTGCTTATGCTCCCTTAAATTGGGCTACCCTAATGCACATTCTTGATTTAGATCAAATTATCCATTAGTCACATTTACACTGGCATGTGAACAACCAGCATAGTCTGAGGATGAGCCTCCCGCCGCCAGTATTGGATGCCCACAACTTACTAACCCATTTGTCTTTGGAATATGACAGGATACCAAAGTTTGTGGAGGATAAACACCATTCACGGGGAGAATGTACAACACTTCTCAAAGACGGTGGCAATTTGAACCCCTACAGTAATTGCTGGCTCTGTGGACCCTAGGTTGGGAGCCCCTGATTTAAAGGTTCACTGCCTTGTTTTCTACTCTCAGCATGTTCTTGCTCGTCCTGATCTCCGTAACGGCAGCATGGTAGCCTAGCGGCTAGCGCTTTACAGGGCCAACCTTCACCGATGGGGGTTCGAATCCCACCTCACGTTTCCTCTGGGTGCTCCAGTTTCCTCCCACCCTCCAAAGCAGTACGGTCAGAGTGAGTAGACTATGTGGCGGCACGTTGCGATCAGCCTCCCCCAGCACAATTTTCGCTGATTTGGCGCAAATGACGTGTTTGACTGTATACTTTGATGTACACATGACAAATAAAGCTAATTTTTAACCTTTCTCCATACTGACTCCCTCTTGAACAGTCTGCATTCCTCCAATTGTGGCTCTTGTTCCTCCTGAATTCAACTCCTCCACCAACAATAAGCCCTTCAGCCATAAAGACCAAAATTTCCTTACTATTTCTTTCCCTTAACTCACCAAGCCTTCAGTCACCGGCCCTGTTAGCTCCAGGCTTTGCATCAAATTGCCTATTATTACTCTTTCAAAGGTCCTTGGAATACTTTGCTATTTTAAAGTCCTTTTAGTTTAAGGAAAGTTTTCTTTCACCTCTTTGTGTTCAGCTTATTTAACCTTAACAAATAAATTATCAAGACATTATTTATTAACCAAGTAGAAATGGTAATAACATAGTACTAAAAAAAATACATCCACAGGAAGCAGCCCTTTGGTCCACAATGGCAGTGCCAACCATGATGCCAATTAAAACTGTACATCTGCCTGCACTCCGCATGCCTCCATTTTCCATCCGTTCATGCGCCAATCTAAATGTGTGTTAAATGCTGCTGTCTTATTTGCTTCTACCGCCTCCCCTGGCAGCACATACAGAGCACTCGCCGCATTTGACAACTTGCCCCACAAACCGCCAATAAACTTTTCCCCTCTCATCTCAAAACCACACCCTGAATATTTTGACATAATGGAGCACTCGCAGTGATTTGTCCACCACAAGTGGACTGAGTGTGTTTAGCAGGCAAGCATCAACTAAGCACATTGCACAGTTGTCAGGCGTGAAGGACCAAGTAAAGCCCAAAGCATCACTGTACTCTTGGCATTACAGCACTGGAGCTGCCCACCACCTATGCAGGTGACACTGGCAAGAAGATATAGAGTGCTGGATAAAAACTAATATTCAGGAGCTCAACTAATCGCAACACTTTCAATTTATCAAACATAGCAATCAGCTTTGAAACAGAAGTAAAAGAAAGCTGCATTCACATCCAGTTGCTGACTTGTTAGCCAAAGACAACTTTAAGTGAGTCTCCAGTTTTAGTGGAGTTGAATGGAAACCCCTCCAAGTCTAAAGAGTTATGCTGTATGGAATGGACATTCCAAGTCCCTCCACAAACTGGAACACCTTCGCTGCCAGTCTAAGCCCTGAGCTTTCCAATGGCAGTTTAATTCCATGCAGATACTTCACGCTTCCTGCCATTTGCTTTGAAATCTGACCTTGGCCACAGTTCTGGTTTACAATGACCACCCTACGAGTGAGCCACACATCTTCCCAGTTGCACCATGTGATGCAAGCAATGTTCTTAACCATAACTCGCGTCTAGGTGATCAATCAAATGTCTCTGCAAAGGGACTGGCCGAACATCGTCAGCGATGCTGTTGAGCACACTCTGAACGCGCGCACATTAAATTCTTCCCTCCCAAAAGGGGCAGTGACCAACGATACAATAACATCATGATAATTGCTTCCAGGCTCACCTTTGAAAGCATTTCAGCAAAATTAATTTTTTTTTTCCACAAACGTGCTCGCATGCCAAAGCTGTGCAAAAACCTATTTTGAATCAATGTTTTTAAAGGCAGAAAAGAAAAACCAGGAAACACAACAGAGAACAAGACAAAAGCACAGTAGTCCAAGAGTGAAGGAGAAGGTCTGACTGGAGCAGTTCTTGCTGAAATGATAACTATTCTCGCACTCCATCCCTCTAAACAACATGGTCAGAGTTAGGAGGATCACATCACTCCCCAGCAAAGCACAGGCTGTCTTTAAGCATGGGTTTGCTGAGACTGACGTCAGGGCCTGTTCTCGTCATAAACAAACATACGCACATCCTGCTGCCAAACACACTTTTCCCAGCTGTTCCTCACACGCAGCTCCCACCGTCACTGACCGCTTCACCCCAATGTAGCCCAGCGGTAACACCTGCACTGCCAACATCCTACGTGCCTGTCAATAGCATTAAAGAAAAAGCAGTCAAGTTCTGGAGCTGCAATGGGCAGGGGAAGATAGACGCTTGATGCCTGCAATTTTACCAAGATCAAATATGAAGGGCAATTTTGTACTTCTCTGGATGACCTTTGGCATCTGTACGCTGCTCAAATTCAGAGCTGAAAATGAGCAGGAAGTAGCAAGGATCGGTCAGCTAGCCTTCAAGCACCAGACTACAATTCCTGCTCTTTTTATGTTGCTGCTAATTTTGCACAGTTGCAGTGGCCAGGAGTGACCATGCACCAAACGATGCCTTATCTTTGGGCTGCCGCTCCCTCATCTAGCATGGCGCCAAGTGCGTGGGACCTGAGCAACGGAAAGCACTCTGACTGAATGCATCACAGCCTGCTGTGGAAACTCCAATGCACACAAAAGCAGAGTGGTGGACCCAGACAGTTCTACCAAGGGTACACCTTTCTCCCCACCAAGGACATCTACAAAAGGTGACTTCTCGGAAAGATCACCCCCATCATCAGGGACCACAACCACCTAGGCCTTGCCTTCATCAGGCAGAGGTACAGGAACTGACTACCCACAGCTCAAGGTTTAAAAATAGCTGCAATCAGGTTCCTGAACCAACCCGAAAACCTTAATACTACCTCAGACTTTCTTTTTCCCCTTTTTTAATCTCCTAATAGTGTCATCCGGCTTATCTTGTTTTCTTTTGCACATGTACAAGATACATAAACTATGTTAACTTAAGTTTATGTTTGTTTACACTTGCCTTTATAATGTGCTATGCTGCCAGTGCTGCAATAAAAAAGCTAATTTTCATGGCATTTATAACCTATATATGCAAGTTGAAGTTTAATAACAACATTAAACTTGAACTTGTTTGCAGTGCAAGCAGAAGAGGGAAGCAAAGTTGGTCAGAGAGCGAGGAGCAGAAGAGGAAGCACAAAAAATGAAGTGAGAGAGAGAGAAAGGAAGTGTCCAAAGCAAAGGTGAAAGGAAATGATGTCAAATGTCAGTGATTCTATTGTAAGCTTTGGGATGTCTTCTGCTGTAGCTCATCAGTCTTGATCCCTGGCACACCGCATAACCAGTTCAGCTGGTTACACAGCTGGGGCGTGGACTCCCAGCACAATTAAAAACAAGAGCCGTTAAAGGGCCGATGAACACTCTCGAGCTACTCTTGGAAATAGGTACCACCTGACGTCCACCTGAAGCAACTCGAGTATCCGCTAACCCGATTGGTCAAGGGCTGCACCAACAGAGCCGGCCAATCACGTGGCAGAGGATAGTTGCAGTGCCTAGGTTGCTCCTGTTAGGACTGCATCCTTGGGAATGAAGGTGCCTGATGTGCTTAGAAACATCCAACACCACACTTACTACCTTAACAATCAACTGGACACACCATGAGGCAGCACAGTAATCCAGGCTCAATTCTGACCTCCGATCCTATCTGCTTGGAGTTTGCACATTCTGACCACGTGGATTACCCTGGGTGATCCAGTCTCCCTGACATCCCAAGGGCGTGCAGGTCAATAGCCACGATAAATTGCCCCCAGTGTGCTGGTAAGTGGCAAATCTGGAAGGAATTGGTTGGAGAGTCAGGAAAATAAAGATATTGAAGTTCATAGAACACAGATCAGACCAGCATATTATGAGCTCTCGAACACAATGTGCCAATGTATATGAACAATCTATCCCTTCTCTCCTGAAAAGCCCATAATCCTCCATTACTCTTACATCCAGGTGCCTCTTTAAAGTCTCTTAAATGTCCCTAATGTATCAGACTCTACCACCTCCCCTGGAAGTGCATTTCAGGACGCACCACTCTAAAATATCTTCCTCCAACATCTCCCCTAAACTTTCCTCCACTCATCTATGGTATAGTGTGGTCTCCTGAGGCCAAAGAACCCCATTCCATACTTTACCTCTCAATAATAGATCTGATTCTGAGGACACTTCTGACTTTTCTGTGTAGTGCTCCCATCCTCAAAGTGTTAAAGGTTCAATATCCCAGAATGCATCATTCCTTATGTTCCACAGGATTGAAATGGCACACAAGGAGGAAGCTTCGCCATCATTTTGACTGTATGTGATTCTTCCCCCCCTCCACCCCCCGAATTATCACACATTAGTTACCACAAGGTATCCTCTGATCATATTCACTGGTTTGATTACAAGTGAAACAGGCATTTTCCACAGGTGAGGAACAACGTGATGTCAAATCCAGCAGCTATATTTATGGTAAAAATGAGCTGCTTAAACACAGCTGGCCATCTGAAAATGTGTGTTGGTGTTGTGGGGCAAGAATGAGTGGGGGGGTGGGGAAGGAAGGAGCGAGAAGGGCAAGGGTTTGGAAGATAGAGAAGGAGGTGCAGAGGAAAACGTGGGGGAAGATTGCGGGGGAAAATTGAAAGAGTCCAGGCATACTCTGTTCAGCTCAGTGTTCATTATCTGCAGATTCAAAATCACCCGCAAAAGCAACAAAAAAAAACAGAAACACATCATAACGTGAACTACAGGGTCCAGTCCACAAACCGTGTCGATTAAACCTTGCCCAAGACCTGAACTCCCCACCATCCCCCGACAGCTTCTGGGGGTGGGGGTGGGGGGGGAGGAGACAGAAAGAGACAGAGAGACAGAGACTCCTTCCTTCGGCAGCAGCGAGCGAGAGGCTGGTAAACGGCACTGAATATCGACTCACCCTCCGCTCTCGCCCTCGATGATTTCAATCTTCCTCGGCACAATAAACGTCGAGAGACGGAGTCAGTCATGGGCTTATGCCCCGCCTCCAGGTTTCTTGGCCTCAAGGCCACACCTTTTGCTTGAAGCCTCACGGAACACTCTCCAGAGACAGCAGAGTGCCAGATTGCTCAATCAGCCCGAAAACACACCAGCAAAATGTGGATCACTTACTTGCTCAAACTGCTGATTAATACTACTCTGGAATAAGTGGCAGTCTCTGATTGTATTTAAAGTAAATTCCAGTGGCTACCAAAGTCCATAGCCAAGTGCCACGGTAAGGAACATCTAAGTCCTCTTGTTTCCCTGCTTAATACATACTTGCTATTCCACTGGTATTTAATAAATACTTATTGCATTCAAGTGATGAAATCCTCATCCAGGTGAGAGAGGGAAAAAAAAAAAATCGATGAGACATCAGTAAAATGCAATAGCGAGCTGCTGTGGGTAAAAGGCTGCCATCTTTTCCACATTCCAAAGTGAGTATGAAGCATTGCATTAGGTGTGAAGAGCTTCGAGATATCCTGAAGGAGACATGAAAGTTGGCGTATGGATGCAAACATTTCTTTGTCAATAGCCACTGCGGGCATAATCCTAACCGACTCCTCCTGCACAATTGTACAACTACGCGAGAGTTTCAACCTTGCAAAAGTCTATGTAGAGTTTAAAGGGAACTTCTCTATGTTTCTACAACCTTTGAGGAACCACTGAGTAACCTAGTCACACAAAGCCACAGATTTTATAAGCGATTAATGAAGCAATTATTTTGTAACATATTATCCACAAATATTAAATATACAGAATGCAATAAATGTCTCCTTATACTTGTACTTAAAATCTTGGAGGATTTCTTATCAAACCTAATGAAAAATCCTTGTTTGACATACCTGACATAGTGAAGTAAAAGGATAATATTAGGAGAAAATAGTCTGAATTTTCTAGCTTTAGTTTGTTTGACTGTAGGCAAATATCAAGTTATTTTTTTATATATATTTTTGCTCAGGTACACTTATTAATTGAAGCATGATCATTTTCTTCACTTTGTAATCTGAAGATGAAGAACTCACAAATATCGATACTCTTTGTTAACTTATTACGTTCTGAAGTGTATTACAACCAATAATTCTTGCTGTGAAAGGGGACACCTCCTTTTCCTTCTATTAGGGAGAGAGACAGCCTGCAGCATGTTGAATTGCCGGGTGAACAATTAGTTTTTGTTGTCCTGCAGGTCATGGTCTTTCTTGGGGGCTTTGCTATTGCCTGCTTGGTGGGTGGAAGGTGCAGATGCTTTTTTTTGCTGAAGTGAGGAGGGGAGGTTGTGGCTTTGCAGCTGTTTGTGTGTGCGAGGAGGGAGTGGAGGGGGTTTGGGGTTTTAATGTTTTTACTATCACTCATTCTTTGGGGCACTCTTCTGTTTTTGTGGATGTCTGCAAAGAACCAGAATTTCAGGATGTACATTGTATACATTTCCCTGATATTAAGTGAAACTATTGAATTATGCCCTTTTAAAGAAGTAGCTGGAGAGTACCATAGCTCGCGACTAGAATGAAGTTTAATGCTGCCCAAATGGATTAGTCCTACAGATCTGGAAACATGGGTTCCATCCCAGGTTCGGGCTCAGCCAGTAATGACTACTGGAGACACGAGAGAATGCAGATGCTGGAAACTGGAGGGAACTCAGTGGGTCAGTAGTACCTGTGTTCAGGGTTCAGTTCTGGACTGCAAGTGCCCCATGACGCTGACAGGAAGTAACCAATTACTGGGGATGTTAGCTTGGGAGAGCATTTTTACAATGGGTTGCTTGCCCTTTTAGTGAATTTAGAGAATTTTGTGGAGATAGCAATGGTGCACCTTGAGATACATACCGTAGATAGTCCAGGCTTCAGAAACATGCAGAAGAGCAGAAAGATGCAAGGTGTTGGCTGTTGTGCATTTATTTAAAGAAATACTTTAGTTTATAACATTTGCTTCTATGGGCTACGTGACTTTGCCAGAAATATTGGACTGATTGGTGACAAACACCAGGTAAGAGGTAGGACAGGCTCTTGATTGGCTCACATCTATTTTATACAATTGCTAAGATGCATCAGAATGCAATGGTGGAAATCCAGAGAAACACGCACAAAATGCTGGAGGAACTCAGCAGGTCAGGCACAGTCCAAGAAGAGGAACAAAGAGCAGGCATGTTGGTCCAAGGCGCTTCTTCAGGACTGGAAAGGATGGAGAAAAACCAGAAGAAGGTGGGAGTAGGGGAAAGGGTACAAGATGGATGGTGATAGGTGAAGCCAGGTGAGGAGGAGGATAGTTGGCAGAGGGGGGAATGAAGTGGGAAGCTGCGAGGTGATGGGTGGAAAAGGTGAAGAGCTGAAGGAAGAATCTGATAGCAGAGGAGAGTGGACCATGGGAGAAAAGGAAGGAGGGGCACCAGAGGGAGGTGAAAGGGAAGAAAGAAGAGACGGGGTAAGGGAGGAGCCAGAATTGGGAATGGAAGTGAGGGGAGGGAAGAGAAGTTACCAGAAGTTGGAGAAATCACTGTTCATGACGCAAGGTTGGAGGCTACCCAGACGGAACATGAGGTTTTGCCTGTTGAAACTAAGAGAAGCCCGGAACGACATGTCGGAATGGGAATGAGAAATGGATTTAAAATGGTTGGCCACGGGGAAATTCTCCCTGCTGCAAATGGAGCAAAGGTGCTCGGATGTATCTGACCTGGTTTAAAGGCACGTGCAACAAAACAGATGGTTTATGGAGGCAAATTTGGATGATTATGGAGTATGGGAGGAAAAGGTATTTATTGTTCAACTCACTAAGTTACTCCCCTCAATAATACTGTCTTATCCAAAGCTGCATCTTTCATAAAACAGAGTATTTAATACATTTAATCCTGTAGCATGGTTCACTTTGGAAAAAGGCCCCTCACCAGAAATAAATCCCTTTAGTTAGTGTGTGGTCAGTTTTCATTTTGAGTAAACCTGCTTAAAATAGTTTTAAAAGCCTCTCAAACAAATTATGCTGAATCATTTATCATTTCATTGGGAAACATTATTTATCAAGAGGCCAACTGGTATTTGAAAGGTTAGAAATAAACTAGTCTCAAAATGGGCTCAATTGAGGAACCGAGCCAGTTTCATTGGGTGGGGTCAGATTTGATTCAGGCATACTGAATCTTAGAGCCAGTGCAAATAAATGGTGCAAAATAGAGGCAAGACCTTTTTGGATGTGCTTAATTTAGAGGATTCTGGTTAATTGGGCCACCGGTTAATCAGGGCAGGTGCAGTTTGGGAAAACTCTTAAAGAACAAAAATTGAGAAAATAGCTGGGATTCTCTTTGCTTATTTGGGATACAATGCGACTTAATTGGAACAGGAGACTTCTGGCAAATAGTTTCTAACTAATATCAATCTCCTGTACTTGTGTAGATGTAGACACTACACCGTGCTTAGAGCGAACGGCTTTTAAATAGCACCAGTTGCGTTAGTTTGTGTTCAACAAGCAGCGATTTTTGTTATTGATACTTGGCGAGAAGCAAGCAGTAAAATGATTCAGAAGTATTTTGCTCACTGAAGTTTCAAGCATCTGGGCTTCAAGATGCCAGAAATGGTTGGGAATAAAAATGAAACTATTTCACTTGAACAAGTCAGGAACTAAGAATTTGAAGGTATCCACAATCTTGAATGATACAATGAATAATGAAGATTGGGAGGATGCATTTGTCAAAAGTATTGTATGAATCCAATCCATTATCTGCACTAGGTGTCTGCACTGATCTTGTTCATTTGCAGACAATCAAAACTGCCGGCTGATGGTATAGTGGCATCCGTACCGGACTTTGAGGCAAGTGGCCCTGGATTCCAAACTTCAGCTAACTGAGGCAGACACTTAATTGGGCCAAAATGTACTGGTCCAATGCGTCCACTGTATTTAGTCATTCTTTAACCAATCTATGCAGAGCCCAGGGCTTATTGGCCCAGACTGTGCTCCTTCTCAAGTAGTGTTTTCAGGAAGGATATTTTGTGCACTACGGTGCTCCTGGACTTAATTATGGGCGGTCCCAAGCCCAGCTGCAAAAGGAAGGTTGGACATTGGGCTAGTAACTCCATCCCATATAAACCCAGTGCTACAGTAACGCCAACACAAGTTCCGATGACCTCATCCCTAGGTGAGGGAGGATCAAGGAAATGGGCTATACCTACGGACAACTTGAAAGACTGGTTCAAGGTACAGGACTCTGGCGAGCTGCTGTCTGCAGCCTTTGCTCCAGTCGGAGTGATGGGCTTAAGAAGAATGGTCCCGACCTTTGTAACCGCACATAGCAGTGCAAAGGTATGGATTGCACTGGGCATCTGATGTTGGTGTATCTAGCACGGCCTCATTCAATGAAATCAGCACCTACGATCGAAAAGAATGGTTCAAGAATGTAGTTTATTTCATTTTAATCAATTTTTTTTTTCAATTTACTTAAGTGTTTTTCAACATCTGACCCACGTTTAAGAGAGATTTGAAAATGTCTTTGTCAGTACAGGCCATCAGAATGATCTGAGGTGTGGGATTAGAATTCACCTCCTGAGCTCACAGACCAGTCTGCTTTGTAGGAAAGCCACAACAGTAAGGCTTCCAGCTCACCTAGACTCATGCCGCCAGAGTTAGCCCAGCTGCAAAGATGGTGGATGGGCCTAGTTAAACACAGTCCACCCTCTGCCATCTATCCCCATTGCCCTGGGGATGCAGTTTTCTCACAACAACTGAATGACTTCCTGGGACAACAGAGTGAAGCCCACTTCTCATAAAGGCCAGTCTGCATGAGGGCAGCTCGTTTCCAGCAAGAATGGATTTTTACTAAAACACTGTGAGGAGACACAAGCAACTACAGATGCTGGAGTCTAGAACAAGACACAGGATGCAGGAGGAGCTCAGTAGGTTAGACAGCACCTGCAGCCAGTCCAGATAAAGGACCTTTATCCACAGTACTGACTGTCCTTCTTCCAGAGATGCTGCCTTACCCACTGAGCTCCTCCAGCAACGTGCACAGCTGCAGTTACTACTTTAAAAATAAAAATATGAATTTTATTATCTCAAAAGACTGCCACATTTCCTTTGAGAGATCTGAACTCACATCCTGTGAAATACAATTTCAGAACTCAGGATTTTCTATCAGATCATTCAATCAAATTGATCTGGGTTTAGGCACAAGGAAAGGCCATTGCACTATCCTTGGAGCAAGAGGCAAGAACTCCAGGGAAAACTCCATTCTCTTCTCCTTTCAGATTCCTCCTCCTTTAGCCCTTTAATTCTTCTACCTATTCCCTCCCAGCTCCTCACTTCAAACCCCCTCCCCCACCCACTGCCACCTTCTTGGCTTCAACCATCTCCTGCTGGCTTGCACTCCTTCCCTGCTCCCCACCTTCTTATTCTGGCTTCTTACAGTCCTGATGAAGGGTCTCAGCCCAAAACATCAACCGTTTATTCCTCCCCATAGATGCAGCCTGACCTGCGGAGTTCCTCCAGCATTTTATGTGTGTTGATCTGAAATTCCAGCATCTGCATAATCTCGTGTTTGTGTCTGATTAAGGTCCATTTCTTCAACCTGTCAAAGTTGGTGCCCAATCCCACCATGTGGTGTTGGCGCTATTCTTCTTGAGCAATGGAAAACAGTGTTCAGTGTCATAGGTACAATCACCATTTCCTCAGCTATTAAACCAACTCTCTACAGTAGGCAAGCAATAACTGGCCTCTTTACATTGTACCAATGAAAGGCTTCTTTGGAGTGTTCTCTTTCCTTGCTGCAGTCAAATGTGACTTAAAGCAGAAGGCCATTCTTTAAACAAAAGATCACTTTCCAATCCCTTAGCTTCTAGGAATGTACACTTGGATTTAGGAGTACAGTACATTCATGATGTTATACAAGCATTAATGTCAATTTCCAGCACATCTTTATTCATTACTGTGATCCAGCAGTAGTACACAGAGTTGAAGTACTCTGGCATTTATCACAGAGAACGTCCCTGCCTGGTGACCAGATCTTTTGCTTTATACTATATTTGTCTGCTATTTGCTGCTGAAGAGACAGTCACAGTGATATCAGAAAAGTCTGCTGAGAGTTTAAGCTCAAGCTTCTTTCCTCAGAGTCACAGAGTTATACAGCATGGCCAGACCTACCAAGCTGCCTTCTTAAGCTTCTCCCATGTACCTGCCTTTGTCCCAAACCCTTCCGACCCTTTCTTATCCATGAACCCATCCCAATGTCCTTTAAAGATTGTAATTCGTCTTGCACGCGCATGTGGGCCAAAGCAAAGTGTATTCCAATGTCAACCTGGGTTTATTAATTCTATATTTTTTTCCAACTGGCCCAAGTGGAAGGATGTCTTTTTTCGCCAAATTACAAAGTGGACATTGGAGGTGGTATGCAGTCATTTCAGGGGGACAGAGGACACTGGAATGTGTGTGAATTGGCTAGGCACAGAGATCTTGATGCAAAACAACAGGCAGTGAGCCGCTCGTGCGAGGGCTGGTGACTGCTGCTGTCACTAACCTTACTTAGGCCTTCCCTGAAGAGCAGCGAGCACCACACAAAGCCAACCTGCACCACTCAGCAGGGAGGTCCACTGAGCCAGCTGGCACTCTGGAAAATGCTGAAGAATAGCAGAGCCAAAGAAGTTGAGGTCCAACACAGCTGCACAGGAGGTGGGGAACAGGAAACAATACACATTTCATCAGCAAGGAACAGCAAGTGTTCAGACGAAGAGTTAACTTTCGTGGTGAATGCCAGGACCTATTCTTCGAGGACGCTGAAGCCATGCAGCAAGAGGATGATGATGTTAACCATGCGTTAAAATTGACCTTTTTTAAAATCTAATTGTGTTCTTGTAAAAACTGTATATAACTTGTGTTGAATTGTTTTACGGAAAAGTCTACCAAAAGTGGTGGCCCAGTCCACCACAGGCAAAGCCCTCCCCACCAGCAAGCACATTTACAAGAAGCACTGCCACAAGAAAGCAGCATCCATCAGTGACTCTCATCATCCGGGCCATGCTCGTTTCCTGCTACCATCTTCGGGCAAGAGCTACAGGAGCCTTAGGTCCCACACCAGCAGGTTCAGGAACAGTTATTACCCTTCAATCATCAGGCTCTTGAACCAGCATGGACAACTTCACTTACCCCAACTCTGAACTGATTCTATAACCTACAGACCTGACAATTCATTTTCTCAGTATTCTTTAATTTTTTTTATGAGCACAATTGGTCTTCTTTTCCACGTTGGTTGTTTGTCTTTTGTAAGTTCTGTTTATTTATTTTCCTGTAAATGCCTACAAGAAAATGAATCTCCAGGTAGTATATAGTGACATATATATACTTGGATAATAAATTTACTTTGATGTTGAAACCTGTGAGTGCTGCTGATGTGACACTATGTGCCCGTCATGCAACAATAAACTTAAATTTGACTTTAAAGAGCAGTGACTTCATCTCCTAATCCCAAATCCACCAACTACAACATTGATCCAAGACCTTACAAAATGCACACTTCACCAGCAATTTTTATTGGGAGTTTCCAATTGAACCAAAGATGTCCCAAAAACTGTACCTAGTGGTGTGCTACAGGGATCGGTGGTGAGTACACTGTTGTACATTATCTATGTTAATGATGTCATGAACTGGATTACCAAATTTGCAGACAATGCCAAGATTATGACATAGTGTACAGAGAGGAAGGATATGAAATCTTGCAGCATAATCTCAACCAACTGGGAAATAGCTTGAAAGACGACAGATGAAATTTAATACAGGCGAGTGTGAGGTGTTGCATTTATGAAGGGCATACTAGGATAAGCTTTACAGAGTGAATGGTTCGGGTTCCAAGATAATGCAGTAGAACAAAGGGACCTCGGAATACAGATACTTAATTCCTTGAAAATGGCATCACAAGTAGATAGGGTCTTAAGAGAGCTTTTGGCACGTTGACCTCCATAAGTCAGAGCACCGAGCACAGAAGATAAGACGTTATGTTGAACTTTGGTGAGGCTGAATTTGGAGTATTCTGTGCAGTTCTGGTCACCTACCTACAGGAAAGATATGAATAAGCTGGAACGAGTGCAGAGAAACTTCACAAGGATGCTGCCAGGATTCAAAAACCTGAGTTACAGAGAAAGTGTGTACTGGCTAGGACTTCATATTTCCTAACGCGCAGGAGAATGAGGGGAGATAGAGGTATACAAAATTATACGTGGTATATATAGGAAGAATGCATGTAGGCTTTCCCCCTTCAGGTTGGGTGAGACTAGAATCAGAGGTCATAGGCTTAATGTGAAAGGTGAAATTATTTAGGAGAAATCAGAGGGGAAGCCTCTTCAGGTGGTGCTAATGTGGAATGAGCTGCCTATGGAACTGGTATATGCAGGTTCAATTGTAACAATCAACAGTAGTTTGGGCAGATACATGGAAGAGAGGGTTTTGAGGGAATATAGTCCAGATGGGGCTGGGCAAAAGCCGAGGTCAGATTGGACTAGATGGGCAGAAGGACCTGTTTCTGTCCTGCTGGTATTTAAATAAAAAGGTTCATTTTATGAACAATCAGTAGGTATGAGTTGTAATAATAGGCATTCATCTGCCCATCAAACATCCATCTACATTCTCCTCCCATTCCCATCAATCCTCCCCAGATTCTACCACTCAACTGCACACAAAGATGCCAATTTAACACCGCCAGGGAACTGGAGCAGCCAGAGAAAGCCCGAGGGGTCACAGGGGGAATGTGCAGTCTACACGCAGAAAGCACCAGAGGATAGGACTGAACCCAGGTGACTGGGGCCTCTTGTTCACAGCCTCTCTCCTCCTCCGTATGCACCCCTTCCTGTAAACCCGACTTCATAAAGATCTCAAATGCACCAGTCACTTAAGTCGTGGCAATAGTCAATCAGCAACTAACCTGAAGGAAGCAGATGAGTTCTTTACACAGCAGTGTGGGGACGCATTCCCCCCCCCCCCCCACACCTGTTGTTGACTGGCATTTGCCTTCCCTGCACAGAACCACAACCACTCTCACCAAAATGCCTGCTGGCAATATTCAAATGTCCAACTCAGCACCCATAATGGAACTGATTTAACTGCACCCCACAGTAACAATTTAATGGGACACAACCTCCCTCTAAAGACTGGACAGAATCAGGAGCACAGCAGGTCAGACAGCATCTATGGAGAGGAATAAACAATCAATGCTTCAGGCCAAGAATCAGGACACAAGTCTTCATGACTCCTGATGAAGTGTCTCAGGTGAAGACATCAATTGTTCATTCCCCTCCATAGATACTGCCTGACTTGCTGAGTTCCTCCAGAATTGTGTGTGTTACTTTGGACTTCCAGCATCTCCAGAATCTTGTGTTAAACGTTAACAGTATTCCTTTCCATTGAAGTTGCCTGACCTGCTGAGTTCTTCCAGCATTGTGTTTTTATTTCGCCCTTCTGTATCTCATGTCTGCCAAATCATTTTCCTCTAATCCCCAGTTTATTTAAGATTCCAAATTCTGCAGATTACTTATTTCCATCATGTGAACACAACTGCATTGTGAAGGTCAACAGTGAACACTTTGGTTCCGGCATCCAGTTACCAGACTATTTATAAATCCTCCACTACCATCTGCACTTTGATGTGAAATTTTTTATCTACAGAAGGCGAGAGAACGTGGTATATCTGCCACACCATGAAATAATGATTGGGTAAATCTCAACACTAATGCACAGTCCTCTGCTTACCTTCAACATAAGAGAACAGATTCTAATCTGCTTCTAGAATTTTTTTTTTGCTGCAAATGATAAACAAAAACCTTCAGATAAGGTTTGAACCATGAACAACCTGGTTGAATTTCCTATTGGTGGCCTTCGGATCACTTCTAAATACGGCTGTAACTGTCAAATGTGCCTCGCCACAGTGCACCTGCTCTGCAGTCCAATGACTTTTTCATGGCCAAAATGGGCAACCTAGTCTGCACAAAGCAAGGCAGTACAGGCAACAAAACGTCAGACTGACCAAATGTCATTCGGCAGTGTATTCACCTCTGATGGAAACCATGCACTACAGGTTCTGAGCAGCTAATTTAGGCTGTGTGGGCAGAGAGGAATCTTCTTTAATGGCAGTGCCAATACTTGGTGAGCCACTAAAGGTCTGATTTCTAGGTGCCCAGGATTTAATGACTTAAGATTTTGGTCATGCTACCTCCCTCAGCTAACAATAATCAAGTACTGGCCTCAGTTCCAAAAGCAAATCTGAACAGAGATGAAATGGAAAAAAACATTCTTACGGTTTCCCAACACATGCACCAACTGCTTCAGGGCATTCAACTCAATGCAACAAGTGCAACCATTTCTTGTTCCTAATGATGAGGATAGGACTCTGGGAGAATACCTCTCAGACACAAACCACCAACACAGACAGATGAAACCAGAATTTAACATTTCATGCAGATGACAGGACAATGGCAAAAATGAAACAGTTTACTGCTTGATGGGTCACGTTACAAAGTTCACTTCTTTCAGTGCTGAAATGATACACAGAGGGTTAAAAGCTCAGTTCAAACATACAAATGCCCTAGTTTGTTTATCTTGATACACAATGCACCCAGATACCAACATCATGACCCACAACTTGCTGGCAAAATAACCACATATGAATGACACCCAACATTACTAAATTCTAAGTAGTCAGCCGCTTCGGGGGATTTTGAGAGATATTGAGTGTTTTTATTTTACACGCAAGCTCTCGCATTCCCTGTTTTAAAAAAAAAATGCCGGATTTTCATGTTAAACATATTGAGTCTGAAATATTATCAAAATGATTAAATATTTAATGTAACAATTGTTCGACAATGACGCTTAACCTTGCTTGCTCAGGAATGCATCAGTTCTATCAGAGAGTGAACAGAGAATTTTTATTGTTCATTTTCTGCTCTTGCTGACTGTTCACCGCTAATTCCTCTTGAAGGTACATTAGCAGCTCTGCGTCCTAGTTGGGCCAAGTAAGATAAAGATCATAGATTTCTCTCCCAAAGGACATTAATGACTCAGATTGATTTTTTTAACAATATTTTTGCTGAACAAGCAGACGTTTTAAATTTAATATTTAATCACTTGAATTTTCAATTCTCAGTTGCCATGGTGTGGCCATTGGATCCAAGACCATAACTGCAATCATCAGCCCAGTAACATATACACTCTATCATCTCCTCCTTAATCCAGTCTTCATTTCCCTCTCTTCAGCTTCCTTCACTACTGCCCTCTATATTTTTTTCCCTTTGCTTTCTTTACTCAATCTGATTACTTAAGGAGATGAAATATATGGTTCTACTGGTCTCTTACAGTGAAAACTCCTGGTACCCTAATGGCACCAATTAACAATTTCAATCAATACTGGTTATCCTGCAAAAACGATGCTGTGCAGAACAAAACTCTCTATTCCAACCCTTGTGGATTCGCAGACCCAAGATTTCAGCCATCAGGCCTCAATTTCTGAACTCACCAACTTTGGCCTTCAGGCTTCGATCTGCAGTATTGACCCTTAAGGCTCATCAATGACTGGACCCTGAACTCCAGGTCTTGAACCATGGACTGGCAATGTGGGAGATACAGAAGCCAACATTCCAACAAGGTTTCTCAAACTAAAATCAAATAATGCCCTCTTTCTCAGGCAGACCCTTGGGATCGAGGATGACTTGCTTTCATTCAGCACACTTCTGAAGATGGCTCTGCCACAGAAGGGGCAGGAGAGAGCACAGTTTGTGAAGTGGTGAGCTCCTGCCTCTGGTATTCTGGGTAGTACTGTGAGCTTGAGGTTTTCAGTCTCATCCCAACATGAAGCTGGAAATGGTGCAGAAAAGATTCATGATGACGTTACCAAGAATGGTTATAAGCAGAGACTGGACGGGCTGGTATTTCTTTCCCTGGCGTGTAGGCGGCCGAGGGGCAGTCTTATGGAGGGGTATGAAATCATGAGGAGCATAGATAAGCTGAATTAATTGTCACAGTCTTTCTCAGGGAATGGGAATATAAAATTAGAGAACATAGATTTTAAAGTTAAAAGCAACCTGAGGGGAAACTTTTTCCACACTGAGGGTGTTAGATATATGGAATGAACCGCCAGAGGTAGAGGTGGCCACAATTACGTTTAAAAGTTGCCTAGATAGGTTTAGATGGGGAGGTGCCAAAAACAGGAGTAGTTTGGATTAACTTCGCGGATGGCACAGACCAGTTGAACCAAGGGGTCTGTTTTCCTTGCTGTGCAACTCCATGACTCTATCATCCATCTCCATCTCCACTCTGAGTGGTTGAGTGCCAGGAATTCTTGGGAGTCCATTTGAAGTCTCACTTCCTTCAAGGAGGCCTGAAGAGCATCAATGAATCAATTCTTGCCGACCTGGTGGTCCCTTGACGCAACAGATATCGGAGCACAGCTTCGTAATCGGGAGCCTGGTGTCGGCCTTACAAAAGCTACCTGTCTAACTCCAATGAGAGCCTGAAAGGTGGGGATTTTGATGTGCGACAAAAATCTGACCTCCATTAGCTTATCCTGCCAGTGGATTTGGAGGATATTGCGGAGATGACATTGATGCTCTCTACCCAATGTCTTGAGGTATCTTCTGTTGGAAATCCATGCCTCAGAAATGTACAGGAGAGCCAAGATCATTGCGGTCCAATAAATGTTGTGTTTTGTGCTGGGTTTGAGGTCTTGAAGCTTTTCCTACACTGAAGGTGACGTGGAATTTCCTCACCGATGCCCTCTTTTGCTGGTAAGGGAGTGGGGCATATGGTAAGTGGACCTAGTTTTGCAGCAACTGCTGCTTAATGAATGAGGTTGAGAGGACCCAAGTTCTAGAGTAGGAGTGACAAACATACAGTTTCCATTCGCTCTGACCTCGCTCCCTTCCATACCCATAGTCCTGATATAGCGCGTCAACCGAAAACACCGACCATCCCTCCAATTCCACAGATTTATTTATTTGGAGATACAGCGCAGAACATGTCCTTCCAGCCCAATGAGTCACACCGCGCAGCAAGCCACCTTTTTAAACCCTAGCCAATCACAGGAAAGCTTACAATGACTAATTAACCTACTAACATCTCTGGAATGTGGGAGGAAACTGGAGCACCAGGAGGAAACTCATGCAGCCAAGGGGAGAACATACAAACACCTTACAGAGGGCACAGGAGTTGAATTCTGAACTCCCCTGCCCTGAGCTGTAATAGCTTGGCACTAACCGCTACACTGCTGTGGCGCCATTATTGCCTGACCTGCTGAGTTCCTCCAGCATTTTGTTGTTTGCTCCAGATTCCAGCAACTGAAGTGTCCTGTGTCTCCTTCATTCTTTTGTCTCCTTCATTCTTTCCTCCCAGCAGGGTGGACCCTCACATGGTAACCTTGACCAGTGAATCCATTTCAGCAAAAGTGCCAGGACAGTGGGGAGTACCTCCCAGAACTCTTTCAAAATTTTGTAACACGGAGTTTTGCATTCACCCGAGAGAGTGTTTTACTGTCCACACCAATAGTACACTGCAGGCTTGGGGAGAATTTTAACAGGGCTTGAATTGCCTTTGGACTCAGAAGTGATAGAACCAGCAACTGAGCCAAAACTGGAACATCGCTTCCTGGATCAACTTTCAAAGGGATTCTCTGCATGTCTTGTTCTGACACAGTAGCTACACCAGAGTGAATTGTGCACATTCAAACCATCACATAGAAGTTACATTTCAGGGGCCTGAAATCTGATCCAATTCAAGTTACAGTTCAACGTAATAGAAACAAGTATGTTAGTTTCTATTTTGAGGGGAAAATCATCCAATGTTACACTGCCAAACATCCAATCTGTGATTGTTTCACCCCACACACTCACTTATAGCTTATTAACTATAGCTGACAGCTTACAGCCCGCACTATCTTCCAGTAGTGTTCGCTGTAGCGCTCACCACTGTGAAGAAAAGCCACACAGAGATACGGAACATAACCAGCAATCTTAACATGCAGCTAAAGAGACACTTTGGTTCATGAGGAAGACAGGAATGCAGTACAGAAGGTCAGACCTGCTGAGCCCCAGAAAACACTGGAGCATTACAAGCTCCAGTGTTACTCTCAGTAACTACAGCAGCGGGATGCAAGTTCTATCCTTGCTTCCGGGAGTTGAGGTGGGAATGGTTCAGGGGAATGGGAGGGGTCTGAGAAGGGGTAGAGAAGTCTGTGGAACTCAGCCCTAGTTCTTCTAACACAATAGACGTGATGATAAGAACACAGGAAATTGGAGCAGGCACCTCAACTCTGCGTCACCAGTCTCAAATCTATTCACTTATAACATAGCAAGAGGCCACTCTGTCCATTGAGTCTATGGCAGCTCTCACACTAATCACAACCACATTCCCTTATTTATTCCCCTGTATACTATTCTATCTCAAATGTCCATCAACTCCCCTTCTTGTTTCTCCCATCACCCACATACTCACTAAAAGTAAGTTAAAGTTGCTAACTAATCTACCAACCAGTACATCTTTGGGATGTGGAATGAAACTGGGGAACCTGAGGGAAACTATTATGATCACCGGGAGAAGGTGCAAACTCCACATAGACAGTGTGAAAAGTTTGTATCGAACTTGGGTCACTGGACCTGGGAGACAGCAACACATCCAGATGAGACACTGTGCTGCCCAAGATCACAAATCATCTTCTACCACAACAGCATTTCTCTACAGCTCTCAATTCTACAAGTATCCAGAAACCTAATACCCGATTTAGAACACTAGCAAAAAGTGAACCTTCACCATTCACTAGGATAGAGAACTCCAGAGGTTCACCAGGCACCGAGTTAAGGCATTTTTCCTCATCTCAATCCGAAATGACCTGTATTTATTTTGACACAGTGACTCCAGTTCTAGACTCCTTCGACAGAGGAATTATCCTCTCTTCATCTACCCAGCAAGCCCTTAAGAATTTTGTATGAACAAGATTACCCCTCATTCTAAAGCTTCTAACAACTTCTATTTATTTACAGAATAGAGAATTAGTCTACTCCATCTCTTCTTATCTGGCAGACCTACTCTCCCAGGAAACAGCCTGATGAATTTTCTTAGCACTCCCTCCATACTGAATATGTCCATAAGACCATAAGACAAAGGAGCAGAAGTAGGCCATTCGGCCCACCGAGTCTGCTCCGCCATTTTATCATGAGCTGATCCATTTTATCCTATTTAGTCCCACTGCCCCGCCTTCTCACCATAACCTTTGATGCCCTGGCTACTCAGATACCTATCAATCTCTGCCTTAAATACACCCAATGACTTGGCCTCCACTGCTGCCCGTGGCAACAAATTCCATAGATTCACCACCCTCTGACTAAAAAAATTTTTTCGCATTTCTGTTCTGAAAGGGCAATCCTGAAGTCATGCCCTCTCGTACTAGGCTCCCCCATCATGGGAAACAACTTTGCCACTTCCACTCTGTCCATGCCTTTTAACATTCAAAATGTTTCTATGAGGTCTCCCCTCATTCTTCTAAACTCCAAGGAATATAGTCCAAGAGCGGACAAACGTTCCTCATATGTTAACCCTCTCATTCCCGGAATCATTCTAGTGAATCTTCTCTGTATCCTCTCCAACGTCAGCACATCCTTTCTTAAATAAGGAGACCAAAACTGCCCACAGTACTCCAAGTGAGGTCTCACCAGCACCTTATAGAGCCTCAACATCACATCCCTGCTCCTATACTCCATTCTTCTAGAAATGAATGCCAACATTGCATTCGCCTTCTTCACTACCGACTCAACCTGGAGGTTAACTTTAAGGGAATTCTGTACGAGGACTCCCAAGTCCTTTTGTAAGGAAAAATATTAACTGAAAGATGAAGCTCTGTGGGTAGAATTTATTGTGAATCTGTTTGCCCTGTAATTCCCCATAGTTGATCTGAAGCCAGAGGAACAAGCAGATCGAGAATGGGAAACTAGAGAAAATCTGCAGATGCTGGAAATCCAAACAACACACACAAAATGCTGGAGGATCTCAGCAGGCCAGGCAGGATCTATGGAAAAGAGTACAGCTGATGTTTCGGGCCGAAACCCTTCAACAGGACTGATGGCGAATAGCATCCTTCTTAGAGACAAAAAGTTTAATATTGTCACATGTACCAAGATAGAGTGAAATTGTTTTGTTTAATCGGCCACCCAGGCAGAAAATGACATCTACACGGTAATCGGGAAAACAGAATTCAGAATAGAGTGCTACAGCTACAGAAAAAGTGCAGTACAGTGCAGATAAACAAAGTGCAAGGGCCTGGATAAGATCAAGAGCTCATCTTTAGTGTACGAGAGATCTGCTCAACAGTCTGCTGACAGTAGGACCAAAATTGTCCTAGAGCCCAGAGGCACTCGCTTTCAAGCTTTTTTACCTTCTGCCCGATAGAAGACAGAAGAACAGAGCATAACCAGGGTGGGAAGTCTACCTGTCCGGAGACAGCAGGAAGCATAGGAGTCAATGCTCTTCTTCTTTATTGTGAGAAAACACACATGAAACACCTTGTGTCTACAGGAGCCATTAACGACAGGGCATCTTAGCAACCTGCCACTCACAACCCATGCCTCCACTGCCTGCTCTTGGTAGAGTAAGGAACTCAGCCTTCCCTCCTGACAGCGAGACGGTTAGCTGGCAGCAACCATCTTCCCCTCAATAACCGGTCTGGATGGTGGAAACACACCATTTCTCCTCCCCCAGTGACCCAGTTCTCTAATAATTAAGCGGCAAGGTTTGTACTTCACACTGACAGCAGTATTTACAATGGTTATTGGCAGAGAGGCAAAGAGACAGTCTGGAAAACTTGTCGCAAGTGCAAAACTGACGGAGATGGAGCCGGATTTATTGGAGTTCGAGGCAAACAAATCAGTTTAGAGCGATGGAACTCATTCTATCTAAGAGAAGTGGAATAGCTGAATCATTTCTTGGCTAACTAAGATCCTGTGTCAATACATAATAGAGAGTTTAAAATAAGAATTGTATGGGATAAACAGCATCTTTGCTTGTAGGAAAGGTGTTAATAATCTAGAGCCGATGGTCGCTTAGGATTTCACTTCTGCAATACATTAAGACTATTTATTCAATTATTACAAGCACTGAAACACACTTCTGTTAAAAGGTCAGAAAGTGCCATCCTTTTAGCAAACAGCTCAGAGTTAACATACTTTACAATTCACTGTGCGTTCGCAGCCTTACAGTTTCCCTAACACTCAAAGTTCTCATCTGCATATGCTCACGATGTCAACAGGGACAAGCATTATGTTAGTTATAAATGCAATACTAATAAATACGTACACTCTTACAGACATTATCTTCAAAAAAAAATAGATAAATGGCTAAATGAAAACTAAACTAAGTATCTGCAGTTGCAGGTTGTAGATTTTGTAAATCAGAGCTGGATTTTCAGCTCATTAGAATGAACAGCTCGACTAGAGTCCAACATCAACAAGATTACCATTATCCTGCTCTTCTAAGAGTCAACTAACATTCCCTTGCCAAGAAACAAAAGGCACTAGCTCATTCAAAGATCAGCTGAGGTAGCCAAATTACTAGAGGCAAGGACTTCAATGTTGAACTATGTTTTGTAAGAGAACGTTAATCTAATTTAGAGCAGCCATATTGCCATCATAATTTTAGGACTCCCTCACCCATCACCACTGTGGTCAATACTTTACAGGTGATAATCATCTTACTTCCTTTGCAGGTAGAACAGTCACTCTCTGACCAGCTGACTGGCTGCCAGAACAGAAGAGAATAAAAGTCCAGGCAAGAAAAGCCTGTTTGGTCTATAAGTGCTGATATGCCAGTTCTGCCTCACAATACACCACAACCAATGATCTTGTCCAACAATACTGAGTGAACTATTCAAAATAATCCTGTAATGAATCCTGCAGTAATATTCTCAACAATTCCAATCATCCTTGGTGTGGTGGTCATTACACACTGGCTCCTAATGCCATGGGCTCTAAATGCACAATAAAGGCTTGTGAAGTTAATTACCCCATCCCTTAAGAAACCTGCAAGCACCAGGCAGGGGGAAGTTAATTTTGGAAGTACACTGACATGGGGCAGTTGCTAAAAGGAGGGATTTGTGAAGTGGATCTCTTGACCAAGCATTTTGTGAACATTTGGTACACTGCATAGAACGCTCCTGCCTCTAGACTGGCAGGAAAGTTGGAGAAGGGGAGGGGGAGGAAAGAGGAAATCACAACCGATGCCCCTCAGATGATGTCAGGCTCACACGCAGCATAACTGAGAGGTAAAAGAGCCTATATGGTCCGCTCCTCTACAAGCGCGGGCAGCCCGGAACACACAGCTACCTAACATCAAGACTACCAGCGAAAAGCTACCGATGCTGGAGATCTGAAAGGAAGAAACTGGACACGGTGGAGAAGCTCAGCAGGTCAGGCAGGGGAGGGGGTGGGAGTCAATGCTTCTGACCTCCAGCATTTTCTTCTAATCGCCACCTCGGGCTTTACCCCGAATGTCTAAACCTGTTCGCAGACAAGTGTTTTTATCGCAGTGACAAAGGTATCATTCTCAATCCTCTGGCCCTTAGTGCTTTGAAGACAGCCGGCCACCTGCAATATGTTCACCTCCGGCACAGCACATTTTCTTTTGTTAACACCGAGCCATCTCCATCCCACCAATACGGCAGGCAAAAATACTGCCCCATCCTCAGAGTTAGCAGCATTGTTGTGTGTGTCAGTCAGACTGGCTTCACTAAAGTTGCACGAAGGTGAATTCTTGAATGGGCTTTCCAGTCAAGCTCTTTGTGGTAAGACGGGCTCCCTCGCCCCGGAGAATCCCTTACCTGCCTTCTCCACCAAGCTGGAGATGCCGAGGACCACCAGCATCACGCCGGCCAGCCAGCAGATCTGCCACCACACCATGTCCCGTCTTTTGCGCCGCACTTTGTTGTGCTTCGGATTCACCAACAGCTCCAAGGAGCAACGCTGGGGCTCCATGATAGCAGCTCGAGTCTCGCTGGTCGGCTCTGGCTAGGCAGCGGCGCAACTTCTATTGCTGAGCCGCAGCGGGCGAGAGCGCCGAGGGTGGAGGGGAGTGGGTGGGTGGGAGAAGGGGGGTCAGGAAAGGGGGGTAATAGGGACAGGGGAGGGAAAATGGGGTGGCTATCACTCCATGAGACGCCAAGAGGAGAGGAGAGACGGTGCAAGCTGGTTGCTGCTTGCTCTTGCTGCTATTGCGCTGCGTTGATCCATGAACAGGGACGAGAGAACAGAAGCACGGACACCCCGGACACCCAGCGTTGCAACTCACTCTGTACCGGCGCCCGAAGCTGGCTGAGTCAGGGACTCTACTGCGAAGGGGAGGGTCTGCTGTTGAGGTAGGCTTGCCCGCTGCGCCCTCTTCGGGCTTCAACCGCAAAATACAACTCTCACCTCTTTATTAAACTCATTAAAATGTTTGCATTTATTTGCTGCCTCGTAGAAGTCTTTTAGCACTTTGCATAGCTTCAGGTTTCCAGACCATGCACTGACGCGCATGCAGCGTGTCCTCCGAAAATGCATCCTGCCTTTCAAGATGACAGTTGGATATTAACAGCCTGACGAGGCATAGGCAGCTTCAGTCTAACACCTCTCAGAGAGTGCATCGCACTCCACGACGTCCAAGCAGATGCTGGGGCTCAAATTTCCAAAGTGGAACCCGAAGGCAGAATCTGCCTAGTTTAGGGGCAGGGGTATAATCAGCTAAGTCGCGGCCTCAAGGGCACAAATAACTGCAAGTGCTGCAAATCTTAAACAAAAGCAGCAAGTGTTTCCAGACGCCACTGAGGCTGCACGACCTGCGGAGTATTTCCAGCATTGTGCGTTCTCTGTCAACTTGCTGGATGCTTCACTGCTCTGGTTGCTGGGTTCATCTCCTCCTTCACTGTCTTATCGTAGAAGAATTAGGTCTGCATATTCAAGCACTATTACTGCTGGAAACTCACATCCATGACCCACATGAAATGCTTGGGCAAAGGAAACAAAGATGAATTTATGTAGCGCCTCTCTCAACCTCAGAATGTACCAGATGTTTTAGAGACAATGAAGTGCTACTGTAACATAAATATTACGAGGGGTGTAGACAGGGTAAATGCAAGCAGGCTCTTTCCACTGTTCGGTGAGACTACCACTAGAGGTCAGGGGTTAAGGGTGAAAGGTGAAATGTTTAAGGGGAACATCGCTTGCAGTATGTGGGAAGTCAAGGCGAGCACAATCGTCCCTGATGACTACACCTGTAAAAGGTGCATCCAGCTGCAGCTCCTGACAAACCGAGTTAGGGAACTGGAGCTGGATGAACTTCAGATCATTCGGGAGGCAGAGGCAGAAATAAACAGGAGTGACAGGGAGATAGTCACCCCTAAGAATCAGGACACAGGTAGCTGGGTGACTGTCAGGAGAGGGAAGGGGAATAGACAGAATGAGCAGAGCACCCCTGTGGCCGTTCCCACCAATAATAAGTACATCCTTTAGGATACTTTACTTCACTTTATTTTACTTTATTGTCGCCAAACAATTGATACTAGAGCGTACAATCATCACAGCGATATTTGATTCTGCACTTCGTGCTCCCTGGAGTACAAATCGATAGTAAATATTAAAAATTTAAATTATAAATCATAAATAGAAAAGGGAAAGTAAGGTAGTTGAAGCACCTTCAATAACTCCAAAAGACTGAGGTTTGGTAAAATACTGAAAGGCTTTTATTCGCTGTACAATACAACCTCCATGGTGAGTGTCTGCCCCCAGACTGAGGGGGAGGGGCAAGGCGAAACACCTTTATACAGGACTCTGTGAGAGGAGCCACAGGGGCAGTCAACAGAGGGGCATGTCCAGACAGTTAAGCCAGTCACAACATATATATATGGTTTACCACAGTAGTTCAAAAAAACTGAGAGGCAGGTCCGGATATTTGGAGGGTATGGCCTAGATCTGGGCCGAATCCAGATAAGGCCAGATACTATTGATGGGGATGACCTATCAGGGACAAATTGCAGTGGTTGCGTCTCTGGCACCGAGGTGGGACCCTCAGCTCAGAAGAGAAGGAGGGAAAAGAGGAGAGCAGTAGTGATAGGGGATTCGATAGTAAGGGGGAGAGATAAGAGGTTCTGTGGAAGAGATTCAGAATCCCGGATGGCCTGTTGCCTCCCTGGTGCCAAGGTCAGAGATATCTCGGATCGAGTTCTCAGTATTCTCAAGAGGGAGGGTGAGCAGCCAGATGTCGTGGTCCATGTAGGGACCAGCGACATGGGTAGGAAGAGTGAGGAGGTCCTGAAAGGTGAGTTTAGGGAGTTAGGTGCCAAGTTAAAGGACAGGACCTCCAGGATAGCAATCTCAGGATTGCTACCAGTGCCACGTGCAGGCGGGTTTAGAAATAGTAAGATAGCGCAGATCAATGCATGGCTGAAGACATGGTGCAGGAGAGAGGGCTTCAGATTTATAAATAATTGGGCAGTTTTCCAGGGAAGGTGGGACCTGTTCCGGTGGGACAGTTTACATCTGAACTGGAGGGGACAAATATTCTTGCACTTAGGTTTGCTCAAGAGGCTCCAGTGGATTTAAACTAGATACGGGGGTGGGGGGGGGGGGACCAGTGTGTAGGAACAGATGTAGGGGAGAAGGAAGAAAAAGAAAATAGTAAAGTTGTTTTCACCATTAGTGATAAACAGAGAGTAAGAGGTGGAAAATTTCTTAAATGAATTTATTTTAATGCGAGGAGCATTATAAGGAAGGTGGATGAGCTTAGAACATGGATTGATACCTGGAAGTATGATGTTGTAGCTATTAGTGAAACATGGTTGCAGGAGGGGTGTGATTGGCAACTAAATATTCCTGGATTTCATCGCTTCAGGTGTGATAGAATCGGAGGGACAAGAGTGGGAGGTGTTGCATTGCTTGTCAGAGAAAATATTACAGCGGTGCTCTGGCAGGATAGATTAGAGGGCTCGGGGGGCTATTTGGGTGGAATTGAAGAATGGGAAAGGTGTAGTAACACTTATGGGGGTGTATTGTAGACCACCTAATGGGGAGCGAGAAGTGGAGGAGCAAATTTGTAAGGAGATAGCAGATATTTGTAGTAAGCACAAATTTGTGATTGTGGGAGATTTTAATTTTCCACACATAGACTGGGAAGCCCATACTGTAAAAGGGATGGATGGTTTGGAGTTTGTAAAGTGTGTGCAGGATAGTTTTTTGTAGCAATACATAGAGGAACTAACTAGAGAAGGGGCAGTATTGGATCTCCTGTTAGGGAATGAGATAGGTCAGGTGACGGAGGTATGTGTTGGGAAGCACTTTGGGTCCAGTGATCACAATACCATTAGTTTCAATATAATTATGGAGAAGGATAAGTCTGGACCCAGGGTTGAGATTTTTGATTGGAGAAAGGCTAACTTTGAGGAGATGCGAAAGGATTTAGAAGGAGTGGATTGGGACAAATTGTTTTATGGGAAGGATATAATTGAGAAATGGAGGTCATTTAAAGGTGAAATTTTGAGGGTACAGAATCTTTATGTTTCTGTTAGGTTGAAGGGAAAGGTTAAAAGTTTGAGAGAGCCATGGTTTTCAAGGGATATTGGAAACTTGGTTCAGAAAAAGAGAGATATCTACAATAAATATAGACAGCATGGAGTAAATGAGGTGCTTGAGGAATATAAAGAATGTAAAAAGAATCTTAAGAAAGAAATTAGAAAAGCTAAAAGAAGATACGAGGTTGCTTTGGCAAGTAAGGTGAAAGTAAATACAAAGGGTTTCTACAGTTATATTAATAGCAAAAGGATAGTGAGGGATAAAATTGGTCCCTTAGAGAATCAGAGTGGACAGCTATGTGTGGAACCAAAAGAGATGGGGGAGATTTTGAACAATTTCTTTTCTTCGGTATTCACTAAGGAGAAGGATATTGAATTGTGTAAGGTAAGGGAAACAGGTAGGGAAGTTATGGAAACTATGATGATTAAAGAAGAGGAAGTACTGGTGCTTTTAAGGAATATAAAAGTGGATAAGTCTCCGGGTCCTGACAGGATATTCCCTAGGACCTTGAGGGAAGTTAGTGTGGAAATAGCAGGGGTTCTAATAGAAATATTTCAAATGTCATTAGAAACAGGGATGGTGCCGGAGGATTGGCGTATTGTTCATGTTGTTCCATTGTTTAAAAAGGGTTCTAAGAGTAAACCTAGCAATTATCGGCCTGTGTGTTTGACGTCAGTGGTGGGTAAATCGATGGAAAGTATTCTTAGAGATGGTATATATAATCATCTGGATAGACAGGGTCTGATTAGAAACAGTCAACATGGATTTGTGTGCGGAAGGTCATGTTTGACAAATCTTATTGAATTTTTTGAAGAGGTTAGTAGGAAAGTTGATGAGGGTAAAGCGGTGGATGTTATCTATATGGACTTCAGTAAGGCCTTTGACAAGGTTCCACACGGAAGGCTAGTTAAGAAGGTTCAATCGTTAGGTATTAATATTGAAGTAGTAAAATGGATTCAACAGTGGCTGGATGGGAGACGCCAGAGAGTAGTGGTGGATAACTGTTTGTCAGGTTGGAGGCCGGTGACTAGTGGTTTGCCTCAGGGATCTGTACTGGGTGCAATGTTGTTTGTCATATACATTAATGATCTGGATGATGGGTGGTAAACTGGATTAGTAAGTACGCAGATGATACAAGATTGGTGGCATTGTGGATAATGAAGTAGGTTTTCAAAGCTTGCAGAGAGATTTAGACCAGTTAGAAGAGTGGGCTGAAAGATGGCAGATGGAGTTTAATGCTGATAAATGTGAGGTGCTACATTTTCGTAGGACTGATCAAAATAGGACATACATGGTAAATGGTAGGGCATTGAAGAATGCAGTAGAACATAGGGATCTAGGAATAATGGTGCATAGTTCCCTGAAGGTGGAATCTCATGTGGATAGGGTGGTGAAGAAAGCTTTTGGTATGCTGGCCTTTATAAATCAGAGCATTGAGTATAGGAGTTGGGATGTAATGTTAAAATTGTACAAGGCATTGGTAAGGCCAAATTTGGAGTATTGTGTGCAGTTCTGGTCACTGAATTATAGGAAAGATGTCAACAAAATAGAGAGAGTACAGAGAAGATTTACTAGAATGTTACCTGGGTTTCAGCACTTAAGTTACAGAGAAAGCTTGAACAAGTTGGGTCTTTATTCTTTGGAGCGTAGAAGGTTGAGGGGGGACTTGATAGGGGTATTTAAAATTATGAGGGGGATAGATAGAGTTGACGTGGATAGGCTTTTTCCATTGAGAGTGGGGGAGATTCAAACAAGAGGACATGAGTTGAGAGTTAGGGGGCAAAAGTTCAGGGGTAACATGAGGGGAAACTTCTTTACTCAGAGGGTGGTAGCTGTGTGGAACGAACTTCCAGTAGAAGTGGTAGAGGCAGGTTCGATATTGTCATTTAATGTAAAATTGGATAGATATATGGACAGGAAAGGAATGGAGTGTTATGGGCTGAGTGCAGGTCGGTGGGACTAGGTGAGAGTAAGCGTTCGGCATGGACTAGAAGGGCTGAGACGGCCTGTTTCCGTGCTGTAATCATTATATGGTTGTATGGTTAACATGTGGGGAACTTCACTTGGAGGGTGGTGGGAGTGTGGAATGAGCTGCCAGCAGAAGTGGTAGATGTGGGTTGGATTTCAACTTTTAAGAGGTTTGGATAAGTACATGGATGGGAAGGGTATGGAGGTCGATGAGACTAGGAAGAAAGACAGTTCGGCATGGACTAGGTGGGTCAAAGAGCCTGTTTCTGTGCTATCGTGCTCTCCGGCTCTCACACAGTTGCTCACATATGCTTAGTGAGCTCCTGTGATGATGACCAACTGTTGACCAGTGATGGTTAATGAACAAATCACCTGCTTTCTCTTTTGCTGATGTACTTGAGGAGTAAGTATCTTTGATTAACTCTCTCTGTCCTTTCCAAGGGTGTTTTACATCCGTCTGAAGGAGGGAAATGCCAGCATCCAAAAGGCAGAATTATTAGGCCAGGCAGCATCGGTGGGGGAGGAACATGGATTAGTAGCTGCGCGCTGACTACGAGCACCAACTCAGAGTCACAGAGTTCAATAGAATGGAAAAGCACCCTTCAGCCCATCACATCAGTGCTGGCCTTTTTACCCAACAACGCTAAACTTCAGCACGAATCTGTCGTTAGACCAGGGTAATAAATTACAGAAACAGAAGAAAAACAGTTTTCACAAAAGCAAACTTTATCCAGCAACATATATTATACACCCAGTGCAAAACTCCCAGCCTCTGTCTCGACACCAGCACTGACATTGTCCCACTGTCACCCGCACGAGTCCATACACCCTATCACTTCAACATTGTTCCCACTGTGGTCACATCTAATTCCTATTGTAAAATTCTCGTGCAGATGCACTCCTCTAATTCTGGCCTCTTAATTCATCCCCCAAAATTAAAAACTCCACTTTTGACAACTGTGCCTTCAGAATTCCATCTCCAAACCTTGAAATCCCTTCCTGTCTTCAGAACACCAATCTGAAACAGCGCTGAAGGCGGTGGTTCAAACTGAAACGTTAATTCTGTTCCTCTTTCCACCAACGCTGCCCGACCTGCTGTGTACTTTTAATAACTTTTTGTTTTTGTTATAGTATCTGCAGTTTTAATTAAATGTTCACTCATTGACAATGTTTTTGGTTTTTTGCCCTCATGTCTCTTTTTATGGGGGATGACATCATCTGTCTCCTGTGAGGTACTTTGGAAAATTTGCAATATTAATGGTGCTATGTGAATGGAAGCCGTTGGCTTGGAAAGTGAATTGCATAACCCTGCTACATTCATGTACGTGATTGAAAAGGAGATAGTGAAGGGGTTGGGGTGTGTGAAGCATCCAGCCACTGTTAGCTATGACAAAACCAGAAAATGCAGGGAACATTCAGAAGTCAGACACCTTCTGATGAGTGTTATCAGCTTACTCTGTTTTAGTCTCAGATTTACAACATCTGCAGTTTCCAGCACCGATCAGGAAACTACAATGGGCAGTTTCAGTCACCTTTGCGATCCCAGTGCCATTTCCACACCAAGGACACATAGGCCAACACTGTTTCCTGCACAAAGCTCCTTTGGAGGATTTGGAACACGTTCACCTGGGGAAATCCATCGTACCACATTCCCAGGAGAACATGACAATCCTTCATCCAGACTTGATCCACCAGTCACCTAAAGGTCTCTGCTTCACCATAAGACAAAGGAACAGAACCAGACCATTCCACCCATTGAGTCTGCTCTGCCATTGCAGCATGGCTAATTTATTTTCCCTCTCAACCCCATTCTCCTGCCTTCTCCCCATAACCATTGATGTCCTTACTAATCAAGAATCTATCAACCTCTGCCCTAAATATACCCAATGACTTGGCCTCCACAGCTGTCTGTGGCAATGAATTCCACAGCATCACCACGCAGGATGTTGACCCAAAATGTTGACAAGTCCTTGTACGCACCCCTCCCCCTTACCACAACAGTTATCCCTCGACTCGCTGAGTTCCTCCAGCAGATTGTCTTTTGCTCCAGACTCCAGGACCTGCACTCTCTTGTGTCCAAGGTCTTAATCCTACTGCACTAGCTTGAGAGAACTGCTGTTAAAGGAGAAACTGACCTAAGCATCACATAACTCAAACTCATTGTTCTGGTTCTGCAACACCCTTTCACAGCTCAATGGTCAATGAGTGAAAATCAGAATTGCAAATGCTAGAATTCTGATATAAAAACAAAAGATGTAGAAAATGGTGCACAGAAATTTCTAGAAAACCTCTACTGTCTTAAGTATAGGACAACTTATGAAAAACCTGCTTGAATTTCCCACATGACTGATCCTAGAGTATAGTAAAAGGATGGCAAAACATTGTGGGCAGACGGGCCTGTAAATTTGTATGTTCTACAATCCCCCTCCATATCTCACAGGATTTATATAAGTTATTCACCATAATCATTACAGAAAGCATCATTTTACAAGGTGGGTCTGATTCCTAGATGATCTATAGTAAGCTGAGATTCATTTTAATAGATCTTATATTTCAGGGAGATAGCTGATTGTTATTTGAAAGGGACTTGGAAGATCTTGAAAGCTATTGGTGGTTTTCCACCCATGAATGTTTATAAATTTCCTCATATTATGGACAATAATGACCTGTGACTCAATTGTAAACTGCACAAAACAGAATTTGCATTTGACACCCAGCATTCTAACTGGCTACATCCCCGTCTGGTATGGAGTGTAGACTACTGCACAGGACAGGATCAAAATAAGCAGCAGAGAGTTATAAGGTTAGTCAGCTCCATCATAGGCACCAGCCACCATGGTACCCAGGGCATCTTCAAGGAGTGATGCCTCGAAAAGGTGGCATCCATCATTAAGGACCCCATCACCCAGGTTATGCCTTGTTCTCAATGTCACCATCAGGAAGGGGGTATAGAAGCCTGAAGGCACACACTCATTGATTCACAAATGGCCTCTTCCCCTCTGCCATCCAATTTCTGAATGGACATTGAACCCATGAACACTACCTCACTACTTTTTTATTTCTATCTTTGCATTACTTATTTGACTTATATATATTTAAAACTGTAATTCAGTCTTTTTCTATTATGTATTGTATTATACTGCTGTCGCAAAGACAACAAATTTCACAACATATGCCGGTGATATCAAAGCTGATTGTGATTCATTGATTCTTTGACAATCCTCGCTGATCTCTCAGTCTCATCTGTGACAGACGACAGCATGATGAATTAAGCCGTTGCTTAATACCATTTTGTTTTGGAGCAACCAAACGAAAGTATACATGGAGAGGAGAGTCACCCAAGGCTCATTCTTCTGGTAATCTGTGGAAATGAATCACAGCTCTTCAGCTGTATGCTCTATATAGTACTGGGTTCTATGTGTTTCACGTCAATCCATTTCAAGGCCGTCTATTGGGGTGACGTGTTAGGGTAGCAATTAGTGTAATGCTATTACAGCATCAGTGACTTGGGTTCAATTTCCACTGTTGACTGTAAGGAGTTTCTACCTCTCCCGTGACCATCTGGGTGCTATGCTTTCCTCGCACATTCCAAAGATGTACAGATGAGTACGTTAGTTGGTCACAGTGGGTATAATTGGGCAGGTCAGGTCCATTGGGCTGGAAGGACCTGTTACCGTGCTGTATCTCTAGATAAAATCCATGAGTTCTGAGATGTAATTGTGCTCTTCTCAGAATAATCTCAAGGAAGGTCTCGCTTGTCTATTTCCAACTCTGCAATGATGTCTTTGATGCCTTCTGTCTATGATCTTGACTGATGCCACACTTGCCCACTAGTTCTTGAAGAGCTTTATCTAAAGCTGACCAACAAATGAAAATGCTAGCAATTAGCTTAATGCTCACAACACTTGACTGTTCACTGTCAAGCCCTTTGAAAATTTGTGCTCTCTATACACTCAGCCTAATAATTCCATGTCCTTGTTTAACTCTACTGTACCTTGTTCTGATGACAGCTCATCTTGTTAGTTATAGTTCTGTTATAACACTGAACTAGGTTGCAGCCCATTTCATGTCTTTAGTGGAACATTTGTTTGATGCACCTCAGACATGATGTCTTTCCTCCCCTCCATTGGGCAGAAGATATAAAAGCTCAAAAACACACACCACCAGGCTCAAGGACAGCTACAATCCCAATGTTTAACAGAGCTCTTGCACTTTAACGATGAACTCTTGAGCTCACAACTTACGTCATCATGGAGCTTACACCGTATTGTCTTGCACCTGCACTGTGTTTTCTTTGTAAATGGAACACTTATTCTGCATTCTGTTATTGTGTTTCCCTTCTATTACCCAATGTACTTATGCTTTGAAGTGATATGTTTGGATGGCCTGCAAAACTAAGTTTTTCACTGTATCTCAGCATATGTGACAATGATAAACCAACATCAAAACTTCCTTGTAAAGGTTTTTCATACCTTTTACAACAATTTCTTTTTGTGCTGTCTCAGAGATGCTTTAATTGTCATTACAGGTTTCCCCCGCCATCTGAAGGTAGAGCGTTCCTATGAAACGGTTCGTAAGCCGAAATGTCGTAAAGCGAGGAAGCAATCACCATTTATTTATATGGGAAAATTTTGTGAGCGTCCCTAGACCCAAAAATAACCTACCAAATCATGCCAAATAACGCATAAAACCTAAAATAACAGTAACATATAGTAAAAGCATGAATGATATGATAAATACATAGCCTATATAAAGTAGAAATACTTCTCTACAACGATTGCCTGCACAGATCTCCGTAGCAAAAATCTCACGCAAGTGCTGTCAGCAGTAAAACTCACGCAAGCGCTGTTGGCATAAACACGCTCTCCAGTAACCTTTAAACTATGAAGCTGCCAAATCTACTAAATAACACGTAAAAATACACAGCCTATATAAAGTAGAAATAATGTATGTACAGTGTAGTATCACTTACCGGAATTGGGAAAACAGCGCCGAGCACACTGATGATGGTGTGTTAGACTGAGTCGTCGCAGGTTGGGGTGGTGCAGTGGCCCCCACCCTCCAGGCTGCTGACCCGATACATTGTCGCGAAGAACGCAGCGGTAGCCGGGAGGCACACAGCACATTGTTAAGAAAAAAACCGAAATAAACATGCTAGTTAATTAGGTGCTGCCTGGCACGTAAATGTTGGCGCAGATCAGAGGTGATTGCTGATTGCATCGCCTCTGATCTGGGCCGACAATTACATGCTAGGCAGCACCTAATTAATTAGGATGTTTACTTTGGCTTTTTTCTTAAAGATGTGCTGTGTGCCTCCCGGCTACCGCTGTGTTCTTCGCGAATCGGTATAGTATCTGTCTGGGGCCCGGGTGTCGGGGTGGTGGGACACGGGGGTGTCATCTCATCGTCAATCAGGGCAAGCAGCTCATCTTCTCTTATGACTGCCTGTCTTGATGTCGAAGGTCAAGGTTCGTCGTCTGCTGTGGCTGATGTGGAAGGCTTGCTTGACTGCTGAGTCTCGCACAATTTCTATCATACAGTTGTTTGTAAGCACTCAAACCATCCTGCAAATATCCCCTAAGCCCACATACCCTTTCGAAATTAAAGTCGTACTTCATCATTGCAGCGAAAATCTCACGCAGTTGCTTCACTTTCTGCATTCGGTTTCGATTGTTATCCTTTCCTCTTCCAATTGCATCAGCTCTTCATCTATCAGTTCTTGGTCATGGGATACCAAAACTTCTTCAACATCATCTTCGTCAACTTCCACAAGCCAAACTCACTTTGTCCTTGCTTCGTTCACCATGATCGAAACGCTTAATTATATCTAGTTTTACACTAAGTGTAACACCCTTACTCTTTCAGGCTTTTCCGACACCTTAGAACTCATCTTGCTAACGGCTGCTTAATGCAACGTGTTAAAGCAATGCCGTTCCAAATCCGGGGGAGAGCGGCTGCTCGGGGCGTGCACTGCCTTTTATCGCTAGCTGATTTTTTATCGTGCACTGCCTTTCTTCGTAACAGCAAAAACACCTTCTGAAAGTGAAAACAGGGTACTAATGTAGGTCTTTAGTAACAGTGAGGTCTTGTAAAGCGAACGTTCGAAAAGCAGGGGACACCTGTACTTCATTGCTGTAAATGGAAAACTGTCCTTCATTATTTTCAGTGAAGATAACTTATTATTTTCTCTTCCTGCATCCTAACTTTTAACCATGAAAGCACATTTGCAATAACTTCAGCAACTTCATTAACTGCCCTGGCTCAATGTTGTTTCATAATCCCTATGGTCAAACAGTTTTGTCTACTTAACAGCAGCTACCTAGTTGATCTCAAGAAATCCATTTGGTTCTAATTTATTCATTTGGTTCTTCAGACAGGTCAAAACTTAGTTTTAGACCTGGCAGGATAATGATGAGCATATTATATCACGTAATACCCAATATGGCGATGCTGGGACTTCTCTGCAAACTGTACCAAAAGCTTGGCTAAGCATGATTTTGAAGTATCCCACACCGAACATCTCTTTTTCTGAGCCCAGTTCTTCCCACAATGTTAATAATAATATAATCCATATCATCCATAGGTTTTGCTTTCTACTGACCACTGTGATGTGTTAAACATTTCATCTGACTTCAATATATGATCTGCTGTGAATACGTGACTTCTCCATAGAGAGAGTTAAGTGCACCAAGTTTCTGAGAATTCACATCACAGATGACCTCACCTAGTCCCTTAATATCACCTCCCTGAACAAAAAGGCACAAAAGTGCCTCCACTTCCTAAGAAGATTGAGGCAAACAAGGCTCCCACCCCTCATCTTAACTGAGTTTTACAGGAGCACCATTGAGAGCATCCTGACAAGTTGCATCTCCACCTGGAATGGGAGCAGTCGAGTATCGGACCAGAGGTCCCTACAAAGGACTGTGAGAAAAGCTGAGGAGATCATAGGGTCTCCCTACCATCCATCAGGAACATTTATCAGAAGTGCTGCGTGGAGGATTATAGGCTGAGTGCAGGTCGGTGGGACTAGGTGAGAGTAAGAGCTCGGCACGGACTAGAAGGGCCGAGATGGCCTGTTTCCGTGCTGTAATTGTTATATGGTTACACAGGGCCCTTAGTATTATTAAGGATCCCACCCATCCATCCAGCATTCTCTTTGACTGTCTACCATCAGACAGGAGACTACGATGCATAAAACCAAGAATGGTCAGGATGAAAAACAGTTTCTACCTCCAGGCCATTAGGCCTCTGAACTCCTGGCCGCATCGTATTCAAAGTGTCACTGGTTAATCTGTTCAGTACCTTACAATATTTAATATCAAGGCACTTTAGTTTGTTATTTATGTGTAGATTTTACCCTTTCCTTCATGTTATCGTGTGTTAAGTGCTTTACACCCAGTCTCGAAGAAACGTTGTCTCGTTTCTATATACATTATATACGTGTATGTAGTTAAACAACAATAAACTTCACATGACTAATAAAAATGCCATCTTTATAAATCTTGAATATTTTGCCAAGTTCACTGCACCCCTCTTTTGTACTGACTTAAGGTAAGTATTCTTGCTCAAAATGGAACCATCAACTGCCGTGGTGAAGCTTATATTGATGCTCTGGTCACATCATCATTCTTGGGTCATGTTGTTGTGCTTTCCACCATTGCAACTTGTGGTATAAATACTACATTAACCCAATTCTCCATTACTGACATTGGTTTCAATATGGTGTAGGTTACCTCGGAATGGCATCTTTCTGTGAAGAAATCAGGTTACAAACATCACTTTGTTTCACTGCCTGGGACCCAGGCATGCATTCTGGGGATATTTACCCTTTGTTCTGACTGTTAAAACATTCTTCTGTTTAAGATTCACATACAGTACATGTGATGGATAGCTTCCGTGACATTTTTAACAACAATGTGCTCCAGTCCCTAACTTTTGCTTCAAATCCTTCTTTAGGATCAGTTTTCCCTTCCATTCTCTGACTGTAAGCTATTATCATACAAAAGACCTTCACATTCCTTGGTGCCACCTCAGGGGAACGTGCAAGATTAAACACAAAATTTTGTGTGGTCATTAACCTCAGTTACCCAGTGCACCACAACCAGACTTGATACCTAGTCTGTGCTCTACAAAGCTGCCAAAGATGTTCTGCCAAGAGAGATCTTTCAACCTAGAGTTACCAACACTCCCATATTATACAGGACTTCCAGTAACTAAAAGGAAATGCACATGTCCTTTAAGATGTTGATACAGGAAGCCAATCTGCACAGAATTAACCAGGAGACTGAGCAGGAGTGATCAGGAACTCCTTGAACAGCTGCAGCCCTTCTAAAGGAGCAAGCAGTGATATCATTATCAAGTTTACCCTGAAAGCTCTGCAGCATCTGGTGACCCAGAGGAGCACCCCAGAAGCTGAGGTTGAAGAATCTGGTATGACCTTGTTTTGCAAGTTCCTCAGAGATCACCCGGGTATCAGGCCCAAGACTTGCCCGATGCTGGGGCTAGTTTCAGGCAAGACTCTCACATGACAATCAGGCCCGATTGCAGACCTGAGTGCCAGGTAGTGGACTGGGCCCGGGTACTACAGGAGAGTGAGCCTGGACGGATCGCTCACTGCTGGCACAGTGGTTCAGCAGTTCACAGTCGCAGCAACTCGGGTTCCATACTCAACTTGAATGCTGCCTGTGGGCAGTTTGTACGTTCTCCCTGTAACTCCACGGAGCTCCCCCAGCTGTTCTGCTTTCCTTTTGCTCATAGGTTACTTTGCCACTCTATATTGCTCCAGCAGCAGGTCAAGTGGCAAGACAATCGAGAGTGAGAGAAAATAAGTTGCAAAAATACCGGGAAATAAGGAGAGTAGCAATGACCCTGCTGGGACTATTCGTCTGGGAAACAGCAATGACCCGATCAGTATAATGGCCTCTCACTGTGTAAATTACTGCCTTTCCAAAGAGTTGTATAAAGAGCGGTTAAAGGCACAGAATGCTGTAGGAGGCTTTAAATGACCATCTCTCCCCTGGCCTCACTCCAATCTGTACGCTAGTTGGTCCCAAGGTTCAAACGCAGAATGCTTGGAATTGTTCTTTCCAGCAAATGTCATCATCCAGACCTTTCACAATGGTGAGGATGTCAGTCTCTTGGTCTCTGGTAAAAGTACCGGTGTGTAGGACAATGGCTTTTGAGGGTGAGCAAGAAGGGAAGTATGCCAGCTTCCCAAAATAGGGGAGAGTCAAATGTTTGCCCTCCAAGACCAAAGTGAGATCAGCTGAGTTTTGAAGCAAACCCTGTGTTTATGCCTTTTCTGAATGGGCTGGTGTTGCCTTTATAATTTAATGGTGAGATTTCAGTAAAGGACAACAGGAAAACCCTGTATGGTATTTACTTTGTCATAGAGTCATAGAAGATTATAGCACAGAAACAGGCCCTTTGGCCCATCTAGCCTCTGTTAAACCATTTAAACTGTCTACTCCCATTGACTTGCACCCAGACTATAGACCTCCATACCCCTTCCATCCACGTACCTATCCAAACTTCTCTTAAACGTTGAAATCCTGTTCACATGCACCACATGTGCTGGCAGTTCGTTCCACACTCTCATGACCCTCTGAGTGAAAAAGTTTCCCTTTGTACTCCCCTTAAACTTTTCACCCTTAGCCCATGACTTCTTGTTGTAGTCCCACCCAACCTCAGTGGAAAAAGCCTGCTTGCATTAATGTGATGTTGAAGTGTCTGTGACTACAGGAAGTAGTTTGGCCCATTCAGCCTCTGCCACTCCTGGGGAACTTCTGCCGCAGGATGAGGCCTGTGTGTTCGCAACCAAAACAAGGCCTCCCCACAACTTGTCCCACATTGTAGGAAAATAATGAAGGGAGCCCCAGTCCTGACTTTGAGAGTTCTCATTCCAAATTCACAGTTCAGGATTGAAATGATCTTGTCCTTGACCTAAAATCATGAGGGGTACAGATAGGGTGAATGTACATAGTATTTTTTCCCTGGAAAAGGAGGGGAACTAAAAACTAGAGACTATAGGTTTAAGATGAGAGGTGAAAGATATAAAAGGGATGTGAAGTGCAACTTCATCAAGGTTATTATATGAAATGAGCTGCCAGAGAAAGTGGCTGAAACAGGGTACAATAACCACATTTGGGTAAGTGCACAGATGGGAGATGTTTAGAATATGGGCCAAACACAGGCAAATGGGACTAGCTCAGTGGGCAGCATGAGCAAATTGGACTGAAGAGACTGTTTCTATGTTTATTACTCTGTGACCCTATGACTAAACTAACACTTTATGTGTTTCATATTATTAAAAGATTTGTTAACATACATAGTGCACATTCATCCACAGCCTGGATGATGCTATTTGCTGTAAAGAGCATGTCTAAGCTTTGTATGTACGAACCAAAGAACCACAGTTGTATCCAGCAAGTTTACCAACATCACTAGCACAAGCCTGAGCAGCTATTTTGTCCTGTTCCCACTCTTACAGTGACATAGTTTCTGTACAAGCATTATTATGCCCCACATCACTATGTTCTCTGTTCTTTTTATCTAATTACTGCTGTTCCATGCAGTGTACTGTTTGCTTCAACTAATCCTTGCAAAAGGTCAAAGTTAAATCAATTGTTCGCAGGGCTTCCAGATTCATACCATGAGCTGGTAACTCATATCTGTAGTCAGACATTTGAAAACCCCTTTTTTGTTCACGTTTTATCCCTGTCAACAATTATCAATGGCAAAAGGTGAACAAAAAAGATGTGTGTGTATGTGTGTGCGCCTGTACATGATCTCTATCAAAACTGATCAATATAGGGTGTATTGAAAAATATAAAGGGAAACTCTGAGATGCTAGAGTGAGTGCAACTATGCAGCTGGTTCAGGTAACTTAATGCGGATGTATTCAATTAAGCCGTGCATTGAAATGTACACTACAAGCTACATTTCAAACAGAGAATTTACAGCAAAAGAGGCTGGTTAGACTTCAGTTGCAGGAAATGCACATGTCAGTTGCATACTTGAAAAGAGGACTGAGTTAATGTTTCAGGCTGGTGAACTTTCAGCACCTGAAAACGCTTTGCTCAATCTCCACGAATGCTGCCTGAGATGCTGAGTACTTCAGGCATCTTCTGCAGCACCTACTACTCATAGTGCATTGCTTCTGAAAACCATTTTGCCTATGATATCTTTACCGTACATTCCCACCGCAAGCTAAAACTAATCTCACCATCCGAGTATCTTTTTCTGTCATAAGTATCCCTGTCCTTTGCCCCTTAAGTAGTCTGTCGTGATCTTTATGAAAAAGAACTTATGATTGACTAATTCTATGTAAAGTTCTACCTCCAAACATCAAACAATTTTACATTGATGACTTTTCATTAACGACTTCAGAGCAAAGGAAGTAGTCTTTCCCTATTTGCTTAAACAAAAAAACTTTGCATTTTTTAATTAAATTGCTTTTTATCCTGTTCTTGTTTGAGTAGAAATAATCCAAATATCTCATTACTCTTCATCAATATTATTCTTGTGAATCTACTTGAATGGTGATGTTTTATAACTGCAATATAAAGATGGTCCAGTATAATGATGAACACAGACATGGTGTAGAATCCAGTTTGTTATTAGTTATTTTTATGATTTATCTACCTGCAGGAACATTGGGCCCCTTGACCATTCTATTCATACTTTCAGCATATTCTCGCTGGGCAAATATTACTAATCCTTGCCTTCATCCTAAATTTCGTTAATTCATATATCAGAAGCTGCATTCATCATCTGTTTAGCCTGTCATTGAATCACCATTAGTTGCTGAATCCCTTATTGCTGTACCACCAGAAAATGTTGATAATATGCTCCCCAAGTTTCCTTGAATGGAAAGCCTTGTGTTCTTCAAAAAACCCGCAGCAGGTATTCAATTGCTGCCCAGGGTTTTGTCTTCATCAATGCAGTAAGACACAGAGGTTTATTTTGAAAAGCAGCAGCTTTAAACTTAGAGCAGCACAGAAAATGTTGGAGGAACTCAACAGGTTAGGCAGCATTTATGGGGAGGAATAAACAGTTGACGTTTTGGGCCAAGACCCCTCATTGGGACTGGAAAGGAATAGGTAAGTTGGGAGCTTTGAACATACATGTTGAGATTCTGAGCTGTTGTGCAAACCGAAGGCTTCAAACTCTCTCTGACAATGTAAACAACAGGAATTCTGCAGATGCTGGAAATTCAAGCAACACACATCAAAGTTGCTGGTGAATGCAGCAGGCCAGGCAGCATCTGTAGGAAGAGGTGCAGTCGACATTTCAGGCCGAGACCCTTCGTCAGGACTTTGATCTGACAATGTAATGTTTGTTTTTCTATCAGGTGAAATTTTAATCTCAGAACCCATTCAAATGAGAATTCAAGTAAGTGCTGGATAGTTTTTCCATTGTTCTTATCAATGCTGATCCTCCAACCAAAAACAGCAGAATAGATTCACCCAGCTTTTTCCTATTGTAGGGAATTGCATTGTGTAAATCTCTTTTTAACCTAACTACAAAATTCGGATGTACCTGACTGGCTGTGTGATGAGTAGTGTAGTGTGCTTCAAAATTATCGAACTTTCATATATTACATGGATTGAAAAGGCCAAGAGAGATTTGGGATAAATGCCAGCAGATGGGTCTAGCTCAAATGGACATCTTGTTCAGCATGGATGAGTTGGGCTGAATGCCCTGTATTCTTGCAGTATGACCAATTGTCTCTATAACACAGCAAGAAACCATGTGCCTCACCAACTCCATGCCAGCTCTCAAACTACTGCTTGTCACAGGCCCCAATGGTTTCTGTAACACAAACAAGACAAAAGGAACAGGCAGAAGGCAAAGAAAAAGTGAAATAGTTGAAGCGATTGGCTGTCTGGAGGGTGTAGCATGGGGAATCATTGTTCGTTGGCAATATCTTGACTGGATGTGATGCTATTGTTGCTGTTTTTTCTGCAGGGAAAGGGTGGGGGATTTTGGGGTTTGCAAGTTTTGTTTCTTTCTCTTTTTCTTTTTCTGTGCCAGGGAGGAGAAGTTGATATCTTTTCTTTCAACAAAGCCCATGGTCTTTCTGTATTTCATTGCTATCTGGAGAAGACAAATATCAGAATTGTGTTGTACATGCATACTTTGACAATCAAATTAACCTTTAACTTTCTGAACTAGAGCACCATGTGGTCACAGGCAGATGGTTGCAGGAAAACATTGTGATATATTACATTTGGGGCTATAATTTTGCTCAGAGACTCAGCAGTATCCTCAGATAATTCCAAAGAAAATAATTTTTGTCTAATGTGGCGCTACCGAAGATGTGCGACAGCTTACTGGTAATTCAAAAACAAAGGAATTTGATTAAAATCATTATTAACATATTTTTAAAAAAGTATATTGTGGTAAACTATCACTGAAAACGAACACTCACAACGCGCTGGAGAAACTCAGTAGGTCGGGCAGCATCCGTGGAAAAGATCGGTCAACGTTTTGGGCCGGAACCCTTCATCAGGACTGTAGAGGGAAGGGGCAGAGGCCCTATAAAGAAGGTTGGGGGAGGGTGGGAAGGAAAAGGCTGGTAGGTTCCAGGTGAAGAACCAGTAAGGGGAAAGATAAAGGGGTGGGGTAGGGGAGGCAGGGAGGTGATAGGCAGGAAAGGTGAAGAAAGAATAGGGGAAAACACACTGGGTAGTAGAAGGAGGCAGAACCAAGAGGGAGGAGGTAGGCAGATGGGGGAGGGGGCAGAGAAACATAGGGATAGGGGAAGGGAGGAGGAGGGAATTACTAGAAGTTGGAGAATTCTATGTTCATACCAAGGGGCTGGAGACTACCTAGACGGTATATGAGGTGTTGCTCCTCCAACCTGAGTTTAGCCTCATCATGGCAGTAGAGGAGGCCATGTATGGACATATCTGAATGGGAGTGGGAAGCAGAGTTGAAGTGGGTGGCTACTGGGAGATCCTGTCTGTTTTGGCGGACGGAGCTGAAAACGAAGAAGCGAGAGAAGGCGAAACAGATTTGTGGGGTGTGTGTGAGGCCAGGTCGTTGGGTGTATTTAAGGCGGGGCTTAATAGGTTCTTGATTGGACATGGCATCAAAGGTTATGGGGAGAAGGCCAGGGAGTGGGGCTGAGGAGGGAAAAAATGATCAGCCATGATTGAATGGCGGAGCAGACTCGATGGGTCAAATGGCCTAATTATGCTCCTAAGGTTTATGGTCTTATGTGTCCTGCTGGTGCACTGCAAAATCAACGCACTTGGGGTTGGAGCCGTGCTGGCTGCAATGAACAATTTGGAGGGGAGAAGATGGGATAGGGGAGTTCCGATGCTCGTCCAACTAACCTGGTTACGAAGGTGGATCGCTCTGAGCACTGAGCCAATTTGGAAAGGTCAAGGTGGCTTCTTCAGCAGCAAAATCAGGTCCGAAGTGAATCGCTGGGCGTTCCTAGTGTGAGGTTTGGACAATTTAAGCACCAGCCCTGGTAGGCTGGGGGGGGGGGGGGGGCCTCCTCCCTCCACTACACTAAGACTGTGAAATTGCCCCTGGCTGCCATGCTTTGTGTCTGTGAACTTTGCGGTGATTTGCCCCGCTAGTAAAATGAACTGAATGCCGAGGCTTTGGGCCTACACAGAGCGGCTCCAGGAATTTGGTTCCAAGCGCTCAGTTTGGTTCAGAATGCTTTTGTTGCTCATTTCTGCTGTTTATCTGATTTGTTTTGTGTTTTTTTCCCCTCTTTCTCTGTGGGGACTGGGAGTTTGGTATTTTTTTTAAATTGGATTCTTCGAGTTCCTTACTTTGCAACTGCCTGATAAGCAAACAAATCTCAAGGTTGTGTAATTTATACATTCTTTGATAATAAGTGTACTTTGAACTTGTCAGTAAGTGATCATGTCTTCATACATACTTTCTATACAGAGTATACCCAATAAGGAATGGTTTATTTTTCCACACTACACTCTCGATATTGAGTATTAAGCTGTCAGTGCTGCCTAGGTGTGACAATGTCACGTTATTGCAAACAGGCAAATCACATGATTTTTCTGTTCAAGCAGGATCACAATAGGAACACGCAATTGGACGCAGAGTGAGCACAATTGAGTACAATTGAGTCCAGGCTTAAAGACACATTACAACAGGTGTTCGGTACAGGTGAACAGTAGTTCGTTCCTGGTAGTCCTTTGCTTGCCAGAATTAACAATGCAAAATGAAAAAGATGCAGCATTTAACCAGACTGCACCTCTCTGATTGTGGACAATGTTCCCATGTAGCCAGGTCAACGGAACAGAACAGCTTCATTTTTATGGCAGAATAGCTAAGGAAAATCTAACTGTGCTGCAGAATCAACGAAACCTTACATAAAATCAGGGATTAAAAATGTATTAATATCACAACTTACAAAAACTCCATTTTAAAAAAATGGTAAAATCTGAGCAGAAAAATGCCTCTACGATGGAGCAATCAAAAACAAAAAAGCTACCACGAAAACTAATCAAATAACATTAGTTATTATAGAAATTAATTCAATACATTTCTGAGTGATCTCTGTATCAGAACGTACCAAGAATTATTACAAATTTGTAAATCAAATTAAGAGATGCTCATGCAGACATATAGAATACTACCATTTTAGTGTCATCATTGAGCCCTTCTGACTTAGAGAGCAGCTATAAGCATAAGAAAAATTCCTCGATACCTTTCTGAAACAGCTCAGAGTGTCAGAGTTCATGCTGTGGTAATTAACGGTTTATTCCTACGCCACTAAGTTAGCCACTCCCATTTGGGAAGAGTTCACATATTGTACAAGCAGCGTTATCAATAAAGTTCAGTTGAATATCCTGCATACCGCTGTGCTGGTGTGCTCTGCACTATCCCTCATTAGTAAACACAATATGGTGACAGAAGTGTTTGATCGATGAACTTGGGCTACAAACCAAAGGAGATTCCCACCAAGAAAGGATTTACAGTAAGACTGTTCTTGTTTGCATATATTTATGAAAAATATCCAAAGTATTATCAACCTAAACTGCCTATGCCAGTATGCTAAATTGTACGCACCATGAGGTAATGAGCTGAGAAAGGGATAGGGTTGCTAGACAACACCTTCAAGCTGCACCCAGAAGTGGATATATTGTAATAATCTGTGGGCCACTAGCCTGGGGAAGTGCACAGAGACACAGGCACAGCAGAGAAGTCAGTCAAACTCTCAAGGAGAGAAAACAAAACTTCTGTAGTCCAAATAAATAAAATAATAAATAGACAAACAAACAGGAAAATGGAGCAAATACCTGCATGACCTAAACCTACTTACCTAATAAAGACCCTACACCCCTACAGCCCTCCGCCCCCCAGAGACATTCGATTTCTCTAAAGGAGGGGACTTTGAGAGATGGCTCAGACATTTTAAGAGATTTAGGGTTGCAAGCAATTTTAGTCAAGCTTCAGAAGAGCATCAATTAAGCACACTGATGTACTGCATGGGTGACAAAGCAGATGACATTGGCATCATGGGTGGATAAGGGTTAACTGATGCTCAGAACAAGGAGTACAAAATAATACATGACAAATTCAAAGAATATTTCCCAGGAAAGCAAAATGTGAAATATGAGAGGGCAAAGTTCAACTCCAGAAAACAGGAGCCAGATGAGATTGTAAATGACTTCATCACAGCATTCGTATGCCCTGTCAGACAACCATGCATATGAAATTCTGAGAGATGAGCTCATTGGAGACAGGATTCTTGTTGAGCTACTAGACACCAAATTGTCAGAGAGACTTCAGTTGCAGGCACATCTCACACTGGAGAAAGCTATTACTATCATACCATCATTCCCACAATCCTGTTTGATAAGTTACAGAACCTGGGCCTCTGTACCTCCCTCTGCAATTGGATCCTCGACTTCCTAACCAGAAGACCAGAATCCATGCAGATTGGAGATAACATCTCCTCCTCGCTGATGACCAACGTTGGTGCACCTCAGGAGTGTGTGCTTAGTCCACTGCTCTACTCTCTCTATCCCAATGACTGTGTGGCTAGGCATAGCTCAATTACCATCTATAAAGTTGCTGATGATACAACCAGTATTGTAGAAGCTCTGATGGTGACGAGAGGGCGTACAGGAGCGAGATAGGCCAACTAGTGGAGTGGTGTCGCAGCAACAACCTGGCACTCATACTCAACGTCAGTAAGAAGAAAGAGCTGATTGTGGACTTCAGGAAGGGCAAGACGAAGGAACACATACCAATCCTCATAGAGGGATCAGAGGTGGAGAGAGTGACCAGCTTCAAGTTCCTGTGTGTCAAGATCTCTGAGGTTGCGACATATCAATACAGTTATAAAGAAGACAAGACAGCGGCTATAGGAGTTTGAAGAGATTTGGTATGTCAACAAAAACACTCAAAAACTTATATAGATGTACTGTGGAGAGCATTCTGACAGGCTGGTATGGTAGGGGTGGGGCGCGGGGGACTACTGCACAGGACTGGAAGAAGCTGCAGAGGGTTGTAAGTTTAGTAGGCTCTCTGGTGATATCATGTGTCACGTGACAGAGTTCAGAGCATGTGCAGAACTGACAGAATGATGGAGAAGCTTGTATGTTAGACGTGGTTGCTGTTTGCTGTTAAATAAAAGCTCTAGTTATGTTATCCCAGAATATGTGTCTTGATGAGTAACCCACAGTACGTATAAAGAACACAACATGGTGTCAGAAGTCGGTCTGGAAGAATAATTCGTTTCGCTGACATGGGTAAAGCGAAGATAATCGGAAAAAAAAGCGCAAACTTTTTCGTTGTTTGCTAACGGCTTTAAGAATGGAAGTTTGGCAACTCCCATCGATGCTTCAGCTGACTGGAAATGTAGTTGAAAACAGGAAAAGATTTAAACAGCGTTTTGAAATTTATTTATCAGCGATCGGAGCCAATAATAAAACAAAGAAAACGAAAGCTGCAATTCTACTCCACGTAATTGGGGATGAGACAATTGAGGTATATAACCATTTTACTTTTGAAGATGGAGATAGTTTGAATCTAAAAGCGATAATCGACAAGTTTGAGTCATTTTGCATACTGAAGCACAATGTGACGTATGAATGGTATAAATTCTTTACATGCAAGCAGAAAGCTCGTCAAACAATTGATCAATTTGTTATGTAATTGAGAAGCCACAGTAAAACATGTGAATTTGCAGAGCTAACGGACTCTCTTGTTAAAGACAGAATTGTTTGCGGCATTCTGGATAATGCTCTGAGAGAAATACTCTTAAGAGAGCCAGACGTAAATTTGGAAAAAGCTTTGATTCTCTGCAAAGCTTCGGAAACCATAAAGTCACAGGTGAAAGAGCTTTTTATTGAGAACTGCAGTGTACATGCTGTAAATAACCGCGAACATGTTAGAAAAAATAATGAAGCGACTACGAAACCGACAGAGAGCAAGGTGTCGTTTAGAAGAAAAAAAACATTGTGATTGCTGTGGGTTGCAGCACTGACCTAAAATGTGTCCAGCGTATCAGAAATTGTGAAACAACTGTGGTAAGCTTAATCATTTTTCACGCTCTTGCAGAGGTAGAAAGGAAATAAAACACGTAAATGCAGTGCTTGAAAATGAACGTGAGGAGTTTTACATAGATGTGCTTTGTGAAAATAAACAAAGTAAGAATGACTAGATGATGCCATTGCAAGTGAACCAAAACTTTATTCTGTTTAAATTGTATACTGGAGCACAAGTAAATGTTCTAGCAGAAACTGAGTTTAATGCATTAAAGCCAAGACCAAAGTTACATCAGACAAATATAAAAGTGACTGGGTATTCAGGTGCAGACATTCCAGTTAAAGGAACATGTGTGGCAAAAGTATCACACAAAAATATTGTGCACACGCTTTCATTTGTGGTTGTGCCTAAGAGTGTACAGTCAATACTTGGTTTATCTGCCTGTGAGAGACTGAATTTTGTGTAAAGAGTCTTAGTCCTGGATAGTGACTCAGAGTCAGAATACAGTGACTTGATGAAAGAGTATGAGGACGTGTTCAAAGGGCTTGGTTGTCTTCCAGGAGCGCATACGATTAAAATTGACAACACAGGAGTCACGTGACACATTGACGGAGACGGCTGCTTAGAACAGTGCTCCGCGCCGGTAGTATATAATTATCCTTTAAAAATTCACTTTCATAGTCTATTTAATCACTGTTGCAGCTCTAAAATGCTTCTGTCCATGTAAGATGCCAAAACATCTTAAAATGAAGGCTTCTGGAGATATTAAGAGGCACTTGAGGCCATTTTGGGCCTCTGATCAAAATGGCGGGGGACCATCGCCTGAGGGAGACCAACATGAGGCGAGTCATGACTTGGCTGACATATATGGGGCTTTGAAAAAATCTCGGACGACCTGATAGGTCTTGAAGATATACGCCGATCTATATCGGTAGTGGAGTCAAAGCTGTCATCACTGATAACCAGGCTTGCAGATGTCGAGAAGTGGGTTGGCTATCTAGAAGTGGCAGATAGGGAATGAGAAGTCAACCCATTGGCTACCAAAGCAGATATTGACCAGCTAACAGATAAACTGGAAGACATGGAGAATCATAATCGGCGCAACAATCTCTGATTCATCGGCATTCCAGAGGGAAAAGAGGGGTAGGATATCATCACGTTCATGGATAAACTGGTCTCGGAGCTTGTCGGCAATGAGGAGGAAAAGCTTGAAATAGAACACACACACAGAGTGCTGGGCCCTAGACCCAGTACTGGAGATAGGCCTCGGCCTATCCTTGCAAGGTTCCTCAGGTCAAAGGATCGAGATTTTGTGCTGCAAGCGGCAAGGGTAAACTGCAAATTTTCCTGGGACAACAATCATGTTATGATCTTCCCGGACATCTCCAGACCCACGCAAGTAAAACGAGGAAAGCTTAAAGAATGCAAGAAGATGCTTCGGGGGCGGAATGTGAGCTTTGCGCTGCTTTACCCAGCCAAGCTAAGAATAGTGACTAAGGACAGTTTCAAGGTTTTTGAGTACCCACATAAAGCAAGAAAATTTATTGAGGAGATGGGGGAGTTTAACTACACTAGTTAAACTGAGCAAGATGTGAGTCGGGTTGTGTTTGTTATTTTTTTAAATCTTGCTGGATTATATTGTACTGAAGCTACCTTAATCTCACTAGGGCTGACATACTGTTAGTGTGCTATGTTGACTGTGAAATTGCACTGGCTTTGTTTCTGAGCAGTTAAAACTGGTCTGGGCATTTCATGGACTGTAGTTCCTTTGTGGAAGGAATGTTTGGCCATGTTCTGTGGCCACTGTTGCACACGGGAGAGTCTTACGCGCCATTTTGTTACTATTCAGTTTAAACAGGGGCTTACGAGTCAGTGTCAAAATATTGTAGTGTACTTGTTTATTTGTCCTAACTATGACTTCTCTTAATTCAGATAAAATATGTTTCACCACGTGGAATGTTAACAGTCTGGGGAATCCTATAAACAGGAGAAAAATAATGAATAAGCTTAAGAGACAAAAATGGGATGTGGTATTTCTACAGGAAACACATTTATCAGCAGAGGAATCAGTAAAGCTACTGGGGGGTGGTTTTATAGATCATGTTTTTTACAGCGGAGGGTCAACTAAGAGCAGGGCCATTGTAACACTTACCAATAGGCAGCTGCAGTTTAGATGTGAGAAACAGATCAAAGATGAAGCAGGGAGAATTCTTATTATCTTGGCAGAAGTACAGAAGCATCATATTATTTTAGCAAACATATATGCACCTAATATAGAAGATGCAGGATTTTTTGTTGATCTTGAAGGAAAGTTACATTCTATTGGAGCTTATGATATCATACTTGGGGGAGATTTTAATTTGGTAATGGATCCAATCATCGACCGTAGTAAAATGTTGTCATATAGAACCTCAAAACTCACTCTGATGGTGCAAAAAACTTGTATAGTCCTCGGGCTTGTGGATGTTTGGTGCCTTATGAATCCCAATGGGAGGGATTACACATTTTTTTCTACAGTTCATAAAATATACACAAGGATTGATTTCTTCCTTATATCCAAGTCACTTATTCAGTCTGTGTCTCAATGTGCAATTGGTAATATTATAACCTCAGATCATGCTTGGGTTTGTCTAGAGACAATAGCTCAGTATAAGAGAATGCAGTCACATAGATGGAGATTTAATTCATCCTTGTTACAAGATTCAATAGTTAGGCAAGCTATGAAACAACAAATCAAGGAGTATTTAGAGATAAATACACCTACGGCCTCCTCAGCAGGGACTAACTGGGAAGCCCTGAAGGCAGTTTTGAGGGGATATACTATTCAACATACTTCTTATATAAAAAAACAGAATAATCAGAAAATTACAAACTTAGAAAATAAAATCAAAGAGATTGAGACAAAATTGAAGCAGCGGATGTCATCCAAAGATTTGAGAGAACTAACACAGCTGAAATATCAATACAATCTAATATTATCCCAGAAGGTAGAACTTTGGCTTTTCAGGGCAACTGGATCGACTAGGCTTATACTCTCTGGAATTTAGAAGATTGAGGGGGGATCTGATTGAAATGTATAAAATCCTAAAGGGATTGGACAGGCTAGATGCAGGAAGATTGCTCCCGATGTTGGGGAAGTCCAGAACGAGGGGTCACAGTTTGAGGATAAAGGGGAAGCCTTTTAGGACCGAGATTAGGAAAAACTTCTTCACACAGAGAGTGGTGAATCTGTGGAATTCTCTGCCACAGGAAACAGTTGAGGCCAGTTCATTGGCTATATTTAAGAGGGAGTTAGATATGGCCCTTGTGGCTAAAGGGATCGGGGGTATGGAGGGTAGGCTGGTACAGGGTTCTGAGTTGGATGATCAGCCATGATCATACTGAATGGCGGTGCAGGCTCAAAGGGCCAAATGGCCTACTCCTGCACCTATTTTCTATGTTAAGACAAAGGCAATTTGAATCAGGGGAGAAAGCTGGCAAGCTTCTGGCAAGCTGTATAAAACAGAGAGAATCAATATCTATTAACCCAGCTATTAGATCAGCAACAGGTGATAATTCGCTGACACCTAAAGATATTAATGATGTATTCCAAGAGTTTTATAAGGACCTATATACATCAACCTCCAACTCTGAGGAAGAAATTGATAGCTTTCTGAGGCCATTAGGGTTACCTAAGTTGACGAAAGAACAACAGAATCTTGATTCCGCTGTAACATTGGAAGAAATTATATCAGTGATTAAGACCTTATCTACTGGGAAAGCTCCTGGCCCAGATGGATTTACAGCAGAATTTTTTAAATGCTATGCGGAGGAACTAGCTCCACTACTGCTGAATATGTACAATGAGTCTACAGAGCGGGGCAATTTACCCCCTACTTTATCACAAGCGCTAATTACATTGACTTTGAAAGAGGGTAAAGACCCGTGTGAATGTAAGAATTATAGACCGATTTCCCTAATCCCAATAGATGTGAAAATTTTATCAAAGATCCTTGCAAACCGTTTAGACACAGTAATAACACGGTTGCTACATAGTGATCAGGTGGGATTTATCAGGGGCCGCAGATCATCTGATAACATTAGGCATCTTGTGAATATTATGTGGTCGGTGGCCGATAATCAGTCACCTATAGCAGCTATCTCACTCGATGCTGAAAAAGCATTTGATTGAGTGGAATGGGGCTATCTGTTTAAAATTCTTCAATTTTTTGGATTTGGACCCATATTTTTAAAATGGATTAGACTGTTATATAATAACCCTGAAGCAGCGGTTCAAACTAGTGGATACATCTCACCTTACTTCTCTCTTAGAAGGGGTAGCCGACAGGGTTCCCCACTTTCTCCAATGTTGATCTATCTAGCTTTGGAGCCCCAGACAGCAGCTATCAGAGGGAATGAGAACTTTATAGGGATACCTGTGGGAGAACAGGTTCATAATCTGATGTTTCATGTGGATGGTATTTTATTATTTGTGTCCGACACTAGTCGGTCGGTGCCATGTCTTTTTAACATTATAAAGTCTTACTCTAGATTCTCAGGTTATAAGGATAATTGGACAAAATTGGAAGCACTACCGTTGACTGCATATCGCCCTGCATCTTCTCTTTACCCAGGCCAATTTCACTGGCCAAAGGGTATATGATATTTAGTTATTAATTTTCCCTCTCAAATGAAGGATTTAGTAAAGGTAAATTTTGATCCATTATTGCAGAGAATTTCATGTGATGTAGACAGATAGTCATCATTATATTTGTCAATGTCAAGAAAAGTAAATGCCTTGAAGATGAACAGCATTCCAAAGGTTAATTATCTGTTCCAATTGTTACCAATTCAAATCCCAATAACATATTTTAAGCAATTTGATAAAATAATTAAGGCTTTTATTTGGAATGGTAAATGCCCACACTTAAACTTTAACACATTACAATTGCCAGTTGAAGGGGTGGGGGGCTTAGTTTTGCCAAAGTTAATGTACTATTACTATCCTTTACTCTTAAGCATTTAGCACATTGGTCTCCCCCTCCAGAGACAGCACCTCCTTGATATCGTATTGAGTGCTCTGCTCTTCCTCCCATCCCTCCATTACAACGTTTGTCTATCAAGTTACCTCCTGAGGCAAGGTCTCACCCAATTATATCGCATATGCATTTGTTTTGGAATAAGATAGCTAGATTATTTAAATTTAATCCATGTTTGAATGAAGCCTCAAGTATCTGGATGAATCCAAAATTGGCAATTGATGTCCCCTTTCTTCTGGAGGGAATTGCAAGGGAAAGGTATAATTAAATTGGGAGACCTTTATAATGGTGACAGTTTAAAATCTTTTAGTCAATTAACCCAATAGTACGATATCTCTAGGTCACAATTTTGGAGATATCTTCAACTGCGTCATTTGCTACATACAACTTTTGGTTCTACACAGCAACCCCCACAAGTTGCTACGATACTGTCTACTGTACTGTAAAGGTCACGAAGCCTCAACTTATTATTCAGCTTTAACACAAATCTCCGGGGACAAATTTCTGTCGGGTCTTAATAGTGCATGGGAAAAAGGCCTGAGTGTGACTTTTGAGACAAAGGAGTAGGACAAAATTTGCAAAAATGTCAAAACAATGTCAAGAGACCTGAGGGTGCACCTTATTCAGTTTAAGATTCTATACCGTTTCTATTGGACTCCAGCAAGGTTACATAGATTAGGGTTGAAAAACACCCCTGAATGCAGGCTCTGTGAGGCAGATAAAGGGGACTCAGTACATGCTCTCTGATCATGTCCCAGAATTCAAGAATTTTGGATTATGATACATAAGTACATTGGTGAATTTCAGGTATTCAACTCCCTTTCTGCCCCAGACTTTTTGTCTTGGGAGACACACTTGGGTTACTTGGGGATAAACACTCTCAAAATTGGATCCAGACAAGTATACTGGTAGGAAGACAAATTATACTGAGAGGTTGGAGGAACTTGGGAAGATCATCATTTCAGGAGTGGGCCACAGAAATAGCCAAAGTGACTGCTTTTGAATGCACGTCTTACAAACAGTTTGATAGATTGGACCTCTATACACAAAAATGGGGCAAATAGTTCGGTTTCCTCGGAGGGGGGGATAATGGTGAATGTGTGGTGAAGCACATTGCTGAATGGCAGTCTTTTATGTTATTAGAGGTCTAAATAGATGCACACACATGGCTATTATATTGATATTTATTTCTGCCATGTTTGTTTTTTTATTTTATAGATAATTTTATGTTTTGTAAGCTATGATTTACATAATTTCAACACTGACTCAAGGGTTCGGGAAAAATTTGTAAAAGTATTCAATAAGCCTGAGGCTCCAGAGGGTTCCTGTACTGTGGAAGACGTCCTGCCTCGTCCCTGTGCTGAAGACGCCGCGCCCCAGCGGCCTCAATGACTATAGACCTGTGGCATTGACTTCCCACATCATGAAGACCCTGGAGGGACTTGTTCTGGAGCTGCTCCAGCCTATGGTCAGGCCACACTTAGATCCCCTCCAGTTCGCCTACCAGCCCCGACTAGGAGTTGAGGATGCCATCGTCTACCTGCTGAATCGTGTCTACGCCCATCTGGGCAAGCCAGCGAGCACTGTGAGGGTCATGTTCTTTGACTTCTCCAGTGCGTTCAACACCATCCGCCCTGCTCTGCTGGGGGAGAAGCTGACAGTGATGCAGGTGGATGCTTCCCTGGTATCATGGATTCTTGATTACCTGACTGGCAGACCACAGTACATGTGCTTGCAACACTGTGTGTCCGACAGAGTGATCAGCAGCACTGGGGCTCCACAGGGGACTGTCTTGTCTCCCTTTCTCTTCACCATTTACACCTTGGACTTCAACTACTGCACAGAGTCTTGTCATCTTCAGAAGTTTTTGGATGACTCTGCCATAGTTGGATGCATCAGCAAGGGAGATGAGGCCGAGTACAGGGCTACGGTAGGAAACTTTGTCACATGGTGTAAGCAGAATTATCTGCAGCTTAATGTGAAAAAGACTAAGGAGCTGGTGGTAGACCTGAGGAGAGCTAAGGTACCGGTGACCCCTGTTTCCATCCAGTGGGTCAGTGTGGACATGGTGGAGGATTACAGATACCTGGGCATACGAATTGACAATAAACTGGACTGATCAAAGAACACCGAGGCTGTCTACAAGAAGGGTCAGAGCCGTCTCTATTTCCTGAGGAGACTGAGGTCCTTTAACATCTGCTGGACGATGCTGAGGATGTTCTACGAGTCTGTGGTGGCCAGTGTGATCATGTTTGCTTTTGTGTGCTGGGGCAGCAGGCTGAGGGTAGCAGACACCAACAGAATCAACAAAACCCATCCGTAAGGCCAGTGATTGTTGTGGGGATGGAACTGGACTCTCTCACGGTGGTGTCTGAAAAGAGGATGCTGTCTAAGTTGCATGCCATCTTGGTCAATGTCTCCCATCCACTACATAATATACTGGGTGGGCACAGGAGTACATTCAGCCAGAGACTCATTCCACCGAGATGCAGCACTGAGCGTCATAGGAAGTCATTCCTGCCTGTGGCCATCAAACTTTACAACTCCCCCCTTGGAGGGTCAGACACCCTGAGCCAATAGACTGGTCCTGGACTTATTTCATAATTTACTGGCATAATTTACATATTACTATTTAACTATTTATGGTTCTATTATTATTTATTACTTATGGAGCAACTGTAATGCAAACCAATTTCCCCCGGGATCAATAAAGCATAACTATGACTATGACTATAAAATTTAAATTATAAAAAAAAAAAATCGACAACACAGTGCCACCTGTAGTACATCCATGTAGAAAAGTACTTTTGCATAACGTGATCAACTGAAAACAGAGCTTGACAGAATGGAACAGTTAGGAGTCATACAAAAAATTGATGAACCAACTGAATCGATCAATTCTCTTGTTATTGTTGGTAAGAAAAATGGAAAACTAAGGATTTGCTTAGATCCAAGAGCCTTGAATCGATCCATTAAAAGACAGCATTTCAAATTGCCCACTCATGAAGAAATTATGTCACAGTTTGCTAATGCAAAGTACTTTAGTAAATTAGATGCATCCTCTGGATTCTGGCAACTTAAACTAGATGAACCGAGTTCAAAGTTGTGTACGTTTAACACTCCTTTTGCCAGATACTGTTTTCTTTGGCTTCCGTTTGGAATTGCACCAACTCCTGAAGTGTAACATAAAACCATTCACATGCTGTATGAGCATATTGAGGGCATAAATACTTCCATGGACAATATTATTGTTTGGGGATCATCTGAACAAGAACATGATGCCAGACTTAGACAAGTCTTAGAGGCAATACGCAAGGCAAACCTGAAGTTGAGTAAAGACAAATGTCAGCTAGGAGTGACTGGGCTTACCTTTGTGGGTGATATAATCAGCAATGAGAGTGTGCGTCCTGATCCATTGAAGGTTTCTACTATTGAGAACGTGCCAGGACCGCAATGTAAAAAGGATGTTCAAAGGTTCATGGGAATGGTCAACTACATGGGAAGATTCATAGCCAACCTTTCAGAACAGCTTGCTCCATTGAGGTAGCTAACAGAAAAGAAAAACGAATGGAGCTGGAATAATGAACAGGAGAGGGCATGGCAAGATATCAAGAAAGTGCTCACCAAAGAACCTGTGTTGGAATTCTGTGGTGCTGAGAGACCCATCAAAATCTCATGGGATGCATCTCAAGCAGGCTTAGGGGCCGTATTACTCCAGAAACATGATCAGGAACGGCTACCAGTGGTGTATGCATCTCGTGCATGATCCGATCCAGAAACAAGGTATGCCCAAATTGAAAAAGAATTGCTCAGCATTATGTCTGCTTGTGAGAGATTTCATCAGTTTGTGTCAGGGCAATCTATTGATGTTGAAACCCATCATAAGCCTTTGATTGCATTGTTTAACAAACCTTTAAGCGACTGTCCTTTGTGAAATCAGCGAATGATGATCAAATTGCAAAGATATGCATTGAATGTGTCATACACACCTGGAAAATTCATGTACATGGCTGACATACTTTCTAGAGCTGTAGATCCAACAACAAAAGACAGTGACAGGGACGCTGTTGATGTTCAGGTATTTATTGATATGGTCATAGAAACTGTACCTGTTGCTCCCAAAAAGTTAGAACTGCTGCATCTTGAGACAGAGAAGGACAAAAATTCTCAGTCAAGTAATACAAGTGGTGATGGATGGATGGCCAGATAATCTAGTCAAGAAGAAAAGAAAAGCTTACAAAAGGTTCAGAGAGCTAGGTAATGTTAGAGATCGAAAAGATTATAAGGCTAACAGGAAGAAGGAAATTAGGAGAGCCAGAAGGGGCCATGAGAAGGCCTTGGTGGGCAGGATCAAGGAAAACCCCAAGACATTTGACGAGTATGTGAAGAGCAAGAGGATAAGACATGAAAAAATAGGACCTATCAAGTGTGACAGTGGGAAAGTGTGTATGGAACTGGAGGAAATAGCAGTGTTACTTAATCGGCAACAATGAATATCAATCGAGACAGGTTATACAAAAATAATCAAACATTTATTAAACGTGGATAAACAATAAAAGACAACAAACGAAAACCTTAACCGGAAGTTAACCACTAATGCAGCCGTTCAACAAATAGTCACTCGGCACTGGTTCTTAAAGTGTTAAATGTGAAAACAGTTTTTAAAGCGGTAAGGTCAGATATAGTTCCTAAAATGGTAAATTCGAAAGTCCAACAGATTTATACATTCAATTGGGAGAGACTTCTCTGGAGAAGGATTTCTTCATAGATGCAACTTTCCTGCTGGTTCTGTCCAAAGGATTCACGATGCAGTAAATAAACAGTTTAAAATAACTGACAATTTCTTTTAGAGAGAGCAAACCTTTGCATGAACTCTTTGTCGTTCGGCAAGAGTTATCTCGATGCAGGTCGCTACTCCTTCAACGAAGACTCAGCAAGGTCGATCCTTTGTTAAACTACCGAACGATACTGACTCCTCTCAATCCTTCAGGTCCTGTACTTTGATAAAGTCTTCACTCCCCCTTCTCCTGCTAGAATAAGGTACATCAACACATCTAGCAAAAATTTCAGTCCAGCAATGTTGTACCTTGCAACAGAACATAACAACCATTTAAAAAAAATGTAACTGCATCATAGAATCAAATATGCAACAGAAACGGAGACACAGTAAGTTCTAGCTGGAAATCTAAAAACTAAAAACTAACTGCGTTATCTGGGGTCTCCCCTTATATACCCCGTAGTGCACATGTCATCACTTCACCTCACATTGGCAGGAAAATTACATCAGGTGACCTCCAAAAGACCATTACATCATTCTCACAAAAAAAAAATCGCAGATCTCCTTGAGGCATGTAACACCTCCCTCCAAAAAAATTCTGGTCTCTTAAAGAACAAAATTTTAGCAATTAACAATTTACAAAAAAAAGTACAAAATTTACACCATACACAATATATACAATCTTATCTTTCAGCACTTTACAAACCAATGTACAGTAGGAGTGTTACAAATGTGAAAATACCACTCCAAAAAAAAACAAATTTTCATTGTACATTTAACATCTAGATAAACAATCAGCGATGACATTATCTTTACCCTTAATATGAGCGATCAAAATATTGTACTCCTGTAAAATTAGACTCCAATTTAATAATCCCCTATTTTTGTTTTCCATCTTACTCAAAAACACTAACGGATTGTTATCGGTATAAAGTGTGAGTGGTTTATGAGTAGTACCAACATACACTTCAAAATGTTGTAAAGCCAAAACAAGAGATAACAGTTCTTTTTCTATTGTTGAATAATTTCTTTGATGGGCATTAAATTTCTTAGAAAAATAAGCTACCGGACGATCAACTTCATCACCATCATCTCTTTGAATTAACACTGCTCCTGCAGCTTCATCACTATCATCTACAGCTAACAAAAATGGTTTTTCAAAGTCAGGAGATTTAAGTACAGGTTGACTACATATTATAGTTTTCAATTTATCAAATGACTCCTGACAAGACTCTGTTCAAACAAATTTTTCATTTTTCTTCAAGAGATTAGTTAATGGAAGAGCGATGTTCGCAAAATCCTTACAAAATTTTCTGTAATATCCTACCATACCCAAGAATCTTCTGAGAGTTTTCCTACCAGTTGGAGTGGGTACTTCTAAAATTGCCTGAACTTTTGCTTGAACAGGTGCTAATTTTCCCTGACCCACAACATCACAGCGGCATGACCAAATTCACTTTTAGCTAAGTTAATAGTTAAGTTAGCTTTTGAAAGTCTCTCAAATAGTTTCTCCACTGCAGTAATATGTGCTTTCCATGTATTATTTCCTGTAACTAAATCATCAATATAGGCATCTGTATCTTTTAATGCCTGAATCATGCTATTAATCATCCTCTGAAAAATACCTGGTGCATTCTTCATCCCAAATGGAAGAACATTATATTCACATAACCCAGATGGGGTTACAAATGCTGAAATCTCTCTACCTCTATCTGTCAATGGAACACACCAATAACCTTTTAACAAATCAATTTCTGTAAGGAATTTGGCCTGTCCAACTTACTTTTTCCACACAATCATCTACTCTAGGAATTGGATATGCATCAGTATTTGTCACAGCATTTACCTTCCTGTAATCTGTACAAAACCTAATACTATTGTCTGGCTTAGGCACCATAACACACGGTCAACTCCAATTCGGATTAGAATGTCTAATAATATCATTCTCTAACATATACTTAATTTCCGGTGCAGCAAGTTCGCATTTTTCCCTGTTCATTTGATATGGATGTTGTTTTATGGGTTTTGCATCTCTAACATCTACATCATGTGTAGCTACGGTGGTTCTCCTAGGGACGTCTGGAAATAAATCTCTATATTTAAAAATTAAATGTTTCATCTGCTTTCTCTGCTCTGACTGTAAATGAGCTAATTTTTCATCAATATTTTCTAGAATTTTTGAATTTGGTAACCTGGCTGAAATAATGTTGGGTTTAAATTGAGTTTCAGATGAATCCTCCATTAAGTTTTTATCAAGATCAGACTCATTATTAATCACAACAGTCATAGTAGCAGCTTCTCTCTCATAATACGGTTTTATCATAATTATATGACACAGCTATGTTGTCTTTCTCTGATCTGGGGTTTTTACCATGTAATCAGCATCATTTACCTTAGATTTAATCTCATAAGGACCATGAAATTTAGGTTGTAATGGGTTCATTTGCACTGGGAAAAGAACCAACACCTTATCTCCAGGCTTAAATGACCTCATCCTAGCTTCCTTATTATACCAAGTCTTCATCTTCTCGAACTAATTTTAAATTTTCCTTGGCCAAGCTACAAGCTTTATACAATCTTTCCTTAAATTTTAAAACATAATCCAGCAAATTAGTGTGCACCTCTTTATTAATCCACTGTTCCTTCAAGGCCAAATGTCCTTGAACTCTATGCCCAAACACAAGTTCAAAAGGACTATAACCTAATGATTCCTGTACTGCCTCCCTTACTGTAAAACGTAGTAAATATATACCTTCATCCCAGTCCTTTTCATTTTCCACACAATATGTCCTAATCATAGTTTTTAGTGTAGAATGAAATTTCTCCAAGTCTCCTTGTGATTCTGGATGATAGGCTGAGGAAATATCTGTTTTGCTCCCAGTTTATAAACTATCTGCTGAAACAATCCCGACATAAAATTACTACCTTGATCTGATTGTATTTCCTTAGGCAACCCAAAATAAGTAAAGAATTTTATGAGGGCCTTTGTCACAGTTTTGGCTATTATATTCCTAAGAGGTACTGCCTCTGGAAACCTAGATGCTCTGCACATAATAGTTAATACATATTGATGTCCAATTTTAGTTTTTGGCAAAGGACCTACACAGTCTACAATGATTTTTGTGAACGGCTCACCAAATACTGGAATTGGTTGCAGTGGGGCCACTGGAGTAACCTGATTAGGTTTACCCACAATCTGACATGTATGACACATTCTACAAAATGTCACCACATCTTGTGTTAAACTAGGGCAATAAAAATGTTGAGAAATTTTGTCCATAGTTTTCTTTACACCTAAATGACCACCCAAAGGAATACTATGAGCCATAGTTAAAATCTCATTTCAATAAATTTTAGGAACTACTACCTGATGAGTAACTTCCCATTCCTCACTAGCAGGAATTGTAGGCGATCTCCACTTTCTCATTAATATCCCCTTTTCAAAATAATATCCTACTGGTACTTTTTCAATTTCACTATCTGGAAGAGCTTGTTCTTTTAATTTAACTATCTCAGGATCTCTACCCTGCTCTGCTATCATCTCCTTCCAAGATAAAGGCAAATCTTCCTTCAGACTTACCACCAAAATCTTGATCAAATAACGTAGGTAAGAAAGTTTCTGATACATCCTCAAAATTCGAATCTTGATTTGGACTGTCATGGGTAACAACCTCATCCTTTACATCAGTCTTTTTAGCCATAGCTCTTATTACAACACAGGAAGAATCTGTGTTAGAATCCCTCTGTGGTTCCTCAGAATTTGAATTTATTGTCAAATGTACTTCAGGAAAAACTTGTCCACCTGCTAAATCATTCCCCAGCAAAAGAGAAACATCATTCACAGGTAAACTGGATTGTAGTCCTACTTTAACAACCCCTGTAACTAATCCTGACCTTAAATTTATTCTATGTAAATGTACTGGCACTCCCAACTCCTCTTATATAATTTACCTCATCAATGTCAGACTCATCACTAAACTTTAGCACACTGTCTAATATTAGTGATTGAGATTCTCCAGTATCTCTAAGGTATTCTTATTGGTACTGAATTGGATCCTTCTTTCAAGGATACAAATCCTTCTGTTATAAAATTTTCATATCCCCTCTTAACTTGGTCAGACTCTGACATATCTTCATTAATATTTTCTGAACCCCGTGGCTTTACAGGTTTTTCAATATGCTGTACACAAGCATCCGGGATGGCTTCTTTCTCTTTCTTTTTCAACCGAAAGCAATTAGCGACTACATGTCCAGGTTTCTTACAATAATTACAAATAATACCAAAATGTCTTTCCTTCACATGTTTCCCTTCATCCTTACTTTTCTCATTAACTTCAGGTTTAATTTCTGGTTTACCTTGACTCTCTGTGCTATTTTTCCTTTTAAAAATTTTACCTGGAGAAAATTTATTCTTGCGAATTAAAACATACTCATCAGCTAATTTAGCAATCTCCTTCAATGTAGCAGTGTCCTGTTCATTTAAGTATGTTCTCACTTCAACAGGAATGCTTCTTTTAAATTCCTCCTGCAAAATCAACTCTTCTAATTTATTATACTCCCCATTCACATTTTTAGAGGAAACCCATCTCTGAAAACACACAGATTTTACATAGGCAAATTCCACATAAGTTTTTTCCACCGATTTCTTCAAATTTCTGAATCTTTCTCTATATGCTTCCGGAACCAACTCATATGCCTTTAATATATGCTACTTAACAATATCATAATCCAGTGCTTGCTCAGCATCTAAAACTATATAAACTTGTTGTGCCTCGCCTTTAATTACACTTTGTAACATCACTGGCCATTGCTCTTTCGGCCACTTTAAACTCAGAGCAATAGTTTCAAAATGCTGGAAATATTTGTTCACTTCAGCTTCATTAAATGGAGGAGCCAAAATAACCTCATGACTGGCAATAAACTGTTTCGTAGAACCAGAAGACTGATTCCTGGACTTTAATTTCTGCATCTCTAGCTCAAATTTCCTCTGGTTTTCAGCTTCTCTTTCTTCAAGTTCCCTTATTTAATAGCCTCCCTAGCCTCGAATTCCTTCTGTTTATTTATAGCTTCTAACCGACTTCTTTCCAAATCAGCTTCTAATTGCTTTAACTTTATTTGTTCAAGATGTAACTTTACCAGATTACTCATTTGAAACCTATCTAACACCTCCTCATCAAACAATTTCAAAGTAATATAATGCTCAGTGATTTTTCTTTGTATGAAAGCCTTGGTGGAATTCTTCATAATTCCTTTAATATCCAACCTAGCAATCTCCAGTACCTCAGGTTTTCTCACATTCACTAAAGACCCCAAGTCAGGCGTGTCCATAAACCCATCAATATCCATTGTTGCCGAATACCACCCACACACCAATCAAATTAAAAAAAAAATTAGGGATTTCCCTTTTCCAAATCAAAATGGCAATTACCAGCACTTAAACTCAAAATGGGAACATCCCGGACGAGCCCCCACAGATTACATTATGTAACTGGCAACAATGAACATCAATCGAGACAGGTTATATAAAAACAACCAAACATTTATTAAATACAGATAAACGATAAAAGACAACAAACGAAAATCTTAACCGGAAGTTAACCGTCTTCTGGTTCAACAAATCGTCACTCGGCACTGGTTCTTAAAGTGTTAAATGTGAAAACAGTTTTTAAAGCGGTAAGGTCAGATATAGTTCTTAAAATAGTAAATTCGAAAGTCCAACAGATTTATACGTTCAATTGGGAGAGAAGACTTGTCTGGAGAAAGATTTTTTCATAGATGCGACTTTCCTGCTAGTTCTGTCCGAAGGATTCATGATGCAGAAAATAAACAGTTTAAAATAACTGACCTTAATTTCTTTTAGAGAGAGCAAACCTTTGCATGAACTCTTTGTCTTTTGGCAAGAGTTTTCTTCGATGCAGGTCACTACTCCTTCAACGAAGACTCAATAAGGTCGATCCTTTGTTAAACTGCCGAACGATACTGACTCCTCTCAATCCTACAGGTCCTGTACTTCAATAAAGTCTTCAGTCTCCCTTCTACTGCTAGAATAAGGTACATCAACACATCTAGCAAAAATTTCGGTCCAGCAATATTGTACCTTGCAACAGAACGTAACAACCATTTAAAAAATGAAACTGCATCATAGAAACAAATACGCAACAGAAACGGAGACACAGTAAGTTCTAGCTGGAAATCTGAAAACTAAAAACTAACTGCGTTATCTGGGGTCTCCCCTTATATACCCATGGTGCACATGCCATCATGTGACCTCACATTGGCAGGAAAATTACCTCAGGTGTCCTCCAAAAGACCATTACGTCATTCTCACAAAAAAAAAAATCACAGATCTCCTTGAGGCATGTAACAGCAGTGAATACTTTACTTCAGTATTCACTATGGAAAAGGATCTTGGTGATTGTAGTGATGACTTGCAGCAGACTGAAAAGCTTGAGCATGTAGATATTAAGAAAAAGGATGTGCTGGAGCTTTTGGAAAGCATCAAGTTGGATATGTCGCCAGACCGGATGAGATGTACCCCAGGCTACTGTGGGAGGCGAGGGAGGAGATTGCTGAGCCTCGGGATGATCTTTGCCAATCTTTGGATGATGGGGACGGGAGAGGATCCAGAGGATTGGAGGGTTGCAAATGTTGTTCCTTTATTCATGAAAGAGAGTAGAGGTAGCCCAGGAAATTATAGACCAGTGAGTCTTACTTCAGTGGTTGGTAAGTTGATGGAGAAGATCCTGAGAGGCAGGATTTATGAACATTTGGAGAGGTATAATATGATTAGGAATAGTCAGCATGGCTTTGTCAAGCGCAGGTCGTGCCTTACAAGCCTGATTGAATTTTTTGAGGATGTGACTAAACACATTGATGAAGGAAGAGCAGTAGATGTAGGGTATATGGCTTTCAGCAAGGCATTTGATAAGCTACCCCATGCAAGGCTTATTGAGAATGTAAGGAGGCATGGGATCCAAGGGGACATTGTTTTGTGCATCCAGAACTGGCTTGCCCACAGAAGGCAAAGAGTGGTTGTAGGCGGGTCACATTCTGCATGGAGGTCGGTGACCAGTGGTGTGCCTCAGGGATCTGTTCTGGGGCCCCTTCGTGATTTGTATAAATGACCTGAATGAGGAAGTGGAGGGATGGGTTAGTAAGTTTGCTGATGACACAAAGGTTGGGGGTGTTATGGATAGTGTGGAGGGCTGTCAGAGGTTACAGCGGGATATTGATAGGATACAAAACTGGGCTGACAAGTGGCAGATGGAGTTCAACCCAGATAAGTGTGGAGTGGTTCATTTTGGTAGGGCAAATATGATGGCAGAGTATAGTATTAATGGTAAGACTCTTGGCAATGTGGAGGATCAGAGGGATCTTGGGGTCCGAGTCCATAGGATGCTCAAAGTAGCTGCGTAGGTTGAGTCTGTGGTTAAGAAGGCATATGGTGTATTGGCCTCCATCAACCGTGGAATTAAATTTAGGAGCCGAGAGGTAATGTTGCAGTTATAGAACCCTGGTCAGACCCCACCTGGAATACTGTGCTCAGTTCTGGCCGCCTCATACAGGAAGGATGTGGAAGGCATAAAAAGGGTGCAGAGGAGATGTACAAGGATGTTGCCTTGTTTGGGGAGCATGCCTTTTTTTAAATTAATTTTTTTATGTGTTTCTACAATACAGGAACAAAAAAAAAATCAACAAAATGGAGATTTATACAGTGCAAAACAAACATGTCCAATATATAATTCATAACAATAAGGAAAAAGCACCCAAAATAAAATCATATAAAATTAGTGTCCTCCCCACCCTCCCACTATAAACCCCGAGGCCAACCATTTCTATGTATAAAAGAAAAATTAATCGGAGGGCAGCATTCCTTATGAAAACAGGTTGAGTGAATTCGGCCTTTTTTCCTTTGAGCGACAGAGGATGAGAGGTGACCTGATAGAGGTGTATAAGATGATGAGAGGCATTGATCATGTGGATCGTCAGAGGCTTTTTCCAGGGCTGAAATGGTTGCCACAAGAGGACACAGGTTTAAGGTGCTGGGGAGTAGGTACAGAGGAGATGTCAGGGGTAAGTTTTTTTACTCAGAGAGTGATGAGTGCGTGGAATGGGCTGCCGGCAATCGTGGTGGAAGCAGATACAATAGGGTATTTTAAGAGACTTTTGGATAGGTACACGGAGTTTAGAAAAATAAAGGGCTATGGGTAAGTCTAGTAATTTCTAAGGTAGGGACATGTTCGGCACAACTTTGTGGGCCGAAGGGCCTGTATTGTACTGTAGGTTTTCTATGTTTCTATAATAAGCATGACTGTCCCTCAGAAGTACAAGAATATTGGAACCACAGATCAGAACTGTCTGTTGTGGATGGGATATTGTACAAAGGTAGCAGAATTGTGATTCCTAAAAGTCTCTGAAAAGAGATGCTTGGGAAAACTCATGAAGGCCACCTAGATATTGAAAAGCATGAGAGAAGGGCACGGGAAGTGATGTTTTGGCCTAGGATGAATCAAGAAGTTGCAGAAATGGTGTCTTATTGTCGAATGTGCTTTAAATACCAACCTAGAAACCCTAAGGAACCACTACATCCATACCCTATCCTCAGAGACCTTATCAGAAGGTAGGCATTGATCTGTTGTACCTGACAACAAAAATTATCTATTAATAACAGATTACTACTCATTGTATCCTGAAGTGTGTGGTCTGAGCAGAACAACAACAGAGAACGTAATTATATGCATGAAATCAGTGTTTTCCAGACATGGTTTACCTAATGAAGTTTTCAAAGACAATGGTCCATAATTCAATGGTGAATGCATGAGACATTTTGCTCAGGAATGGGGCTTTGTTCATACATCTAGTCCATTTTTCCCTCAGTCCAATGGATTAGTTGAGAAGTCGATGGGAATTATCAAGAAACTGATGCACAAAGCAAAAGATAGTGGAGGTGATTTTTATAAAGCTTTGTTAGCCTATTGTAGTACTCCACTTGAATGTGGATTTTCACCTGCTCAGCTCTTGATGGGACACTGTTTGATATCTGATCTGTCAATAGATGAGAGCCTTCTGAGAACAGAGGGAGGTGAACAAGTGAAAAGATGGGAAGATGAACACAAAGCAAAACAGAAAACATACCTTGACTGATGTTCTCGTCCATTACCTCAACTGCACCAAGGAGATGAAGTGAGGATACAAAACAAGATGAACTCATGGACACAGAAAGCTACAGTACTTGAAGAAGTACAAACCAGATCATACATGGTCCAAACAGAAGAAGAAGCAGTGTTAAGAAGAAATCGCAAAGACCTCAAGAAATAGCCAACTTCAGAGTTTCAGTTAACTGATGCAGACCAGACAAAACATGAAAATAACAATGAAACACAAGAACTGTGTGAACCACTTTGAAGGTCTACTGGTGTTCGTAAACCCCCAGAGAGACTGGTAGAGACATGTTAAATTATGCATTTGTTTTGATTAATGTTGCTAATTGTTTTTCTTTTGAAAGTAAAGGAAGATGTGGTGATATCATTGTGTCACGTGACAGAGTTCAGAGCATGCACAGAACTGACAGAATGGTCGAGAAGCTTGTATGTTAGATGTGATTACTGTTTGCTGTTAAATAAAAGTTCTAGTTATGTTCTTCCAGAATATGTGTCTTAACACCCAGAAGACCAAGCAGATAATTGTGGACTTCAGGCATGCTAGGAGCCACACTCACGTCCCCATCTACATCAACGGAGCTGTAGTGGAGTGTGTATCAAGCTTCAAATTCCTTGGGGTCCACATTTCCGAGGATTTCACCTGATCCCTGAACTCCTCCATCCTAATCAAAAAGGTGCAACAGCACCTTTATTTCCTGCGGAGCATCAAGAAAGCTCACCTCTGTCCCAGGAGACTGATGGACTTTTACCGCCGTAACATTGAGAGCATACTCACCAACTGCATCTCAGTGTGGTATGGCAATTGTCCCATATTGGACCGCAAAGCACTCCAGCATGTGGTGAAAACTGCTCAGCAGATTATCAGCACCCAATTGCCCACCATTGAGAACATCTACCATAAACGCTGCCTGGGCAGAGTGAAAATCATTATCAGGGAAGCATCTCACCCCAACCATGGACTTTTTACTCTCCTCCCATCCGGTAGGTGCTACAGGAGCCTCCGCTCCCGCACCAGCAGGCACAGGAAGAGCTTCTTCCCTGAGGCTGTGACCCTGCTGAACCTCACATCACAGCGCTAAGCAGTATTGCACCCATATTGTACTGTCTCAGTACTTTTATATTTGTGTGCTGTAGCACTTACTTTTTATTCGCAGTTATTTTGTAAATAACACTATTCTTTGTATGTCTGGTCAGATGCTAACTGCATTTCATTCGCTTTGTATCTGTTCTCAGCACAACGACAATAAAGTTGAATCTGATCTAATCTAATTTGTGAGTAACCCATGGTACGTATAAAAAACACAACAGGCTCCATCTTGGGTACTAGCCTACAAAGTACTCAGTACATCTTCAAGAAGCAGTGTCTCAGAAAGGCAGCGTCCATTATTAAGGAACCCAGCACTCAGGGCTTGCCTTTTTCTCATTGTTATCATCAGGTAGGAGGTACAGAATCCTGAAGGCACAAAATCAGCGATTCAGGAACAGCTTCTTCCCCTCTGCCATCTGATTCCTAAATGAACCCTGGAACACAAACCTCACATTTTTAATATATGTTATTTCTGGGTTTTTTTTGCACAATTTATAATCTATTCAATATACATATACTGTAATTGATATACTTTATTATTATTTTTTTCTTCTATATTATGTATTGCATTGAACTGCTGCTGCTGGGTTAACAAATTTCATGACACATGCTGGTGATAATAAACCTGATTCTGATTCAATGGTCAGGCAGAGTGAGACTGTTCGTCAGCAACAGACAGAACCCAGGCACAAAAACAATTCTGAGGTAAAGCTAGGTGCTGGACAAAATGAAGGGAACAAACAAAGTGCAGTTAGAAAGAGGTGACAATAGAGCTCAGCTCAAACAAAACGGACAAGTGAAACAAAATGCAGGTAAAATGTCCAACTGCAGGAGATGTGGCAAGTCTTCATTCCATGTCAAAGAGTTCCGTCCAGCAAAAGAAGTGAAATACCACCAATGCATTAGAGTTGGCCATTATAAAAGCCAGTGCCACTCAAAAATGGATCTTCAGGAAGGTCAAAGAAGACCATGATTCAGATGAGGAGAGAGCATTCTTTGGGGCTCCAGGTTCAAATAAACAAGGCTCACTTGCAAAATGAGGCAGAGGCATTCAAAATGGACATGGGGACAGATGTCACAACCATCTCAGAATGTCTGTCCACAAAACTGACAAAGAAAGCAGGCATTACGCTAAACCCAACAAAGAAAGTGCTCACGGAGCCAGGGAAACATAAGCTCAGTGTAAAAGGAATTTTTACTACTTCCATCTGAAAAAATGTGAAACAATTAAAAGAGGATGTCTATTTTGTTGAGAATCTCTTCTCACCATTACTGGGATGACATGCCATCGAGAAGCTGAACCTCATTGCAAGGGAGGATTTGTTAAACAATGTTCAATGGCAGGAGAAGTAACTAGAGTTGTTTACAGTCCTGAGGGTACTGAAAGAAAAGTACCTTATCCAACTGAGGCCAGGAGTGATGCCCTCTTCCCTGACCACAGCAAGATCTATACCAGTCCCATTGATCAACAAAGTCAAAGCTAAACTTGAGAGAGTGGAGGTATTTGACATCATAATCAGAGTGAATGCACCTATTAACTGGTGTGCAGGGATTGTTCCTGTTCCCAAACCACATGGCGCAGTGAGGATCTGTGTTGATCTAACAAACTTGAATAATACAGTGAGGCGGGAGAAGTTTATTCTGCTTTCTGTTGAGCACATATTGAGTATATTGGGTGGAGCAAAGTTCTTCACCAAACTAGATGCAAACTCAGGGTTCTGGCAGATTCTTTTAGCTCCTGAGTCACAGAAGCTCACACCATATGGACATTATGCCTTCAAGAGACTCCCTTTTGGCATCTCAGCAGCCCTGAACTCCTTCAGATGAGGATGAACCAAATTTTGGAGGGACTGGAAGGAGTAGTCTACTACATGAATGATATATTCATCTTCATAGGTTCAAGTAGGGAACATGACAAAAGAGTGGAACTGCCTTGGAGAAACTGAAACAGGCTGGAATCACCCTGAACAAAAAGAAATGCAAGTTACAAAGCTGGAGCTGAAGTTCTTGGACCACCAACTGTCCTCAGAGGGAGTGCAGTCAGATTCAGACAACCTGGCAGGAATTTGGAACATGGATCAACCTACAAATGTATCGGAGATCCTCAGTTTCCTTGACATGGTAATCCATCTGGGAAAATTCATTCCAAATTTGGCAGAGAAAACAAAGCCACTATGTGACCTCCCCTCTCAGAAAAATGTCTGGAACAGGGATGCACCACAGGAGAAGTCATTCTCATCACTTAAGGCAGAGCTCATCTCTCCATCAACATTGGCGTCCTTTGATCTGAACAAAACAACCAAGGTCTCAGCAGACTGTTCTTCCTTTGGCCTAGTGCAGGGGTGGCCAAACTTTTACATTCCATGTGTCAATTTTTTCACATACAAGTTCAGATGCAATTTTTTCATGCACAATTTCTATATTAACATACAGGTTTCCCCCACCATCCGAAGGTAGAGCGTTCCTATGAAACGGTTCGTAAGCCGTAATGTCATAAAGCGAAGAAGCAATTACCATTTATTTATATGGGAAAATCTTGTGAGTGTTCGCAGACCCAAAAATAACCTACCAAATCATGCCAAGTAACACATAAAACCTAAAATAACAGTAACATATAGTAAAAGCAGGAATGATATGATTAATACACAGCCTATATAAAGTAGAAATATTTTTCCACAATCATTGTTACTCATTGATTGCATCGCCTCTGATCTGGGCTGACATTTACGTGTCGGGCGGCACCTAATTAATTAGCATGTTTATTTCGGCTTTTTTCTTAAAGATGTGCTGTGTGTCTCCCGGCTACTGCTGCATTCTCCGCGAATTGGTACTGTATCTGTCCGCGGCCTGGGTGTTGATGTGATGGGACACTGGGCTGTCATCTCGTCCTCTGTTTCCACTACAGCAGGCGGCTCATCTTCTCCTATGACTGCCCGCCTTGATATCGGAAGGTCAAGGTTCGTTGTCTGCTGTGGAAGGCTTGCTTGACGGCTGAGCCTCGCGCATTTTTCTATCATACAGTTCTTTGTAAGGACTGAAACCACTTTGCAAATATCCCCCAAAACAAACGTACACTTTCAAAAGTCGTACTTTATCATTGCAGCGAAAATCTCACGCAGTGGCTTCACGTTCATTTCGCTACTGCATTCGGTTTCGATTATTATCCTTTCCTCTTCCAATTGCATCAGCTCTTCATCTATCAGTTCTTGGTCATGGGATGCCAAAACCTCTTCAACATCATTTTCGTCAGCTTCCACAAGTCAAACTCACTTTGTCCTTATTTCGTTCACCACAATCAAAACAATTAATTATGTCTAGTTTTACACTAAATGTAACACCCTTACGAGCTCTTTCAGGTTTTTCCAATACCTCAGAACTCATCTTGCAAACAGCTGTTCAATGCAACGTGTTAAAGCATTGCAGTTCCGAATCCGGGGGAGAGCGGCTGCTCAGGGTGCGCGGAGCTTTTTATCGCGCGCTGATTTTTTCGTAACAGTGAAAGCACCTTCTGAAAGCAAAAACAGGGTACCAATGTAGGTCTTTCGTAACAGTGAGGTTTCGTAAAGCGAACGTTCGAAAAGCGGGGGACACCTGTATTTTTACAAGAATTGAATGTGGGTACAAGAGATGTATGGCGCAGCTGAACTCGTGTGAAAAAATTGACGCATGGAATGTAAAAAGTTGGCCACCCCTGGCCTAGTGGGGGAGCTCATGCAGTACTGCAGAGGTGTATGGAAACCGCTGGCATATACATCAAGAGCACTGACTCAAACTGAACAGCATTATGCCTAAATCGAAAAGGAGACTTGACTCTCGTGTGGGCTTGTGAACCTTCAGCTGCTACTTTATTGGCACTAAATTCTTTCTTGAAACAGACCACAAGCTACTTGTCAGCCTCCTCAGCTCAAAACACTTGGATGACTTAATTCCACGTCTGCAAAGTTTCAGAATGAGGCTTATGTGATACTGTTATGACATTGTACATGTCCCCGGCAAATCTTTCACAACACCAAACACTCTATAGAGGATGCCATACAAAGCTGAGTGGATGGAAGCTGACTCTGCCCTCTTGGAAGATACCAACATCCACTTAGCTCAGGTATGTGAAAGCTTTCCTGCATCACAGAGTAAACCGAACAAAATTTGTGCTGAGTTGAAAAAGGACCATATCTACAGCAAGGTCATGCAATACTGTGAACATGGATGGCCAGCTGTTCCAAAAGGAGCTCACAAACTCAAACCTGAATGGCTTGAAAGAGACACACTCATCATTGATGGTTGGCTGCTAAAGAGCTCCAGACTCATCATTCCTACTTCTAAAATCATCAATCAAATCTACCAAGAACATCAAGGCATTGAGAAACTTTGCCCAAGAGCAAGACAATGTGTGTGGTAGCCCGGTCTGAGCACATAGCTGTGAGATAATGTAAAGCATGCAGACAACTGCACAAAAATCATGCTGAACCTCTGTCCCACAGAATTTCCAGACTTGCCATTGCAAATCGCAGACACAGACATCTTCGAGCTGAAAAGAAACAAATATCTTCTCACGGTGGATTACTACTCATGGAATGTTGACGTGTCCAGCTGTCCTCTACATCCTCAGCAGCAGTTATACAACAGCTGAAAGCTGTATTCGCTCGACATGTAATACCAGAGACACTTGTGTCAGACAGTGGTCCACAATTCAGATACTCAGAATTCAAACCCTTTGCTAGGGACTGTGAGTTCAAACACCAGACAAGCAGTCCACAGTAGCCGCAGGCAAATGGAGAAGTGGAAAGAGCAGTGCAAACTGTTAAGAGTCTCCTACTGAAGGCAACAGACCCTTACAAAGCACTGCTAGCTTGCGGCTCCACACCTCTGCGAATGGCTGCGGTCCATCAGAACTGTCAATGGGCCGGAGACTGAGAACAAGCCTGTTCATTTTTCCTTCTCTTAGCCAACTTCACTTACTTCACTGAGACAAACTGAGAAATTCTGAGACAACGCAGAGTGAGAAAACAAAGAGCATGCATGATCTCAGACACAGCACAGAGTAAAATCTTTGTTATCTCACCGCTCAGGGGTAGTGAAGCTGTTTGGGTTTCAGACCAATTCACCAAAGGAACAACAGTCTGCCAACATGCATCACAATTGTTTGTGATCAGAATATCACAAGGTAAAATCAGGCAGAGCAGGTGTATGCTCGTGAACCTTCAAAATCCACGAAAGGTAAAAGAAGATATATAGTGGCCTGATCCCTATGACGAGGACAACTTACCTGAGGTGAATACACCTGTTCAAGAATCTCCATCCACTCCAACAATTCCAGGAACCTATACCTGTCCCACCACAGAGATCTATTCCATAGCCTAATAGATTAGGGCAAATGACTAAAGGGGCAGAGTAATCCTCTCACTTTGCCAGGGTGTTCAGGTAGTCAACCCTGACCTCCATTAGATCCAGTGTTTTTTTTTTTAAAAAGTTCTAATATTGAAAGCATTTCACAAAATGAGACTGTTCTTAAAAAAAAAACAAGGAATTGGTGAAAAAGGACGAAACCAAAGAGAGAGAGGGGGCAAAGAAAAAGAGTTATAATGTTGGCCATTTTTTTTTAAATACAAAAAGCATGAAAGACTGTGAAAAGCAAAGAGAAAGACAGTTATAATGCTCTCAGTTCCTTTTTATTTTTATGTAAGCAGTACAAGTTATGTGCTATGGTTAAAGTGAACTGAATCACTCAATTTCAATGACGACAATTTCAATGCAGTTCCTTAGACAAGAAGTGTGTACCTAGTTTTTTTTCAAGAAGGGGCAATGTTGTGGTAGTTAATAGGTCATTCATATGCCACTCAGTTAGCCATTCCCATGAGGGGGGAGTTCCCATATTGTACAAGCAGCATTATCAATGAAGTTCAGTTGAATATCCTGCATGCCGCTGTGCTAGTGTGCTCTGCACTATCCCTCATTAATAAACACAACAGTTCTGAGTTCAATTCCAGCATCCCCTGTAAGGAGTTTGTTCATCCCCTCCATGAACACATGGGTTTCCTGATGTCAACCTAACCTCTGTGCTGAGCATTTTCTACGTCTTTAATGAGTTTCCTCTGAGGGGTAACTGGAACACCACAAAATATGCCCATGTGTCATACAAGTGCATTTGTATTTCCTAACTCTTTTGCATTATTTCTGTGCTTCTAAAACTCCATTAGCATTTTCTTAATTCACTTAAAGGAGCAAGGGAAGAGAAGAAGGCCATTCTACCCCCAAATCTGCTCTACATTTAATTTCATCCTGGCAAATCTGTATCTCAAATCTACTTAATTTCTCAGCTCCATCAAGCCTTCTACCTGATAAAAAAATCTTCGAGTTTTGAAGCCTTAATTGTCTGCTAGCATTTACAGCTTTTTTCCAGGAGAAAATTGGAAATTCCTGTTTGGTGCAGAACAAGCGTCTCCTGCATTAATCTGCAAGCAATAGCAATTGTCTGCAATTTTGTTTGGATCTTCCTGTAATCCATATCCTTCAATACCATGTCACTAAATAAACTCCTAGTTTTTTTGTCCTCCCATGCACAATGCATGTTATCTCATATGAAGTTTCTATATTTACAGTGATAAAATAATTGTGATCATGTCTCTATGCAATTTATAGAATCTAGATCTCGGGGTTATTATTCCCAAACTTTCCTGAGCCAATGAAAGCCCGAAACCTTCCAGGAAGCAACAATCTATTCATGAGTGACTTGACCTGTATACTATATGCTTGAACTATTCTAACAAGTCTGACAAGACCACAAACAGAAACAGATAATGCTCAAAATAACCAACAGGTCAGGTTTCATCTGTGGGAAGTGAAACAGTTACAAATCTGTTATCAGTTTCTCTGCTTCTCCCCTCCCCCCCCCCCACACACAGATACTGCCTGACTGAGAAATATTTCACCATTTCTATTTTTGTTTTAAATTTCCAACATTTGCAGCTTTAAAAAAATTCACTTAGTGGTAAATCTCAAAGCTTTATTAAAATCCATACTTCATCTCTCCAATACATAACTTCCTCATAAATATTGTTTGAACCTTTCAAAGACAATGTCATACAGATCCATGCTGCCTATACTTGATTAACACATTCATTGCTCATCTGTGCTAACATTTCTTTACTTTGTGTTATTTGTTCATTAGCAAGATCAGACTCACTGTCTCCACCTATCATCTCCCAGTTTCTCACTTCATCTCCCCTCCTCCTCCCACCTGGCTCCACCTATCACCTTTCAGCTTGTACTATTTCCCCTCCCCAACCCCCACCACCTTATTCTGTCTTCTTCTCTCTTCCTTTTCGGTCCTGATGAACGTTCTCGGTCTAAAACGTCAACAGTTTGTTCATTTCCATGGATGCTGCCTGACATGCTGAGTTCCTCCAGCATTTTGAATGTGAGACTCTGGATTTCCAGCATCTGCAGAACTCCTTGTGTTTAGAGTTACTGTCCTCTCTTTCTCTGAACAAGGTTGTTGGAGATCAATCACTCCCTGGTCTCAATGAGTAATACATAAATTTAACCAAGAATTGAAGTTTCTGGCTGGTTTTGTGCTGTGCCTTTGACTACTTTCATAAGTCCACTGGCTTATTAAGATTTGCTATTCTTTTCAGAACTAATTGCTCATTTGCAATGGAACTTATCAGTTATTCCACAGCTTGGTCTTATTTCCATCGTCATTTGGAAGGCGCAGCACAAAATTTCATCTGTAAAATACCTTCAACTTCAGCTAAACTCTCTGCGTTGCTTTTTGTTTTTAACTTTCCGTCCATTTATAAAAAAGCTTGAATTGCTTCCCTTTACGTTATCGCCCTCATGATTTTACTTTTTTGCCTCGTTCAATCTTTTTTCACTTTCCCACTACACATTCAATTTAGCATTAGGCTTGGCTATATTTGACATCCCCTTCAAAGTTTTTGATTGCAATGCCTTTATATTTCTACAGACAAGCTTTGGATTGACAGTGAATAATACATTATTGCCTATTATATTCATCAGACTTTTGATTCCCTACTGATGACCACTAATCAGCTTGCGTACTTCTGCCCACAGTTAACTATGGTCAGATTCTCTTTACGCCAGCTCAGCCTTGCAATTTTACAGGGACTAATCACTATCCTACCTAGCTTCCTCTATCTAATTCAAAGTCCCAATCCAAATTTCCTATTCTGAACCACAGTGCAGCTGTAGTTTCTTATATAACTCACGTGTCACCCAATGTGCCTGAATCACTGCCTCACAATTTTATTTATCGAACCCTTTGTACTGTCCATTTTTCCTGATCTCATCCACAATGTCCCCCCCCACGATTTCCTTACTAGCTCACTGTGCCATCTATTTTTACTTACCTAGCCCACCCTGCACTCCATCTCCCTCTTCTATAATCCATAAAATGATGTCCTTATCAAAACCATCGCGCCATTGATTTTCCTTATTGAACCCCCTATGGTCCCTAGATTTCCTTACACGGCCCTCTGTGTCACTCAGTTTCCTTGAAGCTACTCACTATTTCACCCAGTTTTTCCGATGGGGACTCCCTGTGCTATGCTGTGGAGCTGTGTGTTCATTTACCCGTTTATAATTTCTCTGTGAGTTGAATTATTTCTGTGCTAATGAGCAAATAACAAAAACAAGGATGCCAGGGTTTTACATTGTGATGCTGTCATTATTTATCCCTTGAGCTCTCTATATTTTCCTGAATCCAGACATCTGGTGAGGTTTCAGCAAGCCCGGGGCACTCTATAAGCAGTGACAAGCAGCTCGCTCAGATAGCCAACAGTTGCTCTGTTTCCTAAAATGATGTGTTTTCCCCATTGAAATACTTAAAACTCAAATGGTGCCTTTGGGAATAGAAGAATGGAGCTTTTCCAGGTGACAGTGCCAGACAGACCATTGGTCCAATTGGGGAAGAAATTCTAAATTAATGGAGTGCCTGACATCACCACCGTGGGTGTCCATTTTGTCCAGATTTTAAGATAACTTCTAGAATGTGAATCAAAGTAAAACCAAGGGTCTAAAGAACCAGTAAAGTCAATTGCCTAAATTAGAAGGAGAAAATGCTGGAGATACTCAATCAGCCAAGCAGCATCTGCGGAGAGAGAAGCACAGGTAATGTTTCAGACCAGAAATATTTTTATCAGAACTGGCAGTAGAAATATTCTTTCTGATGAAATCTTACCACTGAAACATTAGCTCTGTTTGTCTTTCTGTGGATACTGCCTGCCTTGCTGAGTCTCTCCAGTGGTTTATGTCTTTGTTCAAAATTTCAACATCTGTTGGGTTTGATTTGCAAAAGTCTAATGCTTGATGGGTTATTCCATTTATGTTTTGGCAGTGAAAATTTCACATTAATCTCCAGGAAGAAGGCACATCCTGCATCATTGTGGCTCATGTGTAGAAAAATAAAGAACAGGGAGGAAAGTGGAATGGAGTCCAACAACAGATCAGCCATGTACTTATTGAATTATGGAGCAGGTTTGCAGGGCTACCCCTCACAGCTCCTTTGAAATTAACCCCTCTCACCTTAAATGCATGCCCTCTTATATGAGGCATTTCAACCTTGGGAAAAAGATTCTCCCTGTCTACTCCATCTATGCCTCTCAATCTTATAAGCCCCTTTATATATCCCCTCAGCCTCTGCTGCTCCAGAGGAAACAAACTACATTTGTCCAAACTCTTGTTATAGCACATGCCCTCCAATTAGGGCAGTATCCTGATAAACTTCTCCTGCATCCCCTCCAAAGCCTCGACATCCTTCCGATAATGGGGTGACCAGAACTGCATGCAACACTCCAGATGCAGCCGAACTAGAGTTTTATAAAGCTGCAACGTACCTTCCTGACTTGAAGACAATGCCTTGACTAATAAAGGCAAGCATGCCATAGGCCTTCTCAATGACCTATCACCCTGTGCAGTGACTTTCAGAGAACTTATGGACTTGAACCCCGAGATCCCTTTGCTCATCAACACTGTCTCTTTACAATTGACCTAGCAAGATGTAACACTTCATACCTTGCCAGGTTCAACTCCATCTGCCAGTTCTCAGCTCATAGCTGCAACTGATCTAAACTCAGCTCTATTCTTTGTCAGTCTTCTACACTATCCACAACACCACCAATCTTCATATAATCTGCAAGCTTAATAAACCACCAATTACATCTTTAATCAAGGTCATTTATATACATCGTAAACAGCAGAGAGCCCAGTACAGATCCCCGGGGAACACAAATAATTACAAATTGAAAATAGAACATAGAACATAGAAAACCTACAGCACAATGCAGGCTCTTCAGCCCACAAAGCTGTGCTGAACATGTCCTTACCTTAGAAATTACCTAGGGTTACCCATAAGCCCTCTATTTCTCTGATCTCCATGTACCTGTCCAGGAATCTCTTAAAAGACCCTATCGTATCCACCTCCACCACCGTCGCCGGCAGCCCATTCCACACACTCATCACCCTCTGCGTAAAAAACTTGCCCGACATCTCCTCTGTACCTACTTCCAAGCACCTTAAAACTGTGCCCTCTCATGCTGGCCATTTCAGGCCTGGGAAAAAGCCTCTGACTATCCACATGATCAATGCCTCTCATCATCTTATAATCTCCAGCTAGAATAACTTTCTTCAACCACCACCTTCTGTGTTCTATTGTCAAGTCAATTCTGAATCCAGTCAATTCACCATGGATCCAATGCATCTTAATCTTCTGAATGATCCTCTCTTGAGGGACCTTGTCAAATGTCTCACTAAGGTCCATGCAGACAACATTCACAGTTGTACCTTCATCAACTTGTCAAAGACCTCCATCAAGTTTCTGCATGTTGTTTCTTGAAGAATGCCCATGGCAAATGGCCACTGAGAATGATGGGAAATTTACTGTGAGCTGTGGTGAAAGAAGATTCCATAATTGCTTTCAAAAGGAAATTGGTTAAATACTTGATGAACAAGAAAAATTGCAGAGGGGTGGGTGACAGGCAGGTGAATGAACCTTATGAGATGGCTCTTTTAAAGAGCTGACAAAGATTAAAAGGGCTAAGTAGCTTCCTTCTTCACTGTATGATTTTATGTGTCTAAAGGTTAGTAAAATAATATTTCACAATGTTTCTTATTATTTTTCTCCCCCTTGACAATGCAATTCTCCTTTGCTGTGGTGCCAGTTAGCCTTCTCTTGCTGCCAGCACAATTTCAGGTACCAAGAGATTTTCCACAGGAATAGGCCAATCCTAGGCTTGGGGATAAAGAGGAGTCACACATGCAGGTTTGTCATGTGGTGAGCGTCTGCTCCGTGCCCACCTGCTGTGACCCCAGCTGGCACATATGGCAAACCCTGCTTTGACAGACAATTCTCAAATACCCAACGCATGGCAGAGAAGGCTGCAGCCTTTGCAGACCCCTGTGCTCAGTTTACCAGCTTCTTTGTGGCAAAACAGACTGAAGTGAATGTATCATTCTTTGAACAGTGGCTGTCAGTGTGCAATGTACCATTGTGTACAGCAGACTGCAGGCTGTGCCTGGAAGGAAATCTACACATAAAGATTCATTGTCACAATCAATTTCCAAGTCACTGGCAATGCATTCCCTGCCCTTCACTGCGGCTGAAGTTGTCAATCGCCAGATTTCAGTGAGGCTACACTTGTCCATCATAGAAGATTAGACAGGAGAAGAATTTTAAGCACTATTGAAAACACGCTTTCAATAACAACAGGTTTACAGAGACTATACATTACAGCAGTGTACATGGCTTTCAGCCCATAATGGGATGACCTTTTAACATATTCTAAGATCAAAGTAACCCTTCCCTCCTACATAGCCGTCCATTTTTCTATCATCTATGTGCCTATTTAAGAGTTCCTTAGATGTCCTCAAAATCTATCATCTTTCACAAGCTCAGTGTGCACTATAATGCTGCTGCAAAACAAACAAATTTTATGATATACTCTCAATGGCCACTTCATTAGGTACACCTACTTGTTAGTGCAAATATCTAATTAGCCAATCACGTGGTAGCAACTCAAAAAGTATGCAGACATGGTCAAGAGATTTAATTTTGTTCAGACCAACCATCAGATTGGGGAAGAAATGTGATCAAAGTGACCTTGACGGTGGAATGATTATTGGTGCCAGATGGGTCGGTTTGAGTATCCCAGAAACGGCTGATATCAAAGAACATAGAACAGTATAGCACATGTACTTTGCTTCAGTTGTACTGAACCAAATCAATTAGTAATCAAAGTAATCTCCTGGGATTTTTATGCACAAATGTCTGGATAGTTTATGGAGAATGCTGCAAAAAAAAAACCCCCAAAAAAATCCAGTGTATAGCAGTTCACTGGGAAAAAATGCTTTGTTACTGAGAGAGGTCAGAGGAGCATGGCCAGACTGGTTCAAGCTGATAGGAAAGTGACAATAACTCAATTAACTACGTGTTACAACAATGATGTGCAGAAGAGCATCTCTGAATGCCCGGCACATCAAACCTCGAAGTGGACGGGCTACATCAGATGAAGGCCATGAACATGCGCTCGGTGATGATGAACCTGATTCTGATTCTGAGCAGACACTGTGTAAAAATAGGATTCGCAGCAGTATAATTGTGCACTGCAAGCTTCCACTACCAGCAGCGGATAAACAAACGGACAATCTGTTTCAGGTGTTGGTTGATTAATATTAGCCAGGACATCGGGAGAACTTCCATGCTGTTTTTCAAATGCAATGCTTTATGTCCACCTGAGACAGCAGATGGCCCTCAATTTAATATCTCATCCAAAAGACATTGAATTAATACTCTTGAATGCATTGTGCTACTCCATGATACATTTCAATTTTTTTCTTCAGATGAAAAGACAATTTATTTGTTTAATCTCCCCTCCTATGAAGGCATTACTCAAACAATGCATGAAATCATCCAAATCCTCAGTGCTATTAACTCTGAATTTTTCATTGCAAGCTTAAGGACTTAAAGACGCATCAAAAGCTTAAACAATCATGTTTTATGTTTTTACACCACTCATGCCTGACAGTTGGTTTTGTGTGGGTTTTCATTCTAGGCTTCCACAGCTAGTACCAATGAACACAGTTCCACAGGAATAAAATTAAAATGATAATGGTCAATATATACTCACTCACTCATTTACTCATTCACTACACTCACCAACTCACACACTCTCAGACGTACATCCCCATCCACTTGCTCTTGCTCACACTCACCAGTGGTTTATAGCGTTCCAAAAAGACCTCCCTCCTCTTGTACCCTATGTTTTGGCCTTTATCCACTTTGCCGTCTTGGAGGTTATTTTGCAGCACTGTCCAATCATTCATTTGGAGAGATACACCAATAGGAAAGGTTTGAACTTGAGAGTGATATGGAGCAAAAGTGGAGAAATGAGACTAGTTTAGACATGCAGCTTGGTCAGCATAAACAAGTTGGCCAGTAGAAACTGCCTTTGTACTGTGTTACACTATGACTCTAATAGTGGATGAAGGATGGACTTTGGAAAACAACCTTGGATTTCTCAGCTTCGAGAGATGCAATATCTCTTTTGGAACATAAGATATAGGAGCAGCATTAGGCCATTTCGCCATCGAGCCTGCTCCGCCTTTTCATCATGGCTGATCAAGTTTTCCTCTCAGCCCCGATCTCCTGTTTGCTCATAGTATCCCTTCATACCCTGAGCAGTGAAGACATAAAGACTTGGTCTCCACAGCTACCTGTGGCAAAAAATTCCATAGATTCACCACCCTTTGCCTAAAGAAATTCCTCATTTCCATTCTAAATGGGCACCCCTCTATTCTGAAGCTGTGCCCTCTGGTCATAGACTCTACCACTACAAGAAACATCCTCACCACATCCAATCTATCAAAGCCTTTCATCATTCGGAAGGTTTCCATGAGGTCACTTCTCATTCTTCTCAATTCTAGTGAATACAGGCCCAGAACCATCAAATGCTTTTCATGAGACAAGCCATTTAATCCTGGCATCATTTTTGTGAGCCTCCTTTGAACCCTCTCCAGTTTCAGCACATCCTTTCAAAGATGAGGGGCCCAAAACTGCTCACAATACTCCAAGTGAGGCCTCAGTGATATATAAAGTCTCAACATTACATCCCTGCTTTTATATTCCAGTCCTCTTGAAATGAATGCTAACATTGCATTTGCCTTCCTCACTACACTCAACCTGCAAATTAACCTTTAGAGAATACTGCACAAGGTCTCCCAAGTCCCGTTGTGCCTCAGTTTTTTTGTATTTATTCTCCATTTAGAAAATAGTCTACCCTTTTATTTCTTTTACTGAAGTGCATGGGCATACACTTCCCAACACTGTATTCCATTTGCTACTCCTTTGCCCATTCTCCTATTTTGTCTAAGTCCTTCTGTAGCCTCAATACTTCCTCAGAACCACCTGCCCTTCCACCTATCTTTGTATCGTCTGCGAACTTTGCAACAAAGCCATCAATTCCATCGTCCAAATCATTGACATATAATGTAAAAAGAATCAATCCCAAAACGGACATTGTGGAACACCATTAGTCACCAGCAGCCAACAAGAAAAGGTTCGCTTTATTCCCACTCTTTGCCTCCTACCAATCAGCCACTGGTTTATCCATGCTAGAATCTTTCCTGTTATACCATGGGCTCATAGCTTGTTAAGCAGCCTCACATGCGGCACCTTGTCAAAGCTTTCTGAAAATGCAAGTACAAAATATCAACTGATTCTCCTTTGTCTATCCTGCTTGTTATTTCTTCAAAGAATTCCAACAGATTTGTCAGGTAAGGCTTTCCCTTGAGGAAATTATACTGTCTACAGCCTATTTTCTCATGTACCTCCAAATACCCTGAGACCTCATCCTTAACAACCAACTCCAAAATCTTCCCTGCCACTAACTGGCCTACAGTTTCCTTTCTTCTGCCTCTCTCCCTTCTTGAAGAGTGGAGTGTCATTTGCAATTTTCCAGTCTTCCAGAACCATCCAAGAATCTAGTGATTCTTGAAAGGTCATTTCTAATGCCTCCACAATTTCTTCAGCCACCTCTTTCAGAACCCTGAGTCGTACGCCATCTGGTCCAGGTGACTTACCTACCTTCAGACCTTTCAGTTTCCCAAGAATTTTCTCTCTAGTAATCGTAACTTCACACACTTCATGACCTGTCACCTGTGACTTCCACCATACTGCTAGTATCTTCCACAGTGAAGGCTGATGGAAAATACTTATTCAGTTGATCCATCATTTCCTTGTTCCTGATTACTACCTCTCCAGCATCGTTTTCCAGTGGTCCAATATCCATTCTCACCTCTCTTTTATACTTTATGCATCTGAAGAAACTTTTAGTATCCTCTTGCTAGCTTACTTTCGTATTCCATCTTCACTTTCTTAATGACTTTTTTTTAAAGTTGCCTTCTGTTGGTTTTTAAAAGTTTCCCGAGCCTTCTAACTTCCCACAAATTTCTGCTCTGTTATACGCCCTCTCTTTGGCTTTTATGTTGGCTTTGACTGCTCTTGTTAGCCATGCTTGTGTCATCTTGCTTTTAGAATACTTCTTCCTTTTTGGGATGTATATATCCTGTGTCATCCAAATTGCTTCCAGAAATTCCAGCCATTGCTGCTTTGCCATCATTCCTGCCAGTGCTCTTTTCCAATCAATTCTGGCAACTCCTCTCTCTCATCCCTCTGTAATTCCTTTTACTTCACTGTAATACTGATACAGCTGACATTAGTTTCTCCTCTTCAAATTTCAGGGTGAATTTGATCACATTATGATCACTTGCCCCCAAGGGTTATTTTACCTTAATCCCTCTAATCATTTCTGGTTCATTGCACAACACCCAATCCAGAATAGCTGATCCCTTGAGTTGCTCTAAAAAGTCATCTCATAGGGATTCTTTCAAATCACCCTCTTGGAATCCAGCACCAACCTAATTTTCCCCAATCTGCATATTAAAATTCCCCATGATTATTGTAACATTCCCCTTTTGGCATGCATTTTCTATCTCCCATTGCAATTTGTAGACCACGTCCTTTGGGGGTCTGTTTTCAACTCACATCAGCTTTTTTTTTACTTTGCAGTTCCTTAGCTCCACCTACAATGTTTCAACATCTTCCAACCCTATGTCACCTCATTCTAATGATTTGATTTCATTTTTTACCAATAGAGCAACACCTCCCCCTCTGCCTTCCTGCCTGTCCCTTCTACACAATGTGTATTCTTGGACGTTAAGCTCCCAATTATAATCTTCTTTCAGCCATGATTCAGTGATGCCTATAATATCATACATGCCAGTCTGTAACTGTGCTACAAGTTCATCTTCCTTATTCTGTGTACTGCAGGCATTCAGACATTACACCTTCAGTCCTGTATTCACCCTTTTTGAATTTGTCTGCCTGTTATGTTGCAACTCATGCTGCTGAGTGCAATCTTGCCCTGTCAACAACCTCTCCTGACTATACATTGCTTCTGTTTATAAACCTGCTACCTAATCTTCAGCACCATCATCCGCCTTTCTGACGCTACTTCTTGCATTAAAATATACACAGCTCAGGACACCAGCTGCACCATGCTCAACCCTTTAATTCCTAACTTGGTCTGAGGTCTTAGCAAAATCTGCCTCCACAACCTCTCCACTATCTGTTCTGGCACTCTGATTCCCATCCTCCTGCAACTCTAGTTTAAACCCCACCGTGCAGCATTATCAAACCTTCCCACTAAGATATTAGTTCTCCTTCAGTTCAGGAGCAAACCATCCCTTCTGTAGAGGTCCCACATTCCCTAGAAGAGATCCTAATGATCCAAAAACCTCCCTCCTACACCAATTCCTTAGCCACGTATTAAACTGTATAATCTTCCTAGTTCTGGCCTCACTAGCACATGGCATAGGTAGCAATCCTGAGATCACAACCCCGGAGGTCCTGCCCTTTAACTTAGCACCTAACTCCTCTTGCAGAACCTCATCACTCTCCCAACCCATGTCATTGGTACCTACAAGAATCACAACTTCTGGCTGTTCACCCTCCCACTTAAGAATGCTGAGGACTCAGTCTGAGATATCCTGGACCCTGGCACCCGGGAGGCAACATGCCATCCGGAAATCTCTCTCTTGCCCACAGAACCCCCTGTCCATTCCCCTAAGTAACGGGTCCCTTATAACCACAGCGTGCCTCTTCTTCCTCCCTTCCTTCTGAGTCACAGAGCCAGAGAGTGCCAGAGACCCGGTCACTGAGACTTTTCTCTGTTAAGTCAACCCCCACAATCCCAAACCATATCCAAAGTGATATACCTGTTGTTGAGGGGAGTGGCTACCGGGGTTTCTGCATTAACCTTAACCCTTTTCCCCTTCCTGACTGCCACCCAGTTTCCTATGTCCTGCACCTTGGGTGTAACTACCCCTCTATATGTCCTATCTATCACCCCTTCAGCCTCCCGAATGATCTGGAGTCTATCCAATTCCAGCTCCAAATCCTTAATGCAGTTTGTTAGAAGCTGCAGCTGGATGCACTTCTCACAGTTGTAGTCGTCAGGAATACTGGTGGTCTCCCTGCCTTCCCACATCCCATGTGAGGAGCATTCCACTATCCTGCCTGGCATCTCTACTGTACTAGATAAAGAAGGGAAGAAAAAAAACTGAACCTAGAACTTCTCTTTTCTTTGCTTTTTCTGAGTGAAGCCTCTCTTCACGGAAGCCTTGAAGAGCTAAAGCCTCAAGATCACCACTCTGACTCTGTCCACGCAGACCATGGCCACTGCTCCACCATTCAATAGTGGCTGATCTTTACTCCAACCCCAGTCTCCTGTCCTCTCTCTGGAACACTTAACCCGCTTAACTATCAAGAACATATCAATCTCTGTGTAAGTATACCCAATGACTTAGCCTCCTCAGCCCTCCGTGGCAACAAATTCCACAGATTCACCACCCTTTAGGTGAAGAAGTTCCTCTCATCTCAGTTCTAATGGGACATCACTTTACTCTGAGGGATGGTGAATCAGAGTACAATCAATCAAATTATGTTGCAAACATAATCTAATTCATACTGACGGAGCCCATATGACCATCTAGATGGAAGACCAAATATTATTCATCTCTACTCAGTGGAAAAAGCAGAGGTTTTGCTGATGATTCCCAATTACTCTTCTTCCTGATATTTCTGCTACAGCAGAGGAAATATTGCTTCCTTACCTAAGGGGCTGATAGTGGTTTTCACACTACCCCAGCAGAGCATGAAGAAGTGGAGAATGATCAAGGATATTTTTGGACAGAGGGAATCAGAGGCTATGGGGGGGTGGGGTGGGGTGGGGGTCAGATGGTAAATCAGATTCCAGGCATGGGTAAATACAAGAGATACTGCAGATGTTGGAAATCCAGAGTAATACATACAAAATGCTGGAGACACACAGCAGATCAGGCAGCATCAATTGAAATGAATTGTTGGTTTGTGCTGAGACCTTTCATTAGGACTGGAAAAGAAGGGAAACAATATTGGACTGCCTGCGATTTTACTGAAAGGCTGAAAATACTGTGGGGAGGTTCGGCACATTCCGGCTTCGACTTACTTTTCTCTGGCCACCACAGAAAATGGAGCAGTAGCTCATTACACACCACATTTCTCTTCCACAGGTCCAGAGGAAGATCCATTACTTAGAAGGTTGGCTACTTTTAAAATTGATAGGGATAGAGCCTGGTCCTTGGAGAAAGCCCAATAATCACAGGTTTCACAGCTTAACATTTAGACTTCTTGCATCAAGCCAAACCTTATGGAACACTGCTGTAATTTTAGACTCTATCTTAAAAGCAATTATATCTAATAAAATTATAACTACAATAATTGTTCTAAAATATTAACCATTCCTCTCAGAAAGTTTCCTTTCCTCCATTCATCCTGCCAAAGATTTTCACAAATATTCTAAATAAGATTTGCATGCAATTTATTTCAACATCTGCTAGCTTTGTTACAAAGGTCCTTGTGTTGAATGAGTATTGTTGAATTTGATTGTTTCCGACAGGACCCTGGGGAAAGATGGCAACAGCTGTAATATTTTTAGATGTTGTCCTATTCCAAGTTTGAAATGTCAATAAACCACTGAAAACCACTTGGATTGTGATCAGGAGATTGAATTGTACTCAGTAAAGGGAGCAAATACTTAGAATCTGACCATGGGAAGAACAGGATGCCAAACTTTAAAGAAAGGATATCATAGTTTCAAGGAAAAAAAAGCATAGAAGTTTCTCTTGTCCAACTGCCATTAAATAACTGAAAAACTGATTTTGGTCAGACATTTCCTTCTTCGATGAGTGAGTGGATAGGACTCTTGACAGAATGGGATGATGGTGGGTTCTATTCCTAGTCTTGAGAATTTGACTACCAGATCTGGGCTGAGGTTTCAAGAGTAACAATGAGATAATGGAAGCAGAACTGGCATTGCTTGGAGCAAGCCGGTGTTGACGGTACCTGATGATAACACAGCTGCAGATTCAGGTACTTAGTGATCCACTGTGGAAGATTCTTGGGGTGTCTCCACTTCTCCTAGAACCTATCTCATTTCCTACCCTTCCTAATCACTGAGCTTCAAGGGGTCTGTAATAGTAAACCTCCACAAGCTACCTATCTGGAGGGTGTGAGCCAGCACTGTTAACTCATCCTTGCTGACATTTTCAGGGAGTACAGTCATTAAATGGGCATTGTTTATTTTGACAGTGAAAACCAGACTGGCAATAAGGTCTGGTGAGCTGACATTTGATGTGCTCAAGCAACATGTGAGGACCATGCTGGAACTGGAAAATCAACTGTCAGAATTTCTGGGGGGGGGGGGGTTCTCCTGCTATCACCATGGATAGTGGTAAAACACTTCTCATACAAAGCAATGGAGCTAGTAGGAGGAAGAGAAGCAGAGGAGGGAGGAGGAAGGTGCTTTCTCTTCAACCCTGCTTTGCAGCAACCACTGGGCTTTCTCATCCAGCTTTCCCTTTGATGAGGACACCGGAAAATCGGAGCAGCCTGGTCTGCCGTGCAACTTGATCATGGTCGATCTGCTCCAAGATTCATCCTGGACCAGCTGTTCGAGTAACCTTTTCAATGGTTCCCTATTCCACAGCTTCAGAAAGCTATCTATTCCTGGCCATAATATGTTAAACCACCACCTGGACAGACAAGTCCTCCGGTTGTACCTATCCCACAGCTGTGTCACCTTTTCAGCTTGTGGGCCCCATCTCAATGCCGGGAATCCTTGGATCATATGATGAAGTGGACCCAGCTGCCAGACACAGGGGCACGTGCCTCAGTGCGGAGTTTACATGTCCTCCCTCTGCCACATATTTTTCCCTCCCACATTCTAAACATGAGCAGCTTTGCTACTCTGAAGTGTCCTTTAGTGGGTGATCAGAGAATCTGATGATGGTCTGGCGCATTTCTAAAGGTGTTCTGCACTGTCAGAGTGCTGTCTTACAATTAAACTGAGACTTCTATTTCCACGGTTTGTCTCAAGTGGGTATAAAAGATTGCACAGCACTGTCTTGAAGAAGAGCAGGGAGGTTGACCCTGGCCACCTGATGAGCAATTATCCTACATCATCCAAGTGGAATAATTACTAGTCAGGTGGCCAGCGTCAACTCCCTTTCAAGATCACAATGCCTTCTGCAGCCTCTCAACATTCCAAAAGTAGCCAGCACATGTTTCACATTACAAAATTAAAACTTGAATCCCAGCATTACCAACTCAAATAGTGCTGGATGAACTCAGCAGGTTGAGGCCTATCATCTGCTCTCAATTTGAAATAATGACTGTCCATCCCTCTCCACAAATGCTGCCCAACCTGCTGAATTTCTCCAGCACTTTTGTGTTGCTGCAGATTTCCAGCACCTGCTGTTTTGTGTCTCCCAGCATTACCATTCTTGGAAAATTAACTCGTATCACCGAAAGGTTAGTTTACCAAAAGCTTTTTATATATGGGTGCTTTACAGCTTTTGCCTGTCAAATATCCAGGTTACATTAACATGTTCCATTTTCCTCTTAACTAACAGTGATTTAAAAACAAGTACAATTTTGTTGAGGGCTTTATATAGTCTCACAACTTCAACATCAGGGCCACTAACATTTAAACTCATATTAACAATCATCAGTGTAGGTCAGGGGTCCCCAACCTTTTTGATGCCATGGACCAATACCATTAAACAAGGGGTCTGTGGATCACAGATTGGTACATTGTTGATACAGACAGGTTAAAAACCAAAGAGTGCCTGTGTAACAAATGTGGAAGCATTTTCTTCTTTACTAGTGTTATTTATTCACAGATCGAAGAAGAGTAAAATTTAGTCTTCTATCTAGAATCAGTGGGTTCTCAGTGCCCACTTTTATTGTGTACACTGGGATTCACCAGCTGGGATAACTAACCACTTCAAATTGTCACTAGCGCATCCCTGAGAATAGTGATAAGGGAAGAAGCTAGAGGTAGTTAATGAAAATGTGAGGAGAATTAAAAAAAAAAATTAGTGTCTGAAGGTTCAATACAGATTTGGTGGGAGAAAGTACTTACTTGCATGCTATGTCACTCAGGAAAAGATACATCATGTGTCCACAGCACAGGATACTGTGTTCAAAGTAAAATTTATTATCAGAGTATTTCAACGATTAACTAAGGCTAAATTAAACATCCAGATCCTAAGTATAAAAGAAGAATATATCCTAACCTACAATACAATATCCAGTCCCCTTGGGCCCATTTTATTTAACAAATGAAAATAAAACAAAAATACATGCCAGAAGCAATCAGCAGGTTAGGCAGCAACTATGGAGAAAGAAACAGAGCAACAGACCAACAGAGCTAATCTTTCTGGTAAATCAGAACTGAACAAAAACAGGAAACACGTGTACTTTATATGTAAAGAAGGGGAGAGGGAGAGAAGAAGGTTATAGTAATGTCATTCTTTTCTTTACATTTCATCCTGTAAAAGAGGTTTACGCTTATTTATGCAACTCCTTGTATCATAGGCCAAATCAAAGATGGTAATGAATCAGCAGAAAGGGCGGAGATTGAAAATCTGACTGAGTGGTGTCACAACAACAATCTCTTACTCAATGTCAACAAGACCTGATTATTGAATTCAGGAGAAGGAAGACAGAAGTCCATGAGGCAGTCTTCACCAGAGGATCAGCAACTTTAAATTCCTCGGCATTATTATTTCAGAGGACCTGCCCCGGGCCCAGCACATAAATACAGTTATGGAGAAGGCACAGCAGCGCCTCGACTTCCTTAAGAGTTTGCAAAGATTTGGCATGTCATCTAAAACTTTGACAAACTTCTATAGATGTGTAGTGGAGTGTAGATTGACTGGCTGTATCACAGCCTGGTATGGAAACACCAATGCCCTTGATTAGAAAATCCTACAAAAAGTAGTGGTCATGGCCTAATCCATCACGGGTAAAGCCCTCCCCACCACTGAGCATATCTACAAGAAATTTAATCTCAGGGTTGTGTGTGGTGACTTACTGTATAAGTACTTTGATTGTAAATTTACTTAGAACTTTTAAAAATTTGTACTTTAGGGCATCCCAGAACATATGACATGAGTAGTTATCTTTACGCAGTACGAAATTGGAAACATGACAGCAAATTTGTGTGTAGCCAGCTCCAGCAAATAGCAGTACAATAGGGAAGGACAAATTGAGCTGGCTCCATGATACTATGGAGATCACTTCATGACAACAGGAATCTGTTGCAACGAGACACTAGCTACACTAACATAAATGCCAGAGAGATGTTCTTGCATCCTTTAAATAGTGACTTAATTTGACATATGCTGCAAAAAACAGTGTTAAAAATGAGGCACTGTTTCAGCTTTGCTCTGCAATGTCAGTGCAGCTTATCACAACTCTGAAAGTCCCCTTTGGACAAGTAATTAGGAAGCTTCACCCTCTATAACCCAACTTTGCCAATGTCATTTTGTGATGAAATTTCCTGTGAAGTCAGTTAGTCTATGTCTGAAGATAAAATTTAAAGAGTTTCTTTGGAATATAACAAAAATATCCATTTTCTTTCCATGGTATATCAGATGATTTCATTGTTGTCTCAGCTAATAAAACTACATTGAAAATGGACTTTTGTTTGTAATATACGAACACCTGATCACACATTAATTAATTAAATAGTTAAAACAAGCAGCTTGTAGAGAACTCAAATGAATCGCTGCCTTGTAGTGGAAACCTCCTGATATCTTTATGTTGAACTCCAGATAACCAAGCCCACCTTAAGAATTTGCTTTAACTTTGTTTCATTCCTTTGCAGCAACCTCTCCTACGCTCAAACTTAACCAGAGTCCCACCTAGTACCTCAGAAGAGCTTTGATATGCAATCCATACAGCAAAATTATTTCTTAATTTTAACAAAACAAGAACTATCTGGATCATATTCAGAGATTCATCTTCAGATCGGGATAAAAATGGCACAGTCATCACCAGCTTCTTCAAGGCTTATGTGGATAAATGTGTGTCCTTGGAGAATATACTGGGCATACCCAAATCAGAAGCTGGGGATGAACAGTGAGATTCGCAGTCTGCTAAGGGCTAGTTCTGTGTCTTTCAGAATGGTGATCCAGATCCCTGCAAGAAGTCCAGGTACAACTTGTGGAAGGCCATCTCAAAAGTGAAAAAATGAATTCCGAATGAGGTTAGACTTCAGCTATGGCAGGTTTGCTGGCCATTGCTTCCTACAAGGTAAAACCTACAAGTGACTGTGATGCTTCCACCACCCAGCCTGTCGCCAATGAGCTGAATGCCTCTTATGCATGCTTTGAAAAGGAGAATACCACAACTGTGCAAATCCCTGCAGCACCTGGCAACCCTGTGGTATCTGTCTCAGAGGCCAAAGTCAGAACATTTTTCTGAAGGGTTGAACTTTTGAAAGGCATCGGGGCTGATGGTGTACCTGGTATGGCACTAACAGCCTGTGCCGAACAACTGGTTGGTGTGATCAAAGGATATCTTTAACTCTTACTGTTGCATTCAGAGGTTCCAACCTTCTTCAGAAGTTCATCAGTTTTAGAAACATAGAAACAAAGCTGTGCCAAACATATCCTTACCTTAGAACTACCTAGGCTTACCCATAGCCGTCTATTTTTCTAAGCTCCATGTACCTATCCAGGAGTCTCTTAAAAGACCCTATCGTATCCGCCTCCACCACCACCACTCTCTGCGTAAAAAACTTACCCCTGACATCTCTGCACCCACTTCCAAGCACCTTAAAACTATACCCTCTCATGCTAATCATTTCAGCCCTGGGAAAAAGCCTCTGACTATCCACACAATCAATGCCTCTCATTATCTTGTACACCTCCATCAGGTCACCTCTCATCCTCTGTCGCTCCAAGGAGAAAAGGCCAAGTTCCCTCAGCCTATTCTCATAAGGCACGCTCCCCAATCCAGGCAACATCCTTGTAAATCTCCTCTGCACCCTTTCTATGGTTTCCACGTACCAGTTTTACCAGAGTCCAGTTTTGCCGGAGTGCAAGGAGAACAGGGCGGGCTACCTGAATGACTATCACCCAGTGCCTTGAGAGGTTGGTCATGGTTAGAATTAAGTCCTGCACGAGCAGTGACCTAAACGTGCTGCAATTTGTCAACTGCCACAACCGGTCTGCAGCAGATACAATTTCACTGGCTCTCCACTCAGCTAGAGTCATTTGACAGCAGCAATACCCGTGTTCGGCTGCTGTTTATTGACAACAGCTCAGTGTTCAACACCATCAAACCTTGTTACTAATTAACAAGCTTCTAAATCTGGCCCTCGGTGCCTCCCTCTGCATCTGGATCCTTGACTTCCTCATCAAGAGACCACAGTCAGTGCAGATCAGAAATAACATCTCCTTCTAGCAGACATTCAACATGGATGCACCTCAAGGATGCACGATTAGCCCTCTACTCTTTCTACATTCATGACTGTGTAGCTAAGCACAACTCAAATGCCATCTCTAATTTTGCCGATGACACAACTATAGTTGGCAGAATGTTACATGGTGACGAGCAGGCATACAGGACCAAGATAAATTGCCTGGTTGAGTGGTATTGCAACGACAACCTTGCACTCAACATCAATAATACCAAGGAGCTTGGTCTTTTGAACTTCAAGAGGGGTAGGCTGGAGCATATACAGTAGTTCTCAAAGAGGGATCAGCAGTGGAAAGGATGAGCAGCTTCAAAAAGGCGGCAAGCCAGCAGTTATGCAGTGCCTATAAAAAGTATTCATCCCCCCTCCCCCACGGAAGATTTCATTATTATGATTTCGTAACGTTCCAGCAGCAAGAGATGACAAATTGAGTCAGGTTTTAATATTAAAACCACTGTATTTATTTACATCTACTCAAAAATATAGAAAATTAAATGAACTACTTTCTTAAACAGAAGTTAACAGTGTTATGCGTCTATAGCTCCCTTACAGTCAAACTTAGAACCCATTCTTAACAAATCTCACTCAAGCACAGTCGTAACCTGGCAGTTCAGAGAGTCCCAGTAATTCACAAAATAGGTGAGAGGACAGACTTGTGGATTCACAGTGCAGCGACCAGGCGATCACGACGAATTCCAAAGATTCCACGGCTAGCGAACGAAGAAACGGTTACCTAAGATCCCAGCCAAGGGACGCTGTTCCGAAGTCCACGAAGAGTGATTTCAAAAAGTGACTGTCTCAAAATCCACACCCATGGATCATGCGAAGGACAGACACGTCTCCACAATGCACAGTGAGCCGCTGATTAACCCAATCCTTTGGGTTTGGGTAAGCATTAGACTTTACCCTTCTTGATTGTGAGCTGTTCCCGGATAGCTCAAAGCCTGTGATCTTCACTCTCTCTCTCTTTCCTTCAACTCCCTATCAGCACTATGCCCACACTTCTTTTATACCGTCAGCATACGTCATAAGGTAATGCTCACAGTAAACGAAACTATGGACTCCCAGGAAAACGAAACTGTGGACACGTAACATCATGTTTTATTGTTTTGCATCATTGAATCACAGTGGATTTAATTTGGCTTTTTTTGATACTGATCAATCAAAAGAAAAAAAAGACTCCAGTCAAAGTGAAAACAGACCTCTACAAAGTGATTTTAATTAATCACAAATATAAAACACAAAATAATTGACTGCATTAGTATTCACCTCCTTCAAGTCAGTATTTAGTAGATGCACATATGGCAGCAATTACAGCCTTGAGTCTGTGTGGATAGATCCCTATCAGTTTGCACATCCGGACACTGCAATATTCCCCCATACTTCTTTACAAAGTCATTCAAGCTCTGTCATATTGAATGGGGATTGTGAGTGAATGGCCCATTTCAAGTCCAGCCACAAATTCTCAATTGGATTGAGGTCTTAGCCACTCCAGGACATTAACATTTTTGTTTTTAAGCCATTCCTGTGTAGCTTTGGCTTTATGCTTGGGGTCATTGTCTTGCTGGAAAACAAATGTTCTCCCAAGTTGCAGCTCTCTTGCAGACTGCATCAGGGTTTCCTCCAGGATTTCCCTGTATTTTCCTGCATTCATTTTGCCCTCTACCTTCACAAGCCTTCCAGGACCTGCAGCAGTGAAGCATCTCACAGCATGATGCAGCCACCACCAAGCTTCGTGGTAGAAATGATGTGTTTTGGATGATGTGCGGTGTTTGGCTTATGCCAAACATAGCATTCAGTCTGATAGCCAAAAAGCTCAATTTTGGTTTCATCAGACTATAGAACCTTCTTCCAACTGAATTCAGAGTCTCTCACATGCCTTCTGGCAAACTTTAGCCAAAATTTAATGCAGGTTTTTTTTCCAACAGTGCCTTTCCTTTTACCACTCTCACATAAAGCTGCGACTGGTGAAGCAACGGGCAACAGTTGTTGTATGCACAGTCTCTCCCATCTCAGCCACTGAAGCTTGTAACTCCTCCAGGGCTGTCACAGGTCTCTTGGTGACTTCCCTCACTAGTCCCCTTCTTGCACAGTCACTCAGTTTTTGAGGATGGCCTGCTCTAGGCAGATTTAAAACTATGCCATATTCTTTTCATTTCTTGATTATTGGCTTAACTGTACTCAAAGGGATATTCAGTGACTTGGAAATTCTCTTGTATCCATCTCCTGACTTTTCAACAACCTTTTCACAGAGTTGCTTGGAGTATTCTTTTGTCTTGATGGTGTAGTTTTTGCCAGGATATTGACTCACCAGAGGTTCAACCTTTCAGACTCTGGTGTAATTTTACTACAATCAATTCAAACACCTTGACTGCACACAGGTTTCCAAAAACGGATCTCAATTTAAATAATTATGTGCTTCTAAATCCAATTGACTGCACCAATGATGATTTGGTGTGTCATATTAAGGGGGGGGAATACTTACGCAATCAATTATTTTGCGTTTTATATTTGTAATTAATTTAGATCACTTTGTAGAGATCTGTTTTCACTTTGACACAAGAAGGTCTTTTTCTGTTGAGCAGTGTCAAAAAAGTCAAATTAAATCTGTTGTGATTCACTGCTATAAAACAATAAAATGTGAAAACTTCTGGGGGGGAAGAGGGAAAAATTATTATAAGAAAATTAATAAAAAAATTATAGTAAATCTCCACAGATGTACCATGGAGAACATTCTGACTAGTTGCATCACCATCTGATACGGAGATGTCATGCAGAGAGTTGTAAACTCAGCCAGATCCATTCTGGGCACTAGACTCCCCACCAGTGAGGACTTTTTCCAAAAGGCGATGGCTCAAGAAGATGGCATTCATCATGAATACCCTCATGATTCAGCACATACTGTCTTCTCATTATCAATGAGGAGTAGAGGAGCCCGAAGACACATTCTCAATTTTTTTTAGGAATGACTTCTTCCATCTGCCATCAGATTTCTGAATGGTCCATGAATCCATGAACATTACCTCACTAATTTGCTCTCTTTTTTCATTTACTATTATACAGGGACAATATCCAGACACAGCTCTCCACCAACAACACACGCAGCTTATGGCAAGATCTGCACACCATCGCAGACTTCAAAGCTAAGCACAGTGGTGCTGCCAACATGGCTGCTCTTCTCCCAGATGAGCTAAATCATTTTTACGCCCCGTTTGATGTTGCCAACACTGAGCCCCCGAGGAGGGCTGCTGGAGCGACCTGCACCCTGCTCATCTCTGAGGCTGAAGTACGCAGGTGTTTCCTGTGATGGTGGTACTGTCTCTTATGATGAGGTTGTGTTGACTGGGTCTGTATTCACAAGGATTTAGCAGAGTTTTCATTAAAATGTGCAAAGAATTAAGATAGAGCCAGAGAGGCTGGAGGCAGGGAGGATGTCACATGGAGTCCTAGTCTCAGAATACACGGTAACAAACTATGAACGAGAAGAGGAGATGTTTCTTCACTCAGAGAATGGTGTATTGAGGGAGTTACTTCCCCATAGGCAATAGATGCAAGTAGGAATTAAATAGATTTTGAGGCCCAAACATTATCAAGGGCTTAGTTTACAGATCTACAGTATTTCTTTTAGCACAATGACTCTCCTGAGCAGTAATTATTGACTGATTACTTATCAATGTGCATTGATTTGTTGCTCTCTCTGCAGTGAATATACAAGTTAGCTTCACAACCGAGCACCTACCTTATTTATTTGTTATGTAGTTGTACAGACACAACAAATTGGTGACGAGTGTGAAATTGGCAACAAATATCACCAACTGCACTGATAGTTACAAGATGCCACAACTCGGAGGAAGGGAGAGAGACAGCGAGAGGACAGAGTGAATCAGTACGGAGAAGGCCTTCAACAGACACTAGCACAGGGACATGTGAGTGACAGTGCACAGTACACCGTGAGAGACACACAACTAGCAACGCTAAAGTGAAGCGGATCACAAAATTACACAGATCACACCAGATGTGTTTGGTGTAAAACTGAAAATGGAGCTGCATACACAGTCAGCTTTGTCTGTAATTTTAGAGGCTGACAACACCAGGGTGTTTTCTAAGCTACCATTAAAAGACTTCAGTGATGCTGAAGACCTACACAGGCAAAAAAAAGTATCTCCCAAAGGTAAACTGAAAGTGAATTTGATGTACAGAGCAAAACACAACAGCTAGAGCCTTACGTAGTGAAAATTGGAGGGTTAGTACTTTTCAGTTGTGAATGATTGAGAAAAATCCAACCAGACTGGCACTCAATCAAAGCTCTCAGTGTGACATTAACAGGTAACGGCAGCCCAAGTGGTAGCACTACCCAGAGACTGTCACAGTTGCTTAATGCTAATGCAAAGGTGTTTAAGAAGGGTATTGGTAAACTCAAAGGCACGAAGGCCAGAATTGAACTGGATGAAGCAGCAACAACACAAAGATTCCATGAAGCATGCCCAGTGCCTTATGTCCTAAAGTAGATGCTGAACTTCAGAGTTTGGAGGCATCCGGTGTTCTCCCCAATTTTGAGGGGAGCGATTGGGCCATAACCATCGTCTCACTGATCAAGAAAGGGAAGGCTGTAGCTGTTTGCGTATGCGGGGACTTCAAAGTGAACTTCAACCCTGTGCTGTGTACTGTGCAGTATCCCCTGCCATGAATAGAAGATATTTTTGCATCTTTCGCAGGCAGGGAGAGGTTTTCAAAAATTGACTTTTTACAAGCCTAGCTGCAAATGGAGATTGAGGAGTCAAGCAGAAAGTTCCTTACAACCAACACTCACAAGGAACTGTTCTAGTTAAATCGTCTCGTCTTTGGCGTTGCATCAGCTCCAGAAATTTGATAAAGAGAAATGGACCAAGTACTCCAACATATCTCATGAATACAATGTTACCTTGATGACATCATTGTGACTGGCAAGAATGATGAAGAGCACTTTCAGAACCTTGCTAAAGTGAGTATGGTCTACGTGCTAAGAGAGACAAATGTAAGTTTTTCAAGAATGAAGTCTCATATTGTGGACATGTCATTGATGAGCATGGGTTGCAGAAGTCACAAGAGAAGATTGAAGCAGTGCTACAGGCATCCAAACTGGAAAATGTGTCACAACTCAGTTCCTACTTGGGCCTTGTGATCTACTATTTCACGTTTCTCCCAAACCTTGCTAAAGTGCTACACCCATTGAAAGCACTATCGCAGACAGGACCAAAGTGGAGGTGGTCAGAATGATGTGAAAGAGCATTCAGGGAAACAAAGAGACTAATAACATCAGATGAGCTGCTCACCCATTATGACCCACCTCTGCCCATCAGACTGGCGTGTGATAATTTCCCCTTCTGGCATTGGTGCCATTTTGTCACACTCTATGCAAGATGGATCTGAACGTCCAATTACATTTGCTTCAAGATCAGTGATGAGCGCAGAATGTAACTATGCACAGATCAACCGAGAGGCCCTTAGTCTAGTATGGGGAGTAAAGAAATTTCTCCACTACCTCTATGGACAAAGGTTAACTCTGGTGACAGACCACTAGCCGCCTGTGTCCATTTTCAATCCCAGAAAGGGGATCCCAGTGATGTCCACTACACAGTTGCAATGCTGGGCACTATTCCGAGGAGCCCAGTCTTAGGTCAGAGTTCAAGGTTACCAAACAACACAGCAACACTGACACATCTCCCACTGTGACAACTGTAGAAAAGTCTTTACTCTGTGACCCAGTGGAGGTGTTCCGCACAGCGTCGGTGGACCAGCTACCAGTAACAAATTCTGAAATACTAAGAGAAACTAGGAATGACTTGACTTTGCCAAACGTCTATGACATCACCATGCAAAGATCCTATGTTTCCAGAGTTCTCGGTGAGACAAGACCGACTGTCTGAACGTCAAAGAACCCAGATGCTTGGACCTTGTGTTGTGATTCCCTCTAAACTGCACACCAGAGTGTTAGCAAATCTGCATAAAAGATACCTGGGTACAGTAAAGATGAGGAGTCTCTCCCAGAGCTATGTGTGGTTGCCAGGAGTAGGCAGCAGATTGAAGACTTGACCAAAAGCTGTTCAGAATGTCACAAAAGGCAAAATTCACCCCCACAGGCACCATTACGCCCATGGGAGTGGCCATCTGCACATGGCAAAGAGGGCATATTGACCTTGCTGGGCCATTCATATTTCTGACTGCTGTGGCCTGAGGTCATACCAATGAACTCAACCACATTAGAAAAGACTGTTTCCGCTCTAAGGACTGTCTTCCCCAGAAATGGCTTACCAGAACAAATTGTGAGTGACAACAGACCACAATATAAGTCAGAGGAGTTTAGACTATTCATGAAGAAAAATGCCATCAAACATTTCAAGTCAGCTCCTCACCAGCCAGTAACGAATGAATTAGCTGAAAGGTTTATCCAAACCTTCAGGAAGTCCATTAAAGCGATGGACAAGGAGGACATTTCTCTACAGCACCAGGTGGACAACTTCCTCTATGTGTATCAGAACTCTATTCATGCAATGACAAATCAAACACCTGCAATGAAGTTCATGAGCAAGAATCTGAGATCTCGCGTAGACCTTCTGAAACCAGATCTACGGAGGGAAGTGCAGAATAAACAGTTCAGCCAGTTGCCAAGTAAATCAGCAAGGAGCTTCGAAATTGGACAGGAATTCCTAGCAAGTGGACACGCGGTAGAGTAGCTACAAGATTGGACTACTGATGTGCACAGTGGATGTTGGAGATCACAGATGGAGACCTCATGTGGACCAGATACTGGATGCTTAGCCAAAGAACACACCTGGGCCGTCTGCGTCCAACAAGATAGACACATTGCATCCACCGAACCACCTCTCAGTGATGATCATGTCACTAACAACAAAGTGACACCTGCAACAAAGAAAGTTCCCTTTGACAAGACACCTGTCAAACCTGTTGCCACTACATAGGTCCAGGGGCACTATCCTGAAAGACAAGGAGCGCCACCCAAAAGTCCGAATCTTTAGTATAATGATATTAGTTATGGACTATTATTTAAAAGAAAAAAACAAGCTAACACTGTTATTGTGAAAGCAAGTTTATTTGAACATGGTCTGCTAAAGGGAAATAGAATGTTTTGTTACATATGCAGTTTTATGTTACACTTATCTAAAACGGGAAGTAGTGTACGGATCTGTTTCTTTTAATGCAATGACTCCCCTTAGCACTAATTATTGATTGATAACTTACCCATGCACATTAACTTGTGCTCTCTCTGAAAAGTGAATATACGAGTTAACTTCACCTCTTGTGTGTGTCTTTATTTATTTGATATGTAGTTGTACAGACACAACAAAGGGCATGGGAGAGAGCTGGGACATGATATTCAGCTTTTAACACATTGAACGGTAGAGCTTGAAGGACTGAATGGCCTTCTGCTTCTATTTTCCAACTTTTCTGTATTTGACATTTATGCAATTCAACTTCAAAACAGAATTCAGAATCACGTTTAATATGTTGTGAAATTTGTTGTTTTGTGGCAGCAGTACATTGCATTGAACAATAATTTAAAAGATCTATAAATTACAATAAAATATTTAAAAAGTAAATTAAATATGTAGCATAAAAGGGGAGCAAAAAAAAAGAAAAAAACAAAATATTGAGGTAGTGTTCATGGGTTCATTGTCCATACGAAATCTGATAGTGGAGGGGAAGAAGCTGTTCCTAAAACATTGAGTGTATGTCTTCGGGCTCCTGTACCCCCTCTTTAACAGTGACGATAAGAAGAGGGTATGCCCTGGGTGAAGGGGGTCCTTAATTATGGATGCCACCTTTTTAAGGCATTACCTTTTGAAGATATCCTTGTTACTGGACAGGCTGGTGCCCATGACGGAGCTGGCTGATCTTGTGGAGATTCAGCATGACATTTAAGACTTTGACAAACTTCTACAGATGTGTGGTGGAGAGTATATTGACTGGCTGCATCACAGCCTGGTATGGAAACACAATTACCTTTGAATGGGGTAAAGCCCTTCCAACCATTAAGCACATCTATATAAAATGCTGTTGCAGGAAAACAGCATCCATCATCAGGGACCTCCACCACCCAGGACATGCTCTCTTTTCACTGCTGCCATCGGGAAGAAGATACAGGAGCCTCAAGACTTACACCACTAGCTTCAGAAACAGTTACTACCTACCCCTCAACCATTAGGTTCACGAAACAAAGGGGAAAACTTAACTCAACTTCAATTGCCCCATCATTGAAATGTCCCCACAACCAATGGACTCACTTTCAAGGACTTTTCATCTCATGTTCTTGATATTTATTGTTTATTTATTTATTATTATTTCTTTCTTTTTGTATTTGCACAGCTTGTTGTCTTCTGCACTCTGGTTGAACGCCCAAGTTGGCAGATTTTCATTGATTCTGTTATGGTTATTATTACTCTATAGTTTTATTGAGTACGCTCACAAGAAAATGAATCTCAAGGTTGTATATGGTGATGTATATGTACTTTGATAATAAATTTACTTTGAACTTTCTGCAGCTTTTTCCAATCCTGTACCAGATGGTGATGCAACCAGTCAGAATGCTCTCCAGAGTACATCTGTAGAAATTTGCAGGAGTCTTTGGCGTTCCCAAACTCCTGGTGAAATGTGCCACTGTAGTGCCTTCTTTGTATTTGCATCAATATGTTGGGCTGAGGGTAGATGGTGAGACATGTTGACACCCAGGAACCTGAAGCTGCTCACCCTTTCCATTGCTGATCCCTCGATGAGGACTAGGGTGTGTTGGCTCGACTTCCCCTTCCTGAAGTCCTCAATCAATTCCTTGGTCGTACTGATTTTGAGTGCAAGGCTGTCGTTGCGACACCTTTCAACCTGCTGATCGATCTCACTCCTGGTCACCTCCTCGTCACCATCTGAAACACTGCCAACAATAGTCATCGGCAAATTTATAGATGGCGAATGAGCTGTGCCTAGCCACACAGTTGTGGGCATAGAGAGATTGGAGGCAGTGGACTAAGCACACATCCTTGTGGAGTACCAGTGGTGATTGTCAGCGAGGGGGAGATGTTACTTCCGATCCGCACTGACTGACGAGCTATTCAAGGATACAATTGCAGTGCAAAGTACAGAGGTCCAGGTTTTGGAGTTTGTTGATTAATACTGAGGATGTGATGCTGTTGAATGCTGTGCTGTAATCAATCAACAGCAGCCTGATGTAGGTATGACTACTGTCAGGTGATCTAAGGCCAAGTGGAGAGCCAATGAGATTGCATTTGCTGTAGACCTATTGTGGCAAATGGCAAATTGCAGCGTGTCCAGGTCCATATCTAGGCAGGAGCTGATGCTGGCCACGGCCAACCTCTCTGTCACAACAGATGTGAGTGCAACTGGGCAGCTCACCCTACTCTTCTTGGATACTGTCATGATTGACGCCCTTTTGAAACAGGTGGAAACCTCCGACTGCAGCAGTGAGAGATTGAAGGTGTCCTCAAACAGTCCCGCCAGCTGGATGGTACAGGTTTTCCGTGCTCTACCAGGTACACCATCAGGGCTTGATGCCTTGGAAGAGTTCACCCTTTAGAGAGATGTTCTGACGATGGCCTCCGAGACAGAAATCGCAGGGTCCAGTAATTTGCACAAATGTAGTTTTATTCTCCCTTTCAAAGTGTGCATGAAAGGTGTTGAGCTCGTCAGATTGTTTTTAAAAACTGATCAGGTTCAGTGATAGACTCCATTTGAGAAAATTTGCCTCCTCTACCCACTGTGGCTCCATGTCCACAGCAACGTAGTTGACTCTGAAAAATGTCCTGTAATGCTGAGTAAGTCACCCTGCTTTGCATAAATGGGGATGGGCGGTAAATACTGGCCTTGCCAGTGCTGCCCAGATTACAAAAATTAAATTAAACTAATTCCTTCCATATGAAAACTTTTCATTATTAGTGCAATTCAGTTTAAATACAGACTGTCTTTTATCTATGCATTGTTTTTAACTGGATGAATTGAAAAGAAAAAAGGTAGGATTAACATTTACATTTGACCAAACAAAAAAAAATTGCATTTGACAATCCTTTGTCCTGGCTGAGTAATCTGGGTCTAATAATAATATTCAACTTCTGCAAAAATAATCTACTTGCATTCTTTTTAAACTGGGAGTTAAGTCCATGTAAAATCTGCAAGCAGAACTTGACTTTGTACGCAGTGGTCCCCAACCTCTGGGCCGCAAAGCATGCAGGGGTGCAGCGGTAGCCGGAACGCACCCAGCACATCCTTAAGAAAAAAGCCAAAATAAACAAGCTAATTAATTAGGTGCCACCCGGCACGTAAATGTTGTCCCAGATCAGAGGTGATCGCCGATTTCACGTGCTCTACGCGATGTTCACTTCTCTTTCCAGGGCACTGGAGCCTTTAGCTATTCCATTGTTTGGTCAATTTAAACGCCAGCAAGTGGTTATCATTCAAATGTTTCAAAAATAGTTGCCAAATCAGGGGCTACATTTTAACATCCATTTTTGGATATCTTTGAATAAGACAAGTTTATCACTGTTGCATTGAATTCATTTGCAAAATCAGTTTTGACTTCAGCAAGGTGTAATTCTTTATTAAAATAGCTTATCACCATTTTAAGCTATTAAGCAGTATTGTTCTCACCCAGATACACATGATCATTTTGGACACCGTTAATTAACTTTGTTTCAATTTTACTCTTTAGCAGTCGTTTTTTTTTAAAAAAAAACACACACAGTATGTGTGGTGCAATATCAGCCACTTAACCAAGGCCCAAGGGAAATTGAATTGCTACGCCACTCAGCATGTACATCAGAGTCTGTCGGATTCTGTTTTGCAGAGATTCTTTGGCAGCTGTCTCGCTACTAATTCAGTGTGGGCCTTTCTTTCTTAGATGTCACTGATCAGTATAATTGTCATCCATCCTTCATCAAGAATGCAAATGTGATATGATGTCAAAGTGAATTTCAAGACTGCTTTTGTTATTTGAGTATGGAAATCTGAAGATCTTGGCACAAATGCATGGATTAAATCCTAGAAGGCTCACAGGATTCAGAGGACCAAGCAGATGCAGCCACTTACCTTGGAAGCGTGGTGAGAGAGCTGGAATGCAGTGAGGCTCTCCCAGCGTGGGTTCAAGTCCTCCTTCTCCAGCATCCTACTTGTTAACGTCCAGACCACAGAGAACAAAGTTGATGAACTGACCTTCCAAAGAGAGTGGAGGGACTGCTGTGTGCTGTGTGTTACTGAAACATGGCTGTCACCTGGTTCACCTGCCTGCGCCATTCAACCTGAGGGCTTCTCAATTCACCAGATAGATAGTATGGTGTCCTCCAGCAAAGTCAGACTTGGAGGTGTCTTCTCCCTAATCAATACCTCATAGTGCTCAGTCATGACATGTTCCTACTTACCCGGCTTAGTACTATCTATCATGACAGTTCACCAACTATCCTGATGCAGTCTACATCCCACTCAAGGCTGATGTGGAGCCTTCACTCAATGAACTATACTCCTTGGTCAACACCCTTGAAACAGGTCCTCTTCATCATTATTAGTGACTTTAAACGGGCCAAAATCAAGAATGTGTTACCAAAATGCTACCAGAATGTCTCATGTCCCACAGGGCACCAGACACCCTGGATCATTGCTACACACTTAAGGATGCCTACCAAGCCCCCACCCACACTTTGGCCAGGCTGTGCTCCTACTCCCTTCATACAAACAGGGGCTGAAACAGCAGGATCAAGTACAGAAAGTCACTAAGTGCTGGTCCAAGGAAACAGACAAGCTTCTTTAGGACTACTTTAGAGTCAGTAGACTGGCTCAAGCTTGGCAACCAGTCCAGAGGTGTGTGCCACCATGGTCACTGACTTTATCAGCAAACGTACTGAGGACTGTGCACCAAAGAGGACAGTCTGGGTGTTCTCAAAAGGAAACCATGGATGAACCAGAAGATCCACACCTACTGAAGTCTAGGACTGTGGGGTTCAAATCTAGTGACCCTGACCTTTACAAGAAGTTGAGGTCCAACTTCCACAAAGTTATCAGGGATGCCAGGACACAATACAAGTCATACCAGCTGGGGATGACTGGGCTTTCATACTACAATGGGGTAAAAAAATGAAGTCAAGCAGCATCACTGACAACCGCACATCCCTTCCCAATGAGGTGAACACATTCTATGCACGTTTTGAATGGAAGTGGATTGGAATGTCAGCACACACTCAACAGCCTCCAAAGCACCTCACCCAGTCACCGTTGCGGACATATCGGTCTTCTGGAGAATGAACCCACTGGAAGCATTCGACCTGGGTGGTGTTGGGTAATATACCTTAATAACTATAACATGGTGGCTCTGATACCCTCCATCATAAAGTGCTTTGAGAGACCAGTCATGGCGTGTATTAACTCCAGCCTCCCAGATAACCTTGACCCAACCATGCAGTGACCACCAAAACGACGTCTACAGCAGGCGCTATCTCCCTGGCCTTACACTCATCTCTGGGGCATATGGACAGTACAAGTAGCTATTGTTTATTGAGTACAGCTCCACCTTCAATATTATAATTCCAAGCAAACTCATCTCCAAGTTCCTAGACATGGACTCAACTGGACCTTTGCAACCGGATCGATGACTGAGAGTCACTGAGCAACGGAGCTGCGCTGGGGTCCAGGTCCTAGAGTGAGGCACTACCCGGTGCTTGGACAATTTAAACACCGGTCCAGATACACTGGAAAGCCCAAGCGTCGGGACCAGAGGCGAGGCACGAGCTGATTTCGCTCACTCTCCCGCGATGTTCATTCCTCCCACTGTGGCGCCAAGGCTGTGAATTGCTCCAGTGGCTGTGGCCGCTGCGAGTTTCATGGTGTGTTTACCCCACCAATATGATGAACAGAGACTGAGGCTTGGGCCAAGGAGCGGATCCAAGGACCCAGTCTGGTTCAAAATGCTGTCATTTGCTCCTATTGTTTGGTGTGCGTGTGCGTGTCTCTGTGTGTGTCTGTTTCCTACTCCCTCCCCCTGCTTCTCAGTACAGTTGTTACGGCCTTTCTTTTATTTTAATGGGTTCTTCGGGTTTCTAGCTTTATGGCTGCTTGTAAGCAAACAAATCTCAACATGTATAATTGATACATTTTTTGATCATAAATGTACTTAGAATCATTGAAGAATACAGGCCTTCCTGACCAACAAACCACAATCAGCAAGGACAGGCATCAGCACCTCTGCCACGATTATCCTCAACCCCACAAGGCTGGGTCATCTGCTCCCTACTCTACTCCCTGTACACTCACAGCTCTGTGGCCAGATTCTGCTCCAATTCTCCATCTACAGGTTTACAGATATCACCATAGTGAGCTAAGTCAAGTAACAATGTCAAAATACAAAAAGGAGACCAGGAGCGTAGTGACATAGTGTCATGACAACTTTTCTCTCAATGTCAGTAAAGCAAAGGAGCTGGTCATTGACCTCAGGAAGAGGGATAGTGCACATGCTCCTGTCTACATCAATGGCATTGAGCTCAAGAGGGGTTGAGGGCTGCAAGCTCCTATAAATGAACACCAACAGTACCTTGTCCTTGTCCAATCACACTGGCACCACCGCCAAGAAAGCCCACCAGCACCTTAACTTGCTCAGGATGCTGAAGAAATTTGGCACGTCCAATTTGACCCTCACCAATGTTTATCGGTGCAGTGTAGAAAACACCCAACCCAGATGAACTACAGCTTGTTATGGCAATGGCTCTGCATGTGACTGCAAGATTGTGGACACAGCTCGGCACATCATGGAAACCAGCCTCCCCACTGAGGAATCTGTCTCAATGACAGCTTCTATCCCACTACTATAATACTATTGAATCATTTCCTATCATAATAAGAAGGGCCCTTGCCCTTACAACCTACTTCATTGTGAACTTGCACCTTATTGTCTGCCTGCAGTGCACTTTCTCAGTAATTGTAACACTTTACTCTGCACTCTATTATTTCACCTGGTACTACTCGGATGTACTGTTGTAATGAACTGATCTTTATGAACAGTGTGCTAGACAAGTTTTTACACTGTACCTCAATACTTGTGACAATAACAAACCAATTTACCAAATCCAGGAAATGTCCAGTCTCAGCCTTTCATATGACAAGTTGTGTGGCATAATGCTAAAGAGCAGTGGAGAAGCTGGTGGTTCTGTTGGATCCATAGAAAAGTGTGTAAAATTGTGGATGTAATGTAAATATTTACATTTGACTGTCATCTATAGTTGCTGTTGTAAATGGTACAGTACCCAGATTTACTGAAGCGCAGTACCATCCTGAGATATGACTTGAACCCACAATCTTCTGACGCAAAAGCAAGCTGGTGGTGGGCAATTACTCATTTCCTGGCCAGCAACACAAATCGGATCTTTCTGTTGGGCTGTGGCCTTCTTGAACAGCTGTCAGATCATCTACTCCCTGGTCCAGATGAGCTATTAGATAAATTTATGGGGGGATACTGCACAGCAAACTTCCATTCATGAGATGAGTAGGCTGTTCAGGGATCCATACAGCACAAAGGCCTTCAATTTACCATCTGCTAATTCAGTTCAGTGCCGAAACCATGAGGGTTATGCAACACACTGCATAAAATTAGGGTGAGCAAAGTAAACCAAAAGCAAATATCACGATGCTTTAGTGTTTCCTTGTCAAATAAAATCGAAGTAAATGATGTAGAATATGACACTAGCTATTCCACATACAGTTTGTTTGAAAAGCTTATGGCTGTTTCTCATTCAAGGCTTATTATTTTCCAATATTGATTCAAGATAAACTCCATAATAATTTACCCCACTAGAGTCTTCCGAACTGATGTGCTTATATTAAACTCTGAAAAACTAATTATGTTACACACTTCATAAAATTCCCTACCAAAAGTAATTCTTTGTACAAGTTCTTCATGAGAAACAAGACTCCTTTGAGATTTTACTTCATCAACACAGAACTTGTGCTTCTCTGATGTAAAATTAACAAATTAAAAAAATATGTTCACTTTATATATTCAGTCACTTCTCTTGTACTTAGCACCAAAGAGGAAAACAATTAAACCAGCAAAATACAATTAAACCAGGATAATATTGGCCATCCTTAGACATTTCTATTTGTGGTGGAGAAAGATTGATTCAAAGTCTTCCAGGATTCAGCTTGTTTTTTTAATAGAACAGCACTCAGATTTTAAGGATGTTTGGATTAACAAAGCATTAAATCAGTGTTTTACATTTAAATTCACACAATACATCCCTAACTCATTCCTGTATATTTTGCTTTAAAATATCAAACATTGTACTTGTACAATACACAAATTTGAACATCACTATAGTGCCTATATCAGCCCTCCAAAAATATGCTATTATTTTGAATCATTCTATCATTTTGATTAATTTGTATATAACATAGCCAAATGAGAAGTAAATGCTAAATTTTGTTTGGAAGAGGAGGTTTGATTTCATATTTTAGTCATTGCAGTTTACTCAAAATAGAAATATTGAAGACAGAATCTAACCTGTTTGTCCATCACAGGTGTCAAGCAGTCATTGAAGATCAAAAGGCCCACCTCAGCTTCCTCATTGATGCCCAATAGGCCCATAACTAGGTGGCCAGTCAGCTTGCCTGAAAGGGGTGCCAGTTTTCTGTGTTGTGAAAGGTTGGATACTGATTGGGCAGATGAGCAGAATTTACATTGTATAAATTCCCACCCAAATTATCCGAGGCCCAACCAAGTACTTTCTTAAAGGGACCAGTAAAGGCTCCATCTGTGGAGAAAGAAACAGAGTCATTGGACAATGGCTGTGGAGGGAGAAATAGAGTTACTGATTTTGGACAGTACTTGACCATTCTGGACAGCACCCAACCCTGCTCAGGCCCTGAACAGGTCCCGAGAAAGGAGAAAAGCAAAGTTGAGGGAGTAAGCCTTTGGTGCAGAGTTCCATGGGGCACTAGAGAAATATTATTTTGTGAATCACTTTTGAGCAGCTTCCAAAAGACTTGTTAAGGAATGCCCTCATCATGCTCTGCATGCCTTGGCACAGATAGATATAGCTTGTCTACTGCCGATTCCGCAGTGGCACCTCTGCCTCACAAATCCAGCCACCTGGGTTCAATCCTGACCTCTTGTGCCCTCTGCATTGAGTTTGCACTTTCTCCCAATGATCACGTGGGTTTCCTCCCATGTGGGTTGGTGAATTAAGTAGCCTCTGTAAATTGCCCTTATTATGTGTGTGAGTGGTAGAATGTGTTCCTGGGGCTGTGGGAAGAATAAAGTGAGATTAGTGTGTGACTTGTGTCTGTGGTGCATGAGGTCAGCACAGAATCAGAATTCCAAAAGCCCTAGTTCCATGCGGTATGTCTCCAGGAGTCTTGAGTGTTGTGAAAATTAACACTCCACTAAGAGGTGTGTCAAATGGCTTCCCTGATAGTTCTTACAAAAGATCTGGACCTGACTCCAAGGTGAAAGAAATCAGCATTCTTTTATCATCCTGCCAATGCCTCCTCCCTCAATGTGCATTCACTGAAATGAAAGGGAACAAAGTCTTACCGTCATTCCACCTTTAAAACATCCTAAGGTGCTTCACACCAAACCTGAGTGTTTCTCCATTGCAATCCCTGTACTACAGAAGGCACGTCATGCCAAACAGTACACTGCACGTTCCTGCCACTGTGCACTGGCTCTGCCAATAAATACTGGGTGAGAGATAAATATTCTCTGATTCTCATGTGCTTTTTGAACTAATGACTCAAAAACATTTGCTCCACCTTAGAGGACAGGTATGGGCTTAGCTCGACCTCACGTATAAAGAAGGGGCTTCTAGTAATGAGGCACTGGGCAGTGGTGTCAGCCTGGGGTTTTATGCTCCACAACTTTCTGACTTGGAAGTGAGAGTGTTACCTCATGTCTCCAGTGGTGGAAATCAAATGCTTGTCCTGGTGCTTGGAGTAGGAACATTAAATTAACATATTTAAATTAGGCTTCCACAGCACCACAATGAGCTTTGCTCGATTTCAGGTTCACTGCTGCGGTCCAACTAGAGAAAACCCAGCACAGACAACATACAAAAGCTATTGACTCCCAGCTTTGTACTGACACACCTTGCGACCCAGGCCTGTGGTATCTCCCTGATCTGCAAATTAAGTCTTCACTTTGCCCCTTCCCAATCTATTGATTTGCTGACCCCACTCCATTCACTTGATGGCCTCCCCCTCCTTCTAACCCCAGTACCTGATTTCGTACCCAAATAGCAGCTCGTACTCTGCCCTGGGGGTCTGCAATTCAATGACATGAACAATGAGCTCTTTGGTTTCAGATAAATTGCTCCCCCTCTGATCCTTTTCTCTCTCACCCTGATCCATGCAGTTTCTTCTTCATCCACCCCAGCCCCCCCATCACCCTGTCTATTCCTTCTCCCTCACTTACTCAATCCCCCACACACACCTACCCCTTCCCCCTACTGTCCCCGTCTGTCTACCCCACCTCCTTTATTTGGTTCCATGTTACACCTTCCTTTCCTATCAGAGTCTATCACCTTTGTCATCTCCACCTGTAACCTCCCAACCTCCCGCACGGTTACACTCTTCCCTGCCTATTACCCCTCCTCATCTGGATCCACCTATCACCTGCGAGCTCTTGCTCCACCTATCACCCGCCAGTTCTTGTTCCACCTATCACCTGCCAATTCTTGTTCCACCTATCATCTACAAGCTCTTGCTCTATCACTTCCCCTCACCTCTTCATACTGGCCATCTCTCCTCTATCTATTGGTCCAGATGAAGGGTCTCAAACTGAAACACTGAGAGTCAATTCCCTTCTGCAGATACTGCCTGACCCACTGAGTTCATCCAGCACCTTGTGCATTGCACTTGTAGCCAACCTGGATGACCTTTCTCAGCTACATTTGTACCCTCCAGCATCTATTACTGATTTTCCCCATGTCCCTGCTTTGCTCTTGGGACCATTCTCAAATCTGTGGCCACGTAAGGAGGAGGAGACAATGGCGCTTAACAGCGATTCCTTTGCTTGCATCTTCGGAAACAGCTCCATTTCCATACTTAATATCTCTGTTTTCCCCTTTCAGGGTTCCTTTGAAGACCCTGACCTGGAGTTACACGCTGACTATGATTCTTTACGGGAATGGGACCCACTCTTGGGCCGTTATTTGGCACACCAAGGGCGCAGCCCAAGAGTTTCGCTCAGCTTTGGAGGTTCAAGGTTTCAAGGCTCTGGAGATGGGCGGATTGAAGGTCGGCGTCCGGACAGGAGATTGGTGTGTTGTGGGAGATGGAAGATCTAAGGCTGTGTGCCCAGAGACCCGAGATCTTTAGGCACAGAGTTCAGAAAAAGCAACACAACGGACTTTTAACATCGTAAACCAGTGAGTTTTGTCATGTCGTGCCTATGCTGTGAAACGGAGATACCTCTTTCTCCCTTATTAGGGAGAAGGAGAGAGCCTGTGGTATGTTGAATACTGGGTGAACAAGCAGTCTTTCGAGTACTGCAAGTCTGCAGTCTGTGTCTTTGCTGTTGCTTTGCGCACGCTCGAGTGCTCAGAGGTGGGTGCTGATGCCGGAGGGGGGAAGGGGGATTGTTGCTTGCTGCCGCTTATGCGCGGGAGGGAGGGGAGCTTGGGGGGGACTTTGGGGTTCTGACTGTCATTCATTCTATGGGGGCACTCCTCTGTTTTCATGGACGGTTGCAAAGAAAAAGTATTTCAGGACGTATATTGTATACATTTCTCTGACATTAAATGTACCTTTGAACCTTTGAAACCTGAAAGGCAGGGAAATGATCTGACAAGTTTATCGAGACTCAAGGGGGTCGGACAGCAGGACCAATGGCCTTTCAGCCCATTGAGTCAACACTGACCATCAAGCACCTATTTATGCTAACCTAACATGGATCCCATTTCATTCCCAACACAGACAGAGCAGAAAGGCAGCACCTTTTCCCCAGAGTGGCTCTGGCAAACAGCAGAGGACATCTGCTTAAGGTGATTGGAGGAAAGCTTAGGGGAGATGTCTGAGGAAAGTTTTGTACACAGAGAGTGATCGGTGCCTGGAACGTACTGCTGGGGTTGGTGGTCGAGGCTGATCCAAAAGGAACATTTAAGAGAGTCTTGGATAGGCATCTGGATACAAGAAAAAAATTGACAGTTATAGGCTGTATAGAAAGGAAGGGTTAGATTGGTCATGGAGTAGGTTTATATAGGGTAGCACAGCCTCTTGGGCTGATGGGCTATGCTGTTCTACGTTCTATCTACTTTTGATGTTCACCATTCCTATCAGTTCCTTGCACTCAGCTACGCACTAGGGGCAATTAACCCATCACCTTGCACGTCTTTGGAGGCAAACCACCCAGTCACAGATCGAATGTGCACAATCTGCACAGACAGTGCCGGAAATAAGGAGCAAACCTGGGTCTCTGGAGATGTGGGGAATCCTTGCACTTGTCCCGCTTAATACCTTCAACATCTCAGCCTCCCCACCTTGCAATGAGGACGGGGAGGGTGCTGTCACCTTTGCCCTGAGCGCAGTGGCTGTACAACCTCTGAGCCAAATGCTTACCCAGGTTACTAAGGATGTGCTTACCCCATATCCTTAGATTATGACAACGGCAAGAACTGCCCCCTAATTCCTCTTTAGCAAGCTGTATTTTAACCATTTAGAATGTGGACTTAAAATGTAACAGATGATGCACCATATCATTCCTTATCAGTGCTTCAAATGAACCTTCATAGCTCTGAAGCCCATTGATCATGTTAATTAGTGTGTTACTGCTCCTTCATCTTGCTCTGCAGTAATGAGATTTCCTCACAGGAGGCTGGAAGGGCCTAACTTGACTTTACAGTACTCCACAGAATTTTAAAGTAATTTTCCATAAACAAACCATCAATTTGTGCTGATATTATGTCAAAAACAAATATGCAGAGTGCACTGGTTTTCTTTCAAATAAAAATCCATTTAAAATTGAATTCAACTTAAGCTTCACAGACTGCACTCTCCCAGTGGACGGGAGCCAACCTGAACGGTAAA